>NC_136908.1:55420641-55863000 GCF_949606895.1 Notothenia rossii | reverse complement strand
CCCCAGGGTTGTCAGAAGGATAACATCCCAGAGAACAGGTGGGATTACACGCACACACTGACTGAACCAGGATCAGTGCTTGGGACTATCAAACAGCCCTGACAACAGGTGGGAATGAACCAGAGTCCTTTGGGTCACACAACTTCCAAACCAGGGAGGTAGTAAATACATTTTGAATTCAAATAAAGAGACCAAAATAGAACCAATCTTTCTCGTTATGATGAGAAAATGTCTCATTGTAAGACCATTGCGTGTCCTTCCAATTACTCTACATTTGTCTTTTGGAAAAGCTAAGCAGTTCTTTGTGATGCGTGTTTTTTTGTTATATCAAAATGCTCCACAAGCTCTTCCTTAAAAACAATGTCAATTTAAGTTTAACATAAAATATTTTCTCTGCTTTCTCAGACATCAAATATAATGTATAGTACTATACTTAATTAGATGAACAGTTGCGTGGCCTTAGTTTTAAGTTGTTGCCACATCAAATGTCTATAAATCCAAGGATTTATACTAGTTTTCAAAGACATAATATATTGTCTTCTTATCGCAAGAGCAGAATGCACCTTACACTTCTTCCTAAAGGCCTTGGCTAAAACTAAATGAAATAGCACCTCTCATTAAATCCGGCAAATATTTTCCCAAAATTCAGTGTTCCAACATCAAGCAAAGCTGCTGTAATGTGCGTGAGTCGGACACACAAAGACATGGAATCCAAAAAGATGCTTTAAGTCACAGTTAAAGAAATAACTAAAGGCACAAGCCATCAAACTGCCAGTATTAACAGCTGCATTGCTAACAGTAATCTGTTCCATCGGTTCCATCGGACAATACATGGTTGAAACACATCTAGTGTAGGCAAACGGTTAGAAACCCTCCCTACTTTGATAATGTGAGACCTTTGGCTTGGCACACGAGGGAGTTCAGAAGCCTGTTTCAACTTCTCCTCCACCTTCACCTTTAAGCAGAATGGACTTTCACAAGCCCTCCACAAGTGCCCTTAGCGGCTGTACTCAAGCAGAGCACTCAGGGGCATCGAGTGCCAGGCAAAGAACCGACCCGGCTAGAATATCTATGTCCCATTTAGGATCCTTGGGAGAGAGCCGTGAAAAGAATAGCAGCACTGTTCCCGTCCAGACAATACCGAACGAGCCCGGATGAGGATGCCAGACAATTCAAAATGAGCCCAGATGAACGCCTGGTTTGTTTCCGCGTCTGAGGGTTGACTGGTATTAGTGCACTTGTTCACTCAATGCATGTTCGACCTTTTGCCAAGAAGGTAATTAATCATGGAGATACTAGAGAGGCCTTGATCAGCGGAGTGGAGATTTGGACATGAGATTGAAAGCAGAGATGGAGGAAGAAAAGGCATCAGGACTGGTGTTGTGACAAAGCAGATAGTAGCAAACACATTCTGTTGTCAACAAGTTTGAGATCAGTCCATCAGTATTGAGTAAGGTGGACAAACAACATTGTGGGAAACTAGATTAAGCCATCCAATCTGCGTAAATCAATGAGGAATACATTCTTTGTCCATGGTTCACACAAACTCAATTATAACATTTCTGAGCATAACACCAGTTGTGCTGCCAAACATCATGACTGGAGAACAACCAGGCCTAATAGAGCACTACCAAGCCCCATTAGCTTTAAATGTCCAGGCACTATCAAATCACTGTTGTTGCAGCCCCACTTTTATAATCGATTTTAAAACACTGGTAAATCCACTTAGCTGCTCCTCTCAGTCTCTTAGCTGTCAGCCGTCCCCCTCCCTCACCATGCCTCTCTCCTGAGCCGAATAATCAAGTTAAAGCCTAACACTTCTTCTAATTAAAGGTTCAAAAGTTTAAAGCTTCCAGGTGTCGTCACACTCTGTTTTCGCCAGATGATGTGGTTGTGGTGGCTAAAAAAGAGAAGAAAGAGAAAATCTCGCCTTGAGGCAAAGAAATGGGCGAAATTCTGCCCAACACACTCTAAAGGTTAATTACCTCCACAGGAAATTGGAACACTTTGTTCTGTATTGATTTGACAGCTGAGGGACAGTTTAATTGAAGATTTCTATAGCAAAATGTCAATAGTCTTGTATTGAAAAGAAAGGGTGCAAGTCTAAACATGACCTGTCACCACCTCCAGTAGGAAGCTAGCCGTCGACATAGTTTAAAAATGAGAATGAGCATCATAATGCCCTGCCAGAGCTGGGAGATGAAAAGAAGCACACTATGATATGACTGTCAATTTGTTGTAAGGTTTGTTAACTTGTGAGCTGTCAATCAAACTGAGACCACCTGAAAAAAGGGTCTCAGTCAACTTCCAACTGGGTGCAGTTAGCTTGTGGTGTGAAAGCAAAGCAGACCAACCACAGGAGAGGATACATGTAATTATAAAATGAATATATATTATGAGTAAATAAATGAGTGTCCCGATTGAAGCTCAACAGTCAACCCAACAAACATTAAGTTAAGACTACCTCTTTTCCTCCTGATTCTCCTGGTTTGCACGTTTTATTGACATAAGATTTCATGTGAGATACAGCAGGATCATCGGTTTACTCAAGTGTTTTAGATGCACACAAACACCTACACATGCATTTTTGCAGGAATGCTGTGTCCACTGATGTGTCACCATGTTGAGTCCTTTCAGCGTGTGTGGTCGGCTCATTAGCATTAGCACCATTAGATCTTCCCAAAGTCCTTATTCATGAGATCACTAAAAGGTGAAGAGTCAAACAGGCCATTCTCCGGCTTGGAAAGAATCACTCATCTAAAACCAGGAATGCAAACACACACATGCACACACAATATCTAAAGGCAGTGAAGCCTAGTTAACAGTTGATCAAGCTAAATAATAGACAAGCATTTTTCATGACAAACAAATGTGTGAACATATATATAAGTGTAGAAAGTCACAAAGACACCACTTTTATTTACATGCTCACACTGCTCCTCCCCTCACTCTCTCTAGCATTGATCCCGTTTGATAAGCTAACAGGGAACAAATAGTTGTTATAGGTGGGGGTGCACGCTGATCAAAAGCCTCCTCACAGGTCGACCTGCACCGCTCTCTTAAGAGCTACCCAGCCATGAATGGCCTAATAGGACCAAAGTATCCATTACACCGACACTAGATCCTGTCTTTCACTCCGACTCTGTGTTAGCTGCTCTCTTCCCTCGCTCATCATGGCATTCGTCTTTGTATTTATTTTATTTACTTCTATAAAACGTTTTCGGTGTGGTAAAATTGTACGATTTTAACTGCCAGTTCAGTTCAGAAAAGCAACAACTCAACTGCAATAATATACAAATATACAAATCAATAAAATGAATATCAGGTAATTTTGTAAACATAAACTTTTTGTAAGTTCCTGACGGTGCTTTTTCCCCCGTCTCTTTCCAACTCGCCATGTCCCTCCTGTCTTGCTCTCTGAGGGGGTGTCGGGTTTCAGTTATTGTTGGTGCTGGTTACTGATAAATAGGGTGCCTAGTTACCAGCTAACGCACGATTGGCTCTTTTCAACAAAGCAGGGTGAAAAAAAAAAGAGAAGAGGAGGGGCGGTGTAGGGAGGTCGCCCTGGGAAACCATGAGACTTGCGTCCGTTTAAATAGAGACTCGGGCAAATCTCCAAGACGTTTGTGTGTGTGTGTTCAAGTGTGTGGGTGTATATGTGGATGGAGCTGTTTTCAGGGGACAACGCTCAAGAGATGCCCCACTGACACTCCTGAATACCCCACCAACACATGCTGAATGCCTGCTAATACCCCCATCTTGCCTCCAAGCCTGGCATAATATACAAGAAATCTTCCATGTTTTTTTACAACCAATCGGCAAAAGTCCAAGAATTAATTTATAATAATAATTCAAACAAATTTAAGCAGCAAGTCCCCAATAAATCGAATAGTCTAGTTACATACAATGCAAACAAACCTTGGTTGTTTAATTCCCTGAGCTAAAATTGTCTTAGAAATTGCAAAAATAAACCAAAAATACTGATTTTTTTTATAATATGCTATGATATGATACTCAAAATTGCAGACAATAAAAAAAATCTTAAGTCCCTAAAATAATATCATTGATATATTCATAGTTGTCTAGGTTCTTACACATGAGGCAATTGTGTAAAGATTTTAGATGGATGGCAGTTATACCTCCAGCAAAGTCTTAATAAATGCTGAAGTTACTATTCTGAGGGAAACTACACATATCCTCCCCTTTTTGTTTAACTGCCCCCCCCCCCCCCCCCCAGTGAGTGGCCTGTCTGCTAGTTACAAGGTTAGCACTGGATGAAAAGAATACCTGCCATTTCTCACTTTGTCTGCTGTCAACCCACGAGGCAGAAAAAAAACGAGTCAAACAGCAAAGAATAGAGTGACTTCACAAAAGCAGGCTGCTATAATTGTTACTTTTCATTCCTAATTAGCCACGGTAAAACTCCCCAAACTACCTCACCCTCTGTTCTCCTGACGAGTATTCGAGGCCTGGAGGCTCGCTCTTAAGACCTGCTGTCAACTTCAGGAAGTCTAGAGAAACACTATAAATTGTTAATGTATCAGCCGGAACTTTGAGGCTTTCAGAGGACGAGTGAGAGCTAACAATTATCAGAGCAGCAGCATTAACACTTCACGGCTTGTAAACTGTCTTGAAAGATTGAACTGTATGGTGGTCCTTTAACTTAAAACCCTTAAGACTTTCGCTGAATAAAATCCGGCTTTTAATAAACATTTTTGTTGCCTTGTTGTTAGTGGCGCCATTCCTCTCACTAAATTTAGATGGTGGACAGAAACTAAGTATTTTTACTCAAGTACTGTCACTAAGTACAACTTTGAGTGACTTGAACTTTTCTTTTGTATTTCCATTTTATACTACCTTATACTTCAACCAACAACAATTTGGTGTCAAATATTGTACTTATATAAATCAATTAAGTAATTATGATGTAATATTATGGAGTAGGTTACCAGGCAGTGTAATAAATCTTACAAATTAGCTCCTCCTTTACTAGCTGCTAAAATGGTGTACACATTATTGCACCACTAACTATAATCCAGTGATGTAATATATGCCACTGTGCATAGTAGTACTATTATTTTTGGTACTACAAATAATTGAAACAGAAACAAACTGTTGTCAAGCTCATGAACATAAATAAAAGCATCATTAGTGTCACGCTTTATGGGAAGCTGAGATTGCACTCTAAATGCTTGGCTAATTGCCCTGCCTCACATATAGTATAAACACATGCAGTATATCAGCTGTTCAGACGCTGTGAGCCAGCCGTTCTCCCCAGCCAAACATTTGCTCAATCAATGAGTCACTCATTCATTGAATCAGCCAGTCAGATTCACCGATTCATTCATGCGTTCAGTCCACCATCGGTTAGTCAGCAACCAACCCAGGCAGCAGATTGGATCTGTGATACAGGCGCAGATGGTAGGGCTGAGGCTCGCCTCACAGCCCACCTGGAGCTGCTGGCTGCCAGCTGACCTCTTGATGTTTCTATCCTCTCTTGGTCCGGTGCCGTCACGGATTCAGCGAGGGCAACTGAAATACCTTACCCTCTCTCTTTCCTAATTTAGGATACAATAAAGTAGAAGGAGATTACGGAGGGTGGCTCAGGTGCAATTCACAAAGACTGTTTGTGTGCCACATGGGTTTTTTGTGTCTGGGTTGTATTGGCCCTCCCTTGGTTTTACTGGTTTACAAGAGGAACATTAACAGAAATGTAACACAAAATCGAAAGAGAGAGTAGGAATCTTTGCTTTCATAACCAGAAAGAAACAGCAACATGCAAAGTACATTCTGCATGAGCAACACTATTTGAATAGAGCCCTTTACATCCCATTTACAACACCATTCTCTTTATGAGACGTGGCCTGGATGGGGGTTGCAGAGGACTAGAGAGGAGAGCAGTGGTGTAACAAAGCGGTACGCTTGAGCGGAGGGGAATAATTCCTTCTCACCGGGAGATTCTTTGAAGTCAGAAAAAGAGGGAATGTGAGGGTAAAAAAAAGTTGAGATGCCCCCCACCTCTTTCCTCCATCCTCCCCCCTTCCTTCCTTTCTCACCTCCTCCTTTTTTCACCTCCCTTCCTCTCAAGATTCATCCACATCCCTCGCTTCATCTCTTACCACAGCCAGAACTTCCATCCCCTCAGCCTACATCTTCTCCCACCTCCTTCTCTCCTGTTTACTTCTGTCCTTCTCTCCCCCCTCCCCCTCCTCCTCCAAAGGGTCAGTTAAATGTCAATGTATTGTGCTCGGTGACACGGCTGACAAGAATGGTGTGTGATAATGAGTCAGCTTCAGGAAAGAAAAGGAGGGAGGCATTTAGAGGTATCAGTTTCTGTCAATTTACCACTTTCTTTAGAGAGAAGCTCCCTAGCGCTCTGAATTAAAATAGCTATATCAGGCAACAAAGCTTCCTTAAGGTTAACTTAAAAGAAAAATAAATCAAAGTGAATTCACTAGTGGCTACATGGAGGTTAAGCTTTCCTCCTATAGATATTTCGTCCTGACCAAAGTTTTCCAGTTGCTAATCCGGATTATTTTGACCCGTTATGGTTTGAATGAGTTACCCATAAATTGAACATGTTCATTATCCAGGGCTTGTGTGCAAACCTCGGACCAAGTAATTCCTCAGAGCTACTCAGCAGAAACACTACACATATTAATCCCGATTCAGATTCAGTTAAGCGTCCCTTAAAATGGGTGGTCCCACTAGTTCTTACCAACGTTGACAAATTGTCGGCATTCCTAACTGAAATTGAGGTAGGAATTACTGTCATCCCACAGTGAAGCTAAGTATAGCAGCTTCTTATTATTAGGAAAGCAGCTGGACGCAAGGTCATCTTTTGCTTTTATCTTCATCTTCCCCAATCAACTTTACATTGTTAACATAATGAACTGGCAATCGGTCTTTTGAGTTCTTCCATTGAGGCTAAAACGACATCTTGACAACTACAGATTATTTGTGGGAGACAACATTATTCTTGTAATCTTAAATTACTTCTCCTTGTCATCCTGCTACTCCTTCGCCCTGTCCCTCCTCTCGTTCAGGGGGATTCATCAGGGCGGGGGAACGGTAAATTATGACTTCAGCTGAAACCTGCAGGTACACGCCCCAACATCCCACAGCTATTAAATCGACCCCCAATGAGACAAATTTTAATGGTCCCACAAATTACTGTGTCAGCACTTCACGTCAATCATTCCCGGATACAGAATATTTCTGCGTTTGAAATAAGGAAAAGAATGTAATTGAAGTTAAGGGGTTGTGTTATGACATGTTTTGATGATTTCAAGGAGATGAAATGTATAAAGGACAAAAAAACAGAAGCTTGGCTGTGTGTGTGTGTGTGTGTGTGTGTGTGTGTGTGTGTGTGTGTGTGTGTGTGTGTGTGTGTGTGTGTGTGTGTGTGTGTGTGTGTGTGTGTGTGTGCACGTGCGTGCGTGTGCGTGTGTGTGTGTACTACGGAAAAGAGAATGTCAATGATGTTCATGCACATCAGTTATTTCTGAGGAATTACCATTTTCAAGCACTTCATGTGTTTAAAGTACATATTTGAAAGTCGACACACACACTCATGTATGCCCACAAGCAGGAACACACACACACACACACACACACACACACACACACACACACACACACACACACACACACACACACACACACACACACACACACACACACACACACACACACACACACACACACACACACACACACACACACACACACACACACACACACACACACACACACACACACACACAACTGGATGTTTCTTGGTTTGGCTGGCAGGTGAAATCATTCCAGTGGTGGAGGTTGGAATGTGAAATCTATTAAGTAGGAAGAGATGTCTTCTGGTAATACACAAAGGAAAGTGGGTGAGTGTGTGTGTACAGTATGTGTGTCAGACAAAGATAGAATGTGTGCTCTATATTGATCCTATATTTGCATCAGCTCACCAGTTTTTTATCCAGGTTTGGGGCCTATATTTTCCAGAGAAAAGTTGGGGTTTGTATACTTAAGAGAAACAAGAGAAAACAGAGTATAATTACAATTCTAGAGCTGATGTGTTAACATTGAATCTATTGAGTACTGTATTATAAAGCAGTAAAGAGTGTACAATACAGGAAAACTTCAAGTAAATGCCAGAGGTATGCCCGTGTGATGCCTGCCCACGGCTACTGTCATCGCTTTAGTAATAACAGGGCATTTCCATTTTATCAGCCCCCACTGAGTGAGTGACTACAGAGAGCAGGTATGGATGGTATTACAAGGGCTGACTGTTTATACATGTACATGTGAGTGTGTGTGTGTGTGTGTGTGTGTGTGTGTGTGTGTGTGTGTGTGTGTGTGTGTGTGTGTGTGTGTGTGTGTGTGTGTGTGTGTGTGTGGTTGTGTGTGTCAAAATATGATGATCCCAGCCATAAACCAAGTTGCCCCGAGGTCAAACCAGAAAAACTAACCACAGCTATCCGCTTTCATTTTATGGACGCTGTCTTACAAGACTGACAGGCCTTGAGTCATATCAGTGAGTCCTCCGCATATGTGAAGCGCATATATGGTAAAAACGCATCGCTACGACAGATTTGGTCCATGGAAGAGTGTAAAGGAAGAAGGGCAGAGGAGGAAATGCTAAATGTAGTCTCACTACAAGAAGATAACAGAAACACAAATCAGATTTTTCATATTAAGCTGAACAAAAGGGGAATTGATCATTGATTATTTAGCAAGCTAGTCCATGTCAAAAACTTCATTTTATCAATCACCAAAAGTCCTTTAGTATGCTACTTATTTGGTGAACAACACTTTGATTAGCAAAATCAAAAGATTGATACTACTCTAACATCCATTTATTATACAAAGCTACAAGCACGAGACCGTAGAAAGAGGAACAGCAGCTGTTTCCTTCTGTTTGGAGTCTTTAATCTAATTTAGCCTCTTAGCTGTAGCTTCCAACCATCTGCAACATGCAAACTATATATTTTTGAAACACAGTACAACATTCCACTTCAGTGTTCAAAGCCTGATGCAGCAGGCTGTATTTCTACACAAATACTCGAAGCATGCACATATTCTTCAGCACCGAAGGAATGTATTCATGTATAGGTGTGTGTCCATGTAGTGATGAATGTGTTGAGAGCAGCAGTATGCCAGGCATGGAGAGCCAGCTGTCGGACCCCGGACCCTCAGTAAGTTAAACTGTAAGCAGCAGGCTCCCAACTCATTCCTCACATCAAAAACATGGTTGATCTTGGAAAGACATCTCTTGGGGCAGTCCACCAACCACATGTGGTGTTAGATGTTTGGCAGATTACTCATAACCCAACGATCAAATACCTTAGCATGTTTTCTAATTCAAACATGAAGCACTCAAGATCCATGTCATGCCGCATTTACACTACATAGTTTGGCTCAATCTTTTCTCTATTTCGTTTTCCAATGCTGAATGAACCCCCTATGTATGCAGGATTCTCAGACAATCTCCATGGTGACGCCTAGTGAAACTGCTGTGACTTAATCTTTAACAAAACACTTGCCTTCATCAATTGTAGGGCTTAATTCTGCCGGTTCAAATGAATTCAAAAATGGCGTTTGCTAATGACGGTAGCCGAGCTTTTTGAGAAAAGCAGGGTTTTACAGGATGTCCTGTGTTGCATATTCACTTTTTTTTTTAAATCAAACCACTACACAATTAGCTGTTGTTTATCTACTCTTTTCTTAAATCCAACCACTACACAATTAGCTAAGAACCTTGATACCAAATATTGAGGACTCCTGATCCTGAGAAAACCACTAGCACCAACAGCTCACATCACAAGACCACAGACTTTACTTTTTTAAGACCAACAAACAAGCTGCAAAAAAAAAAGATGGGGCCATTTGTAATTGGGGTCTGAATAATAAACTAAATAGGATCAGGTTATCCCACTGAATACACCTATAGTTAGGAAAGTAACATCTCAAAACGAACTATTGGTGTCAAAAACCACCTTTGTTTCAAAGGAATGTGCTTAAAAGTAACAAACATCACTCTGATCCCTGTAATAAAAAGGTCCCCACTGAATGTCTTAAGTCCATATTGAAATGTCCCGTGAGCCCATTATAACCTGTGTGACCATCGACACGTCGAGACAATCACTTCACATACACAACACAAAGTGAGGGCTGTCTGTGGTTGAAAGGCCATCAGCACTTGAAGACTCACACGCAGACACACACTTGTTAAAACTCAGCCCTTTCCTCACCCGCGCTTTTCGTGTTAAAGCAACTCATAGGAGTTTAGTATGGGTACTGTATTCTAATATTGAGGGAGACAGAGGTAATGTAATTGTGTACTGAAGATAAAATGCAAATTAAGTCTGACTCGTGACTGTCAACCCTGTGAACTTTTGTTTATCTGAACTTTGAGCATAGTCACCGCAGACTGAAATGTTATTGAGGGGGGGGGGGGGGGAATCCATGAACACAAATTTCCGCATGACCTCAGACACAAGCTTGTAAATCATTATTCTGACATGTAAATCATTATTACAGTCTAATCATTAAGTGTTTTCTGTAAGGTAAGGTCATAATGTGTCATACAGTTATTACATGCAGTATTAAAAGATGAGAACTACCCACCTGATTATCCAGTTGTTTATATTAAACAGCAAAGTAATTAATGGGCGTATGAACTACTTCAAAAAGGTGAAAATGTAATGTTCCCCATTGTCATGATTATTTTCCTTGAATAGTTGCTTTTGGAAATATCAAAAATATGAGCATGTGAGCAATTGAAAATAGTAATATTTTATCATATTATGCTCTTTCATAAATAATGACTTTTTATTTTTGTGGACTCAAAGGTTAGAACAAAACAAAAGTTCAGACAAATCAAAGAAACCATGTCTGAGGTCAGACAAATCAAATTAAACCAGCTATTGCTTATCCATGTCTTATAAAAAGGGCTTCTGTCTCTTTCACATATTTTCCAGAGAAAGACAAACATTATCTGCGACACACAGAAGGAAAGACGGAGTGACAGTCCATCTGACCCAAGCAATTACTGTACGTTTACTCAGATAGGAAAACCCTCAGCCCTCAGCTGCTAAAGTCAGACCTCCACTTTGTCTTGGGAGTGACCTAGGGGCCAACGGTGAAGAGACCCTTTCAGAGGTCATGACCCCTGAACCTGAACCTTCTCATACGGTCATTCTTCAGCCTGAAGGAAAGCAGAGGCTAAGTGTACAGATACATGCGCCTCATAATTGACTAAAGATAAATTATTTGACTTCACTCTGATGATTACCTATACATGTGTTAACCTGAAGAGCCACAGCGTTACCTTTATTTAGCCTGCCTGGCCTTTTGGCACTGAAAAAAGCAACAGTTCATCAGGCATTCAAGCAGCATTAAGAGTATATTAAGACTGCATTATCAGCTAAGCTAAATCTAAAATGCAAATCGATTCCCTGCAGCATTTAAGAGGATTTTAAGCAGAGTGAGTGCTCAGCAGTAGAAGTGTCTGTGGTAAGCATTAGCCTCTAACAGCATTCAGAGAGGGTTAGGGTCTGGCAAATGGCCTCTACAAATAAGTACAAGCAGAATAAGTGTTGACCAACAACTCAATTTGTTGCACTTCATCATTATTGACACTTGGAAAAGGAAACAGGATGGAAAGATTTGTGGGGGGGAATCTTTGAAGCCACTTTTAGTTATCTACTCTAAGTCAGAAAGTGTCCTCCCTTCAGCTCTTATCACTGAAGAGACATCAGGAATAAGCTCATTCTTGGCATTCACTTGATCCAGGGGCATCCTGAGTACTACCCCACACACACAAAGCCAAGCACACAAACACATAAACAACTACTCACTGTAACCCAGGATTTAATTTAATAAGGCGCTGCCAAAGTTAGACGGCGGCACGTATTTCATTTTCAAACATCACATGGGATGAACAGAAACAGAGAGGCATTGTGGGTCTTGCTCGATAACAGAGGTGTCAGGACTGCTCCTCCACGGCGAGGAAGCCAAGAAGGCACCTTTCCAACTTGTTCTTTGCAGATACAAGCAGAAAGCGGATTGTTTGTCAGTGGACCAAAAATATATTTATATATATGTAAAATGGCAGGACAAACTTGTATAAACTTGCATCTTTAAAAGTAGTGCTTATACATGATAAATGAGGAGGTTAAATGATACATGACCTTTACTGGCACCATAAAACTGCATTTTTAAGCCAGTTAAAAAGCTGTTTCTGTAAGATAACGCAGCCTTTACTTTGATACGCATGTAACTGAAGACATTTTGGGAGGGTGAGGCAGTATAAAAGGTGGAAGGGATCTTTGTGTGAAACTTGGCCTTAACACTCCAGGGGAAGAGGTCGACCGCTTTCCAAAGTCCACGACTGCTGTCAGGATCGTGTGTGATGGATTGAGGGGTGACTGTACCCTTTTTTTCATGTGCAAGTGCAAATTGCATTCTTATATACAGGTTATGGATTTGTGTTCTTGTGTGTATGTGCGTGAGTCGCCCCATCCAAAATGTAACAGGAGGATGTCCTAGTTCAAAGAAGCATCTTGACACCAAATGAAAAGGCAGAGAAAACCCAATACACCTCGGAGCTCCCTCTGTCTACGTCTCTGTATCCATCTCTCCCTCTCTGTTAAAAGATGAGGCCTGGAGGTGTTGGATAAAACGTATAAAGCTTCAATCCGCACGCCTTAGTCTCTTCCTTTGAAATGCTTACACAGGCCTAAGCCGCTCCGCCTGTAGGTGCCAAGTATGACCCAGGGCGTGGTGTACGATTTGCCTATGATGCTCAATGCGCTGTTATGCGTGTGAATGCATAATGCAAGTTCGTAGTGTGCGCTCATAATTTTGTTTCCTTTGAGCTGACAAGAGAAAGGAGCTATCAGAGCAGAACAGAAGCTGTCATGAGGTTGTAACGGGACACCCATGATGACAGCAGTTGTGGCTGACACATTGGGGGAAAAAGAAGCAAAAATGTTCCTGTAAGTCAGGGTTCAAATTCTCTCATGACAGTAAACATACAGGTGAGGAAGTGCCCTCGATTGACGCCCGTGAATCGAGAAATAGGGAATACATGTATCCTCCTAGGGATCAAAAGCCTCACACAAGTGTATACCGTCCTTAATATATGTTTGGTACAAATTTTATGATTAAATCTCAATTCAAAAAGTAGCACCCATTCTGGAAATAAAAAGCTTTTTAAACATAAGGCTAAATGCTAACGAATGCATGCTATACATACAATACAAAAGCTAAAGATGGTCTAGATGTAATTAGTAGCAATCCATCCAATAATGATTGGGATATTTCAGTCTGCAACAAAGTGGTGGACATTAGAGTCACAACTGCTAGTGTAGCTAAATATAAACCGTACACTAAATTACCATCACCATAAAAATCTGGAGTATACACAGCAATTTACCCGGAGAGCAGCTTGGTAGGAATACAACGCTGTGTATAATCAAAGGCTTTAAAATTAGACTGCTAGCATGGCCATCTATCATGCTGTGGAAAGAAACTGAATGAACTATAGATGCATCAACACCAGCTTTAACCTACGCATGATAGCGACTTAAAGATAGAAAGATTTTCCGAAAAGTTGAATGCTGTTTGATAGACAGCAGCAGGACACAACGAGACAACAGCGTGCATCCACACGTACCCCACACAGACTCAATTAACTGTCAGGATTACACCTTTCGCCAGCTTCTTCCCTGGCTGTCGCTGAGGGGGAAATGACTAAAAACCGACACCTCTGTGAACATGAAGTCTTTCTGCGTAAAAACCCCAATGAAGCATGGGCAATTATGAGGTGGTGTGAGATTTCAGGAAACATGTTGATGGAACATTTGTTTTTAACTGCTTATAAAAGCTTGCTCATAAAACGTGACTAGTTTGATTTAGCTATTTTCTCTTTATATTTATATGACCTTTTTTAGTTTAGCCCTCGATTAAGCAACAGGACTCAAACGTTGAACAGATATTTGTGCCAGTAAACTCAATCCATTTAAGCCGTTTGACATTTCATCCTAATACCTGCATTCAGTCAGTGCCAAGTCTTAATAGCTGAGAGGATGGTATCCCAATGCATTACAAACAGCACTATAACAAAGGGGTTTGCCTTAGAAATGGCTAAGATATGAAGTTACAGTGCATAACGGAAATAATGACACAGTTAGGGTTAAAGCAGAGGTTGCAGAGTGCAAACTGAGCATCCAACTATTTGAACTTTTGAACGATTGTACATTTTTAATGAACAGGAAGTTTTGATTTGTCATTACTCTTATCCTTGGTCCTCTATTCTTAGTCACTATTTGATTTGAGTATTGAATCAATAAAACTGGGTAAATGTCTTCAAAAATGAAAGTCTGGAGGTACGTTTTTCAAAAAGGCTCACACAGTTAGTGTTATGTGATGATTAGGGTTTGGTGATACCAGTCGTATATTTGCACCATAAACATTAAGGCTTCAGGCAGCAGACAGTTAGCTTAGCTTAGAATAATGGCGCTTTTCCACTGCAGCACAGTTTAAGCTTTTTTTTTGCTTTTCCAATAGGGGTAGTTCCGGCTCAGGGCTACTTTTTCACCTTTTTTATGGCCCTCCAAAATCGAGGTTGAACAACCGGGGCTGAATATGCTAAACTAGTGACGTAAACACTCTCGACTGTTGAATGGTCAGAGAGAATCGCTGGCAAGGGGGCTTCAACTACAACTTTTTTAAATCCAGGCTGAAGACTTATCTTTTTGTCGCTGCTTTTAATTGAAACTGAGCCGTTGTGTTCATCAGTAAAGTGGAACTTCTGTGTGAACTATTCATATCTTAAACTGCACTGTAACTTTTTATTCATGTATCTTTTATTCATGTACTTTTTATTCATGTATTTTTTCATTTAATGTTTCTTTTATTATCTTTTCTTTTTAATTACTGTTTTTAAATGCCTTTGTCTGAATGTGTTTCATTTTTGGAAAGCACCTTGAATTGCCTTGTGTTGAAAGGTGCTATATAAATATAAATTGCCTTGCCTTGCCTTGCCTTGCCTTGCCTTGCCTTGCCTTGCCTTGCCTTGCCTTGCCTTGCCTTGCCTTGCCTTGCCTTGCCTTGCCTTGCCTTGCCTTGCCTTGCCTTGCCTTGCCTTGCCTTGCCTTGCCTTGCCTTGCCTTGCCTTGCCTTGCCTTGCCTTGCCTTGCCTTGCCTTGCCTTGCCTTGCCTTGCCTTGCCTTGCCTTGCCTTGCCTTGCCTTGCCTTGCCTTGCCTTGCCTTGCCTTGCCTTGCCTTGCCTTGCCTTGCCTTGCCTTGCCTTGCCTTGCCTTGCCTTGCCTTGCCTTGCCTTGCCTTGCCTTGCCTTGCCTTGCCTTGCCTTGCCTTGCCTTGCCTTGCCTTGCCTTGCCTTGCCTTGCCTTGCCTTGCCTTGCCTTGCCTTGCCTTGCCTTGCCTTGCCTTGCCTTGCCTTGCCTTGCCTTGCCTTGCCTTGCCTTGCCTTGCCTTGCCTTGCCTTGCCTTGCCTTGCCTTGCCTTGCCTTGCCTTGCCTTGCCTTGCCTTGCCTTGCCTTGCCTTGCCTTGCCTTGCCTTGCCTTGCCTTGCCTTGCCTTGCCTTGCCTTGCCTTGCCTTGCCTTGCCTTGCCTTGCCTTGCCTTGCAACAAAATGAACATATTTTACCGTGATTTAATTGTAATACACGTTTCAAAATGATGCCGAAGTAACAACATACTGATACCGGTCTGCAGACAAGACGGCAGGCGAAAAACGTTTTAAAATGCGTGTTTTCTGAATGGAGATCGGATCGATCAGGCTAAGCTAACGTTGTATATGCAAATCACAAATGTATTGTAGGTTATAAGGGGAACTATTTATTGGCCACCTGCTGAGACGTCCCAGTCTACATTTTTTTGTTTTAGAATATTCGTTTAAAAGTCAAGATATAAGTTTTGCTTTCAACGCAAATTAAATATTTCAGTACACCTTTGTGCCATCCACTCAGAAGAACAGTTACCAATTCCTTTCTACTATGGTGCTCTTTGATGTTGCTAATCTGTTTTTTTTTTTTAAAACCAGACTGCACTGAGTTAAGGGGACTCCTCAGGCAGGTTGTTCGTCATTATAGAGACCCGGATAATGAACATTTAGCTTCCTCTGTCTTTCAGTCTAGACTGGAGAACAGATTAGACACCTGAGGGCAAAACCTGATTTCTAAAAAGGTCAATAATGCAGCTAAAGGACGAATCCTAACCATCGAGATCCTAAAACTGATTCAGAAACTGAGACTACACATGTTGTTGACACAGTTAAATGGCATCCCATGACTTTGGTTCCCATGTGCACCACACAAGTAGATACAGTAGATCAGTAAATAATCTAACCTCATGACATGCAACCTACATGTGACTGGTATTTGAATGCTTGTATCTAAATGTGTCCGTGTTGCTGTGACAAAAAGGGAAAGTTGTGTCATTCACATGTGACTGTTGACATATCTTGGCACCAAAGAAGAGCCAAAGCCAAAAGAGAAACCAAAATAAGAGGCGTAGTACATAATGATGACGTCTTTTGCTGTTGTTACTCTGCATCGCCTTCGGTTTATGTTCCTTTAGACACAAATCAAAAATGAACCACAGTTGTGTGAATACTGCCGCAACAGACACCCAGTGGAGGGACGCTCCAACTGTCTCCTTCTCCTTCACTGTCACACATGTCATTCACTCAGGCTTGACACAGTATATATACACCCTCGGGCCCCGCCCCACTACCACTTAACATTCCTGCAGCCGGTCATCGCACATCAGGACGCATGTAATGTCACACTCGTGAGCCGCCGGCGAGCTGCGATGCTCTCCCCTGATTCCTCGGTGAGTGAGACAAAGGGGAGTACTGTGTCGCCCGAGTGAGAGGGAATGAAAAAGAAAAAGGGACGCGGAGAGGTGTGTCGGGTTACAATCAAATACGACCCCTCCACCACCCAAAACCTGTTTGAGTTTGAGTGGTGAAATCATTGTCCTGCAGCATGTAAACGAGAGATAACCCTGCCTGCGTGTGAGACAGGGGAGGGTAAAGGCTGAGGAGGGGGGAGAGGGTCATCTAAGTGGCAACCTGGATCAAGGCCTTCATCACTGAGCACACACATCCTATGAAAATCTTCAATGTAAAAAAAATAGCCAAAAAAATAGATTATACATTGCAATGAAGGAACAAACGCCCCCCCCAGGACATCCCCCCACTTCTACCCGTTGTCCTTGTTCAACCCAAAACATAGGTGTTTGCAAACAAACAAGCACACACACTTGCATGCTGGGAATACCATTCCTAGCTCACTTTCAATTTACAGGAACCACCATGATGCTTAGAGAGATTTCCTGCTGGAAATAAAACACTTATCTTGCAGAACATGGATTAAGAGTGTGTGGAGAAAGCGGGGAGAAAGAAAGTGGCTCAAGTACTAATCGTGGAGACATTTTGGAGATTCAAACAATGCCATACAAGCAGTAATAGGAGTGTATCCGTTCCGGGTGCAGAGAATAAAAAATGAATATCTTCTAGCCTCTTCTGAGTCAAACAAATTAATTGGTTCCCACGAGGTAAAGAGAGCAGTTTGAACCCAACTATCCCACAATGACTGCAGGCATTACCACACGGACTTGGATCCTCAATCATCCCTCCTCTCTCTACCCTGTAATTGAGTGATCAGACATCAGTGGAGTCGAAACAGTGACCAGTCCTGATCCCCTGGTATTTACACTTCAAACTGCTGTCTCCAGCCTGGAGGCACACATGCACACACAGACCCAAAATATTAAAGGCCAGGGGGGGGGGGGGGGGATGTACAAGATTAAGCATGAATGTGATTCCTTTCTCGCTCATCGAACACACACACACAGAGACATGGATACATTCTGTTGCACCTGCGAATGTGCGCTACTTCTTCTGCCTCAGGACAAAGGGGTATAGCGTAAGTGCACCCTAAAAAACATACTGGGAACAAGAGGAGCACAAACGGGAAGACAGGCATGCGGAGAGATAGCGAGAAGGACAGTAATCTAATAAGTTTCTGTAACCACTCAGGACAGATTTAGCTGAGAAAAAACCACGTGGCAGGACGGCTACATTCTCCAGGCACATGGTCAAGCACCTCATTCTTTAAGAAGTGCAAACACGGACACAAAGACAAACGGATAAGTCTTAAGGAAAGAAAATAGGTGAGGGGAAAGAAAAGGGAGATAAGAGGCGCAGGGAGGACTGTGGTGAGGGGCGCAGTTTGAAGCCAGGAGTGTGCGATATCTTAGGAATGAATGGGATCCCCCAATATCAGTTACTGTGAGTGCCAAGCCTGGGAATGGCAGCATGTCTCACACACAGGAAAACATATGAGCTGAACTGAAGCACACATACATCCACTTAAACAGCCACACAAACGCTTGTGATTATAGTTTTTCCACTTTTTCTGTATTTATATGGACTTTATCCGCTGAGAGATATTGATATCCATCTCTTAGTTACGAATGTGCTCCCCACTGCTGTGACTCCACCCTCTTTCTACCCCATCTATCAGGATGGGAGGTCATAAGTCATGTGTAGAAGAGGACAGGGTCATTGGACACTGAGTGTGTGTGTAAAAACGTCATGTTCCGCTTTGATCCCATAGGTGAGAGGTCACGCGTCGTCACCGTCTGCGCATCACTGCCACACCTGCGCTCAAGTGAGGAGTCACGTTTCTTTTCGGCAAAACAAACACAACATAGTTACCTGGGAAAAAACGGGAAACCGGGAAAGTCTGACAGGAAGATGTTTATCCCTTGACTCACACAAGGAGTCTTTCTCAATATGCGTTCTTGTGGCCTCTGTTATGCAATGTTTCATGGGCAAATAAGGATTTGAAACCAAAACAGTGCCAAGGACAAGAGATGGAGGCCGATATGTTTGCTGAATCAGATGATAATGTGGTAAATGAGAATGAATGGAAAAACCACACAGTTCATGGAGTGCAATCCATCTCAAATACTACAGTGTCTTGAACAAAAGTAACTATGCCTCATTTATTATTGAGAACATCTTATACAACTTAAGTTATTTAAATTCCTAAAGGGATTGGATGGGCTAAGACTTGTGACCACCTGGTGACAATGGGAAAACTAATTCAATAATGTTTGTAAAAATAATAACTGTGACTCATAATAAACAGAACATTACGCAATTTTCTTCATAAATGATTAAACCATTGTTTTCACTAGAATGTGTTTCAGTGGAAGGTCAATAGCGGATTGTTTTCGATATAAGCCTGGTTTTAAAAAAATAAGCACAAAGGTCAAGCTCTTGTGTCACAGTAGAAATCTAATTATGTATATTAGGGGAAGAAGGAGTGAAAGTAAGAAAGGGAAAGTACGTGTTGGACGGGGTGGGCGGATGAGAACAGAAATTAAAAAAGCTGAGCTATGCAACTACTCAAACGGGATTAGGAGCCAAACCAAAGGCATGGAAGCCCAGCAACAGCCCCATGGGGGAAAAGAGGAGGGGAGGACCCGGGGAGAGGGGGGAGGCTGGTGTGTGTATGTATGTGTGTGTGCGTGTAGCTGCATGTCGTCTTGCACAGCTAGGGTAATGAAAAAGATCAGAGCTGGGGTGGAAAAAGACGAATTAGCATCAATCATTCCTAATCATTTTAAGTTACAATCTGCTACTCTGCATCACTGAACGGTAGAACACACTCCACCTGTAGCCACTTGGTGCAAGCTTTAACCTATGCTGTACAAACCCCACCTATCAGGTGTGTGTTTCCTGGAAAAACTCCATTAGGGTTTTGTCTTTTGCATGTCAGGAAGTACTGTAGGAGTTTGGTTTGAGCAAATCGAAATATGCAGTGGCTTAATGAACGAATAAGTGAAATCACTAATTATCTACATAGCTGTTAGCCACGGCTTATTCACAACACAAGCTGGCCAAATGCTGGTAAATCTTGGCTTCAGATGCCGGGTCTGTCTGTCGGATCTGGCAATCAACCAGCCGGTTTGAGACTTTAATTGTGTGGTAACTAGTGGAACAAATTGTTAAAATGGGGTTTCCTGTGTAACACTGCGGGCTTCCTTTGATTTGGGAGAAATCCCAGACTTGTCACAAACTAGATAGGGCTCAATGGTGTAGTAAAGTTGACCAGTTACAGTACAGAAAGCCAAAATAAAAGGTGCAGTACACTGAAAAACGTACAACTGCCTCTGTGACGGTTAGATATTGGCGGACAGTCCTCTTTTAGAAAACCCCAAATGTTTTAAGTGAAATTTGACAAGCTAAGATAAGAGCTCCCACAATGGGAACACATAGCACACACACACACACACACACACACACACACACACACACACACACACACACACACACACACACACACACACACACACACACACACACACACACACACACACACACACACACACACACACACACACACACACACACACACACACACACACACACACACACACACACACACACACACACACACACACACACACACACACACACATACACGCATACACAAGTACGGGGGGAACGAGGGCAGATAATGTTGTGGCTAGCAGAGTGTGTAAAGTGAGTGTATCTTGGGAGAGTTATCAGGGCATTCTTCTGTTTCAGCAGAGGGCTAGAGAAACATTCTCAGGCCTCCTGTTCACCGCAAAAAAAGCACCTGTGCACTTCTTGAACTGCTTTAACAAAGAGTCTTGATAAGGGGCACACAAATAGGAAAAAAAAAGTCCTCTACAGCGAAGATAAAATCAACAATCACTGCGATAAATCAAAAGTCCTTTGTTTAAGTGATCAGGAATGATAATTAAGGTTATAAGTAGACAAGGGATAATGTCCTCTGATCAATCTCATCACTTATAGATAAGGGCGGCAATGTTAAAGACTGTATTCTAGACTTATAGACGTATCATATAGCCAGTCTGACACTAGGGCCACCGTCGGCTCCAGGAAGCTCCAATTGGATTCAGCCAATGATAGAGAAAAGGTCAAAACAATAAACACAAAATAAAACTAATTTCTAGAAAAGACAATATATAAAAAACCTGTGGAGCAGGGGACAGGTTGAATTCTAGAGACACAATCAGAGTCTTGTTAAGGTGTTATTAGCTCACCAATCCCCTCAGGCCTTCCTCTCCTAAGAGGCCAGGGGTTGAAAGGTCAAGACAATCTGTGGTAATGGCTATCCAACACTTGACATCTCTGTGAGCTACCAAATACAAAAAAGGGTGGGGGTTTATGGAGTATGTGCATCTGTTCAATTGTGCATGCACACGTGTTTATCTTGATTTGCACATGGGTACAACTAATGTTGAGGTCCAGCCCCCATAGGGACCATCATGAGGTCACTGTTGTCAGGGATATGGCAAGAGCTGTCAGCTGTTATTGAATGCAGTGGCAGTGAATGAGGGCTGTTGCTATTGTGGTCAGTGGCTAACACCTCAGATACTCTGCAGGTCGTCTATAGGGCCATAAAGCACTTAGAAAAGGACAGTCTGTCTTTTGTTCAAGACAAAGAAAAGGCACAAGTCCTTTAGGAAAAACACCATTCTGAGAAAAAAGGGCAGGGGGGAAAGACCTTCACTGCCCAATGGACTTTGCTTTGTAACATTACAGGTTTAAGTCCAGCTAAATAACTACTATATAATCCTAACAATGTCTTGGTCACTGCCCCAAAGAGAGGGAAATTCCCCTGTGTTAAATGAACAAAGAAAGTTATTCAAGTTGACCCAAATAATACTAAACGTAAGGGCCAAAATGTCTGAGAATTATTTCTCGAAACTACAAAATGATTCGATTGAAAGATAAGGAACGTGGATTAGCCCTGGTGCATTCTGGTCCATAGCAGCTCATTTGTATTCCTTCAGTGTGTTTGATATGCTGGTTTTTCTTTAACTTGAGAGATGATGGAGTGTCATGGATAGAGTGTGAGCTGAAGAGATCTAGCTGTGTTGGGCTGTTTGCCAATCTCAGGGCTTAATCTGTTTAAGAAGATCATCCAATAGCTGTCAACAGGTGACAGGCTAGTTAAGGCGTTAGATTTATCGTGCGTCTTCAACTGCCTGAATGAAGGTTTCTTGCAAAGTGAGTGTTTTTGTCTGCAGCAGCAACCCTGCCATTTTAGGTGTGAATGTCAAGTGTTTGCATTTGTCTAATCTTTAACTTCAAAGATCAAAGTCTTCTGCCTCTATGGTGGAAAAAAAAGCAACTTAGGGCACATTCTTTCTTCCTGAACTTGAACACACAATCCTTGACATATGAACCCATGTTACAGAAAGCTCCCTCAAAACAAAACTCAATCTAATACTTCTCCTACGTTCAAAATAGAGGTAATTGTAAGAAACTTAAAAAGTATGCAAAGCAAGGAAAGTTTTTCTAGCAAAAAAAAGGAAATGCTGGAAAACATCTTGCCACAAGATGTTTATAAAGCTCCCTGCAGTGCCTGCAGCCCAGGCCAAAAACCTTAAGCCACTTCAAAGAGAGCAGTGCTTTAAGGTAGGGAAATCAGGTGTGTGCATATGCTTACACTATATGATTGTGTGTGTTCCAACCTGTGGCAGAAACCCACATATCTTCAACAACAAAGCAGCTTGGCTATCAGGGTGCCCTACTTAAAGCACCTTTTTATTACCTAAACCAACCACTTGCACACAATACATTAATCACCCTAATGGTTCAAAAGCAGCACAACCGGATCCTGCGTAGAGCCTGCAGCACACACTCACTACACATACAGTCAACACTACTGCCGAAACCTGCCCCTCTTCAACTGAAGATGATATATTGACTCTGCACACATGGTCAGTCTTTAACACACTTTATCACCATGCAACACATGTAACTGCCATTAAAAGGGAGATCTTCCTCACGGAAAAAAACAGCATGAAAGGAAGAAGACTTTTTCTTGGTTTTTACCTGACACGGAGATGGTCATTGGGGCTTCCAGGGTCCTGTCATTGTCCAGGTCTCGGCTCAGCCTCAGATCCCCAGTGTCGGCGTTCAGCAGCAGCAGATTGAGCTCGTTCCCAGATTCAAACTTATACCGCAGTTTATCCGATACATCCGGGTCATGTGCTGGAACCTTTCCTATTATTCCTGATGGAAAACTGTTAGACTTGTTGGTGATGTAGTTGTTGAAAATAATCTCAAAGTTATGCAGCACTGGCTCATTGTCATTCATGTCTTTAAGGCGGATGTGCACAGTGGCCCGACTCACTAGTGGTGCTGAGGTGGCCTGGACCACGATGACATACTCCGTTTTAGTCTCATAATCCAGGTCTATGAGTGCGGTGAGGTCACCGTTAAAAATGTCTAGCTGGAAAACCTCTGGATTATTCCCTTCTACAATCTGGTACATGATCTGAGCATTTGTGCCCTCGTCAGGGTCGGTGGCAGAGATCCGGGCCACAACGGACCCCACCGGGCTGTTCTCCTCCACGTCAATAAACAGCTCATCCTTTTCAAACACTGGAGCATTGTCATTAATGTCTTGGACAACCACATGAATAGGAACAGCTGCTTTTAGCTGTGGAACCCCCCTGTCTACAGCATAGGCCTTCAGATTGTAAACAGGAACATTCTCTCGGTCCAGTTTGCGAGAAGTTCTGATGATACCAGAGGAAGATTCTATGAAGAAATCCCCGTCTCCGTCATCGCCATCCTGAAATGTGTAGCTCAATCTGCCATTTGGGCCAGAATCTCTATCTGAAGCAGAAATCTGGAGAACGCTGGTGCGGACAGGTGCATCTTCTAATACAGTCCCCTGATATCTGTCCCTTAGAAACTGAGGAGTATTATCATTGGCATCGGCGATGATAATCTCCACATAGGTGGTGTCAGATTTCTGGGGGATGCCATTGTCTCTGGCAATGATTGCTAACGTGTAGGAGGCCTGGTCTTCATAATCAAGCTCCATTTGTGTTGTGATGGCCCCTGTATCCGGGTCAATTTTAAACTGAGGAACATTATCCTCCATCACGTACGTTATGCGAGCATTTTCTCCTGTGTCCTCATCCGTCGCACTGATCACTACCACAGTAGAGCCCACAGGTTTTTCTTCACTGAGCATCACCTGGTAGTTGGCACTTTGGAAGACGGGACGGTGTGTGTTGGCGTCCGTCACATTGAGGAACACTTGAGCGGTGTCGTACTGTGTCCCATCGCTGGCAGTGACTGTCAGGACATACTGGCGTTCCTGCTTGTAGTCCAAGGGGAGGGCTAAAGTGATGAGACCGCCACCACTCTGGCTTGTGATGGCAAAGCGGTTCCTGGTGTTGCCACTGGAGATCTGATAGGTAACCACACTATTGACATCCCTATCTACAGCCGTCACTGTTAGTACACTGGTCCCAACAACAGCATCTTCATTAATCTTTAATGAGTACACCTTCTCTGTAAATGTGGGTATGTTGTCATTCACATCGAGCACTGTGATGCTGACGCTGGCTGATGAAGACATAACAGGTAACCCATGATCTCTTGCCTCTACGCCAAAGGTGTAAAAGTCAGTGGTCTCTCTGTCAAGTTCTTCACTCACTGTAATCCAGCCGGTGCTGTTGTTGATTGTGAACGGAAAACCAGGCGTGGTGTCAGTTAACCGGTATTCCAAACGGGCGTTTTCTCCAGCGTCACCATCAATTGCTTGGATGTGGATCACAGAGTATCCAATGGCCACATTTTCCAACACAGTAGCCTGGAAAGGTGTGCTGACGAACATGGGGACATTGTCGTTCACGTCCACCACTTGAACCACCACCATCCCTGTGCCATTTATCAAAGGAGGCCTGCCACCATCCTGTGCCTTAATCCGCAAATTATACTCTCGAATAATCTCATAGTCCAGAGGATTGATGATATCAATTACACCTGTGGGGGAGTGAATGTAGAACTGTCCCCTAACATTGCCACTGATTATACTGTATTGAACTTTGGCATTGTTGCCTTCATCTTTGTCTGTAGCTTCAACCTTGATGATGTTGGTGTTGACTGCCACATTCTCTGGGATCTGTACAACATATCTCTTTTCAGTGAACTGTGGGTAGTTGTCATTCTCATCCTCCACAGTGATTTTGACAGTAGCAGTGGCACTGCGGGGGCCTTTTTCTTTGCCCTGGTCGTTGGCCTCAACAATCAGCTGGTACTGGGCCCGGGTCTCCCTATCAGGCCGCTCTTTGATCTTCACCACGCCATTGCGGGGGTCGATTTCAAATACAGAATTAACTCCATCACCGTTGACAATTTTATAAATCATGTTAGCGTTGGATGGAGCATCCCCATCAGTGGCGCGGATTGTTATCACTTCAAACCCTACTTCTACATTCTCCCGGATGCTAACACGGTATTCAGTTTGCTCAAAAATTGGGCTGTGGTCATTAGTGTCACTCACAGTGACAGTGAGGTAAGAAGTGGCAGATCTTTGGGGAGAGCCATAATCAGTTACAATGACTTTGAAAACATGGGTGTCTTTCACTTCTCTGTCTAGTGACTGTACAGTTGTTATGCTCCCTGTCTGAGAGTCAATTTCTAAAAAGTCATTGGACCTGCTGTCAAACAAGGCTTCCATGCTGTACTCCAGCCTGCCTGCCTCTCCATCATCCGGGTCAGTGGCTTTCAGGGTGATCACCCGCGTGCCCGCAGGCTCATTCTCGGGCAATGACACCTGATAGTTGGGGAGCTGGAACTTGGGAGGCGCGTTAGCCTGTCGCTTACCCCTGCGGATCAACTTGCCGGACTTTCTCTGGGCGGTTTCTGAGAGGGATCCATGTTGCTTGGGCACTTTTACAAGCGTCAAACTCAGCTGCACAGAGAGCCTGCCGCCTGGAGAGCTCTGCAGTGCGCAGTGCAAACTCAACTCCGGCTGTCCTCTGTGTTCAATACATAAGTCACTGGCCAGGAACAAATCCCCTCGTCTGAACACTGCACTCAAGTCTTTGCCAACACACAATGTGTCCAAAAAGGCGGTGTTGCGGGTAAAAGCAGGCAAAAGTTCTGTTACATTCAATAGCAATGTACCTGCGGACAAGCAGGAAGTTGCCTCCAGTTTTGAAAGGTGTTTAATGTGAATGTCTGGCTTACCTGGCGCTTTCTTTCTCTTGTATTTAATAAAACAGTCCTGGCCGTGGACGAACACATTAAACTGTGTCAGAATAACGTCCCCAGATGTCAAGGAACCTGTTCTGAAATAAACAGGCGCTGGGTTCCTCGGTGTGTGCGCACACTCAACTTTGTGGGACAGACGGATGACTCCATCGTGTCTCCCAACTTGGAAAAAGCTCTGGATGAATTTTGGTGATAAAGTTCTGTCAAGTTTTGACGTCCACCCAGGTCCAAGCGACAGGTTTGCTAACAGGGTCCCAGGCTGTAAAGTATCCGAAAGGTGTATCTCCAAACATCCCGAAAGCTGCACGTTGAACAGGACACAAACCCAAATCCAAAACATCGGTAACTCCATGCTTGTGAACCTGTCAAATCCCATTCAACTTCATCGAAACTCCTCCGCTAACGCGTTAACTTTCCCTCTCCCAACAGCGCGCTTTACTTTTATCCCTCATTGTGAAGTTTTAACGTAGAAAAAGACGCTCGGTATCCATAGTATCGGTGTATCCACGGCGCGCAGCAGCTGCGTTAACCCACACTGAGTTTAAAATGAGTACAAAATGGCTCCGTGGCTCTCCTCCGCCTCCTCCTCCTCTCCTCCTCGGAGACTTATTACCATAAACCTGCTGTGTCCCCCCTCTGGGACGCTTTCACAGGGGGGCTTCTTTTTTCTCATGGAGATTTAGGAAGTGGCCCTGACCGTGCATTGTTATTGTAATAGGGTGATAGTTGGGTAAAATTCCTAATGCGTGTTTGAGTGTCTCTGCCTCTTCAACTGTTGTGTGTTGAAGTAGTTGTAAGCACTGAATGTAGGCCTACATATGAAAGACATGAAAAGTGGTTTAACTAAGACTTCAAGGTCACAATATTAGAAAAATGTAACACAATAAACTGCAACTTCTCGGTAAATGCAATTCAAAAAGGTGGGAATGGTTTGACTTATATCATAATTGAAATAACTGTTTTCAACCAACCACAAATATGTAGCTTAATAAACCAAATTATCGGTTGATTATTGTTTCTGATAATCCATAAATAACTGTTCTTCATGTTTACATTGTAAAACAGTAATTATTAAAGCAACATCTGTTTCTCTTAGAAATAAAAGATATTGCTTCCTCTAGACTTAAAAAGGCTGAAAGTGAAATATTTCAAATAAAGTACATTTATATTTTTTTCTTTGTATCATTTTGTGTTTGGAATTTTTATTTGGACTTTAATGGATTGAATGATGCGAAAAACGATGTTTCTTACCGTTATGGTGTGGAATGAGCCTTTATTATCCCTTATTACTTATCACCTTTGTTTTTCCCCACAAAGAAAACAAATGCTTAGATGAAAACACTTTTCAAAATTTGACACAAGAACAATATCTTCTAGGAAATCATACAAAAGGAAATAAAATGTGTTTAAAAAATATCTACTGTGACATTCATCAGGACTTATAAGAACATACAGTAAGGTGACAGCACAATGCTGACTTGAGAACAACAGGTTCACACCTGTAGGGTAATCTTGTATAACAGCGCCCCCTTGTGGACCAATAACTGTAGGACAACCCATCAAATAATGTATTTCTTATCTCATATTTATTAACAAGTCTGCAGGGAATCTTTCGGTATATGGGACAGGGAAAAAAGTCATCACACCACTAATAAGGTTTATTCACTCATTGGTACATTTTTATGTATTTACAGTTGGTACTAAATGAAGGACTCATATTGCATTGCCATTCGATGAGATAAGGCACTTCAATTATTTGTATTCCATATTTTATTTCCATTTTTTTTGTTTTAAAATCCTACATTTAAAACCAATATATAAATGACAGTTAAAAGCAATGAATCAACAGCTGAGATGAATGATGTAATTGTCTTTCAAATATTTATAACAATCGAAACTGAAAAGTTTAAAAAATAAAATAAAAAATATTAAACATACTTGGTTTAATCATCATATTCGGTTCTAATTGTTCATTATCTTGCATGTTTTTAGTGTTTACTTTCTCCTGTTTACCTGCAACTTTGGACATAATTTCTGGTGCAGAGTGACTACTCGGTACCTTGTTTCTACTTTAGTCCACATTATTCACGTAATTTATCATCACATGAGTCAAAAGCATCTTCCTTTTTGACAAGGATAAAAAAAATCAAGGTGATTCCTATCTTAACATATGTAGGTTGGCACAGAAGTATGGTGAACATTACTGACAGTCATACAAAAAGTAAAGGACAGGAGGGAAAGTCTCAGAAATGATAGAACAAACATACAGAAAAATAAGGTAGAAATAACATTACAGTGAACAAACAAGAACAAATAAGTGTCACTTTCATTCACAGGTAACAGGCCCCGAAATTGGGTCAACCATCAATTACAACTATTAACCCTCTGCTAGCTTAAAGTTCAAATCCATTTCCCTGATTCCCCCTCAGGTTTCCTATATTTTAAGGGCTCAGACATAAAACACCTTTGAGAAAAGACTTCCAGACCACGAGTACAAATATTTTAGGGCTGAACACAACCAAAAAGTGAGCGACAAGCAGAAAGAAACATAGTACTGTATATCTGACAGTGATTTCTGTGGTGTCAGCATAGATCTATTTGCATGTTGGATGTAGAGTAAGTGGATTGAAATGTAAAAGCAATGCTACTATAGGTCTGAGTTATTTTTTGTATTTTGGTTCCTTATTATATATAGGGTGTGTTGCATACCCTGTACGCAAGCCTGAAAATATATCTTTTTTGTGCCAAATCATAGGAAGTCTAAAGGGTATGCAAAAAGAATATCGTACTGTATCAGGTTGCATTTTGCTGCATGCGAGGCAGCATGATTTCCTTGCTATTCTGACCCACAATACTCTGCAAAGCAGAAGATAGGTCACATCGACTGAGGCACCAAGAGAGCACAGACATCCTAAGGACCGCTCATCATGCTAAGGACTTGACGGATATATGAACGAGAGAGGTATTAAAGTTCAAGTTGCAATGTCAGGATGAGGTAGTATGTCCCGAATACATACTGCATGCAACAGTACGTACTCTTGGGGCTGCTCCAGAAAGTACCACAGTAAAAAGAACACTTATATTAGTTCAAATGCAGCCCCCCATTCTCCCCTGCTAAATACACCTTGGCTTGAATACAGATGGTTCTTCTTAGCAGCTAGTAGATAACCTTTTAGTCTCCAACACTAAACGTATTACAGAAATGAACCCTTTTGTCGTATCAAAAATGTTGATATTTCAAATGTGTGCAATTAAAAACCTGTTTACTGTTTTTTTTAAAAGTGAGTCCGGAGCAGACACTTTGTCACAAAGCTGTTTCTAAGAGACAGTTTTTCTTCTTCAACAGTGTGCTCCGCCTAATGTACCGGACAGAGCTCTTTTCCACCACAGCTTGGCGGGGGGGGTCCTCTCAGCTGGCCGGTTCAGGGGTCTGCTGCTCCTGCTGCTGCTGAGCGGCCGCTAACAGGCGCTCTCTGCCCTGCTTCAGGGTGAACTCACTGGGCCCCAGCTGGATGATCTTCCCACTGCCCAGACACTCGTCTCCTTTGTAGAGCACGGCAAACTGCGGGATGATCAAATGTATATTATAAAACGTTTTTATAATATTTTATAAAACGTTTTTATAATATACACAAGTGGTCATGGACAGATTCACTGAAATATATAAACAACTTGAAATAAATATCTAATATATTTTTATATTGCAGCTACACTGTATTCTGTCACACAGGTGTGTTGGCGGTTACCTGTCCAGGTGTCAGAGCTCGGACTGGTCTGGAGAGAGAGATCCACACAGAGCCGTTCATGTTCAGTGTCACTGTACAGGGAACTGGAAAACATAAAAATGTGTGTTTTTTGTTCAGTAAATAACTTTTAATTCACCAAAGGACAGACACTAACAGCACAAAACTCACTGAGTGGCATCTGGTGGATGAAGCGGAAACGACACTCCATCATCTGGGTCTTGACTAGTTCAGCAGGCGGTTCGACCGTTACCCAGTGGAAGCGGTCCGTCCGCATCATGTCACGGAAAAGAGCCGGGTGGTTGGTAGTAGGAGCCTGATTTGGGAGACATTTTGGGCGTGAAGTATGAGCAAAAATGCGTCAAGTTTTAATCAGTGTTGCCCCTTATAAAAGTGAGCGAAATATGTAATGTTAATGCATTTACAATGTAAATCCTAAATGTTCTCCAGCATTCTTTTACCAGGGTAGAAACAACACAAAGCACTTTAATGTGGCGATTCTTGTGCTGACTTTTTGTTATAGTTCATGAATGCAGCATTAAACAATGTTTTAGCATAAGACACAGACAACAAAACTTACAGTGGATTTGAAAAATCTTTAACATATCTTCATAGTCAGATTTTCTTACCACAAACACATCCCCAGTAATGATGTCTTTGTCCACCACAAAGAAAGGGTCTCTCTGCCCTCCTATTTTGGCCCTCTGGCCCAGCGTCATAGTGAACCAGCCTGGATGGAGAGAGACACAGGAAATGACAAGAGAAGAAACAGGAAATACACAGAGGTATTTTAAGTCAGTAGTTTGGAACATATCCACATTTAGTGGATATTTAAGGACCAGGAAAGCAAAAAAGTGGATTTTAATAGTTTTAATTTGCTTAACATACTGATAGTCATTACATACTGCCTGTGTGATAATATAATAGTGACACACACTTATTACACACTTAAAACGGCCACAAGGCTCAAGGCTTTTATTTGTCATACGTACATAGCTACAGTGTAGTTATGACGATGAAAATCTTAGGTCACAGGCTCCACCAACAGTGCAACACATACCTTTGTGTGTTCCAATAACAGCCCCGTCCTCAAGGGAGACTAAATTCCCTGGTTTAGGTTCCAGATACTAGAAACAGAAAGAAACGTGTATATGAAGCAGGTAAAGGGTTACAAAGCAGGAGGCAAGAATTTTAAAACGCAGAACGAATAATTGAAGATTTATTTCTTACCTCCAAAATAAAGCTTTCAAAGTTTCTCTCTCCAATGAAGCAGATGCCCATGCTCTGGAAACACATTACCTTACAATGTGAATACATATTCCTATGTATGCCCTCCTGATGTTATATAAACACGAGTTACATTTCTGCCTTTGTATTTATTTGTGCGTTTACCTCCTTCTTCTTCAGCACATGGTGAAACCCTGCCTCCGCAGCAATCTTTTTGACAAAGTCTTTGGTGAGTCCGGCCAGCGGGAACATGGTTTGTCGCAAGGCATCCTGGGAGATCTGACTGAGGAAGAAGGTTTGGTCTTTGAAGAGATCGGCTGCTTGATACATCCTCACCGCTAGGGAGAGAAAAAGAAGAAAAAAGATTGTAAGAGGGTTTGACTTTAAAGCTAATGTTGTGGTTCAATTTGACTGTAAAAACAAAGAAAGTAATTTAGGTTTAAAAGAGGTAACCCATTAAACTGGGGCACAAGATTCAAACTCTTACGATTTCTGATCTCAAAACGATCTCTGAAGAGAGTTGTCTGTGGCGCTGTGGTCTTCTGTTCGAACACCTCGTCATCTTCCTGTGACGTCCGGGCGTAGTGTCCTGTTGCCATGGCATCAGCACCTTTATTAACAACAGCAACAAATTAGACACAATGTTTTATTGTGTTTGACATTGAAATTAGTTTATTTATTTATTCCTTAACTACCAACCCCTGCTTTCCAGTCCAGTCCAAAAAATAAAAGTTAAATAGTTGTAATGCCGCCTAGAAACAGTATAGGTCTGTGTTTGACCACATTATGACTTGAAACAATCAAATTTGAAATGATTGATTAACCAATTAGTCGATTGAGAGAACAAAAATAACTATTTTTGATATTCAATTAACCTGTTTGGTCATTTTGTAAATAGAATAGTAAAACACTTAACATTCTTCAAAGAGAGTTCTTTATTTTTCTTTTCTTTGTCATGTATAATTATTATAGGGTAAACATGTATGGTATTTTAATTTTGGTTTAACAATCTAACCCTCACTAACCCACGACATTTTTATTTTGTAACTTTGCATAAATTAAGCAGGTATCGTTTATAATTGGAAATATAAATTGCAACTGAATTAATAATGAAAATAATCATTTCATAGCCCTATTATGATGACATACCCAGCGTGTCGATGGCATACTTGTGGAAATGGTTGAATTTGATGTGCTTGTTGCATAGTATGTCTGGGTTTGGCGTCCTCCCCTTCTCATAGTCCTTTAACAGTTTACTGAAAGTGGGGAAAAACAGACGTGAGATTCACAGAGTTTTACATTTTGAGAGTATTTAGGATTCATACATGGCAGCCACAAATACCTGAACACTTCATGCCAGTACTCTTTGATGTAAGACACTTGATGGAAGGGGATGTCCAGGCTCTGACAGACCCTGTAGGCGTCCTCACAGTCCTTCTCTGTGTTGCACACGCCACTCTCATCCAGGGAGTCCCAGTTCTTCATAAAAACCCCTGTGACATTGTAACCTACACACGACAAATAAGAACAATAGCTGAGTTTCTCACTTTGTATTCATTTAGGTAAAGTGAGCCAACCATTAATAAACATTAATTGCAATATTTTGTTGTCTTTAATATTGTAACCTGGCAATAGAGATGGGAAGGAACTAAGTACTGATTCAAGTACTGTACTTAAGTACAATTTGAAGATACTTGACTGGAGTATTTCCATGTTATGCTACTTTGTACTTCTACTCCACTACAATTCAGAGGTAAATCTCCACTATTTTAATTTAATACCTGTAAATACTTTACAGATTTGAATTTGAACACCTAAATCAGTCTTTAGTTACACCTGGATTAATTCACAAGCTACCCTGCAGTATACAAAGTCATTAAAACTAGCTGCACCTTTACCAGCTTTGATAACACTTTAATGCATCAACAATTATAATCAAAACATATAATATATATTATTCTGAAATGGACCAATCTGCAGAATGAGTACTTGTACTTCTGGTACTTCCATTATATTTTGAAGCTAATACTTTTGTACTTTTACTAATACAGGGCTTGTACTTGTAACAGAGTATTCCTACACTCTTGTACTACTTTTACTCAAACACAAGATATGAGTACTTCTCCCGCCTCTGCTTGGTAATAAAAGAGATTCTGATAAACAGGTCAGTTCAGGTGTGTTTCTCTGTGTGTTTCTCTGTTCTCTCACCTCTTCTCTTCAGTAACAACGCGGCGACAGAGCTGTCCACTCCTCCGGACATGGCGCACACGACGTGTCGAATAAAACCCATATTTTCTAACTACAGTGCCTTCAGTTAATACTAATTTATTATGTCACTAAGAAAAGTCTCCATTGCCACTTGCAAGGGCAGCCATCTTTGCGGCCCTTTTAATAATAACGTCCGACTGGAAACACGCTTCAAACGGGAACTATTGTTCCACTGGGAGCTGCAAGAAACGTAACACTGCGAATATTGCGGAGTTGTCACTTTTTAAAGTAAAAGAAAAATTGAAACACATAATAAGGTCAGTTTGGAGCAAGTTTAATGCACGAAATATGTCGTTTTATTTTACTTAACGACTCTTTTGCCAAAAAAAGTAGGTTTTGTAATTCAACGTGCATGCTTGATGCATGCTCTTGTTCTGTAGGCTACGTCGTAAGTAATGTAGCATAGAGCAGTAAGACCATAGAGTAAGACCTAAAAGATAGTAGCTATCTAATAATAACACACTTCATAGAAATGAATGAGAATTATGAGGCCAGGTGTGAAATATTGTTTAAAAATAAAGAAAATTAAAACTACTTATTATTACAGTGTGTTATTATAATTTGCATTTATTTATGTGTGTGGCTCCTCAAGACGAATGTGTTCCTGATATTGAATTGTGTGTTTCTGACAGATGTCTGCAGACGCTGTCACCCTGGAATTGCTGAGAGAAGCCAGGGAGACGGTGAGAGGCAGCCCACTGGGTGTCATCAACACTCCCATGATCCCCTGGGGCCAGACAACCCTGCCTCTGGACATCCACTGCAACATCCACATCAAACTGGAGAACATGCAGAGAACCGGTGGGAAAAAAACCCCACTTTGATTAGCCTCGTACAAGCTAATTCTCGTCTTATTTCTTAAGAATTGTGCATTTTAATTGCCAGGCTCGTTCAAGATCCGTGGAGTGGCCAATCAGTTTGCCAGGAGAGAGAAGGGTGGTCATTTTGTCACCATGTCTGCTGGGAACTATGGGAAGTCTTTTTCGTACGCCTCAAAACACTACGGGTCAAAGGGCAAGGTGGTGATGCCTGAAACAGCCCCTGCGTCCAGATCCATCCTCATACAGGTTAGAAGGGATCTTTTGACCAGTGGTAGATGTTTAAGTAAACGTATAATCCCACGCTGTAAAAATACTCTTTTAAGTAACATTCCTGCATTTTAAATATTACTTAAGTAAAAGCAAGCAAGTATAAACAATGTAGGTAAACATTCAATGTAAGCAGAAAACTCTAAAATAAATAAAGATCTTACCCAAAAAACTTAAAATTGTTCAAAAGAAATAAGTTAAATGCTTATAAATGCCTGTTCATTTTCCCAATTCTTCCAAAAATGTGGTTTTGTATAAACTGTGGTTAGTTTTCCCAAACAAAAAAATATTATTTTATAATATCTTTTATTATAAATGTATAATATTATCTAGTAACGAAAGCTGTTATTTGAATCGTTGTGGAGTTTATGTATAAAGTGGCACAAACTGTAAATGCATGAATAAATGTACTTGTAACATTCTACCGCAGCTCCTGCCTGAATGAAAAACGCAGAATACAAACCTGCAATTGTTGAAAATTGTTCCTCCGCAGTTATATAAAAGTGTTATTCTTCTCTTCCTCAGAGCTTTGGGGTGGAGGTAGAGAGAGTTCCCACTTCCTGTATGATGGATGTGGTGACCCGCTGTGTTCAGGAGGACAACATGACCTTCCTGCACTCCTTTGATGACTTGGATCTAATAGCAGGACATGCTAGGTACACTCAAAGGCCATCAGTGGATCTTTTGATCATTTAAACTTCCAGCTATTCTAAACCTGTGTGTCCAGTCTAGGTATGGAGGTGCTGGAGGTGATGCCCCAGCCTGATGTGGTGGTGGTGTGCTGCGGTGGGGGGGGACTGCTGGCCGGTGTGGCCGCCGCTATCAAACTGTCAGGATGTGATAAGACCAGAATCTATGGTGTGGAACCAGAAGGAGGTAAAACAAACACAAAGAAGGAAAAAAGCTGCAATATTAGCTTTCCCCCATGTATCCTAGCAGCTCAGTGACATGTGTTTGTGTTTAAACTCAGCTTGCACCATGTACAAAAGCTTCATTGAGAAGAAGCCAGTGGGCATGGACGCCAAGAGCATCGCCTCAGGACTTGCACCCCCATTCGCAGGTATCATGAATGTCTCTCTCCATTTCTTATTTATGTATGTATTCATTTATTTAACAGGGACAGTGCACATTAATGAACATTTCTGTAAATGTGCCAGAGTTAGCCAAGAGGCTATTTTTCATCTGTAGTCCCTGGACAGATTTTAAAAGTCAACCTAAATCACATTTCACTTTAAACAAGTAAATACAATAGTTTTAAAACATGCAACAGACATTACTGGGATACTTAAATAAAACAATTTAAAATACAGAACATTAAAACAAAACAAATAAAACTAAACAAAAGAACATGTTAAAACACAGGCAGTGGGTTGTAAGGAGCAGAAGATTGGGTCAGTGTTGGCAGAGCTGATTCCTCACTAACCATATTTTGAGTTTCGATTTAAATAAAGTGAATGTGGTCTGGTCTCTGATTGGAGGTGGGATTGAGTTCCATTGCTGAGCAGCTTTAACAGAAAATGAAGACTGACTGAAATAACTTTTTCTGAGTGGAATAATGCAATCTCCTCTCGCTGCACCTCTTGTTACCTTAGTTGCAGTTGTGCGTATGTTAATAAACTGTCTAAGAGGAGGTGAGGTAACGCCGTTGAAAATCTTGTAGAAAAGGCTAGCATTTGCATGTTTAATGAGGTTAGGTTCTTCAAACTGTTGTATTTTTTAATCACTCCTTTTCTCTGAATCCCAGGCAAACTGCCCTTCGAGCTATGTCAGCGCTACGTGGAGGGGATTGTCCTTATAAACGATGAGGAGATCAAGGCGGCGGTCTCCACCCTGTACAGCTCCGGCCTCGTGGTGGAGGCGTCGGGCTGCGCTGCGTTCGCTGCTATCGTTAACAACAAGATACCCGGGCTGGAGGGGAAGAACGTGGTGTGCATCCTCAGCGGAGGGAACATCGGGAAAGACGAGCTCGCCAACTTCCCGGGATGACAAATGTACACAAGCATGATGTGACTTTTCTTAGTGAAACACACTGAGAACAAAACAACTATTCAGGGCTTCTGATTTGGAAATACTTAATAATAATATTGTAAATGTAATTATTCTAACTGTATGATGCAGTGGGATTTTACTTGTTTGAAATCATGATGAAATATGTTATCTTTGTACCATAACCTTTATTTTTTACACATTTGCTATAAGCTTTTACAATTTGCATTGTAGGTGCCGCATTATTAAGGAGAATAACAAAAGTTCAATGTCATTTTGTTTTTCCAGAGTGTGCAATCACTTTTAATAAACATCTCTTTCTCAATTAATTTATGGTATGCACATTTTGTTGTGTCTGCATAAAATCTGAGAATTGAAGTGAGTGAAAATGTAATATCCAGGAGCAAGTAAAATGACGCTGAAAATATACATTTCCTTATAAGTGTCCTTATATATATATATTTAAAAAAGGTAATTCAAGATGATTTAGATTAGAAGAACAAACAAGGCGGAATCTAAGCACATGTTATCTGATATTTGTCCCCTTTTAGATGGAAAGAAAGCGCTAAATAAAATGTAAATGTGAGCAGGAGAAAAGCAATGTCCATGACAAAATATATGAAAAATACAATTTTATTTTCAGATGGGAGAAATAAGATTTTTTTATAGTTAACATCCACAAAACACAATATTTTGGGACTTTACAATGTGGAAGAGTAAATGAATTCAAAATAAAAAAATGGTTGCCTTTCCGGTCCTTTTTCCTGTGGCAGCTACATGACGTCCTTGGCAGCCATCCTGCATACTACCGCGTCCAGCAGTGTCCCACTCTTCTCCTCCTCTTGAGTGACTTTATACAACTGAAACAAAAGCACAAATTGGTGAGTTAAGATTAAACATGGCACTGAAGTATATTTGTGGTATACAGTTCATAGATGTCAGTTCTTTGAAAAATGATCCTATCCCATTTTGGAATGAAGCTGACCAAATACAACTTATCACAAGTTATCATTACATAATATAAGTCACATTAAATTAAAGCGAGGATTGAACACCTTTTTGACTTTGGCGTGGTCTGTCAGTGAGGAAACTTCTTCCACTGGAACCTGCCGTCCGCTCACCCGGGCTGTGAGGTCTGCTAAAAGCTGGGACTCGTCTTCGTTGTGAATCAAGACCACCAGGACAGAGTCATCACCATCAGAGCACCCAAACCTTTTGAACGCCTCTGAGATCTGTGTTAGGGAAGGCATACAAATATGATTAATTTCTGTTAGGAGTTTATTCATGGTCATTACGATTGGTTTAGCAGATGAGATATGGACATGTATTTTTTTGTTGCAATTATCCTAATAGTTCAGATGTAATGTTAAGAAACAAAACCCTAAAGGGTTTAAGACTTTATAGCCTACTGTTTATGTAAAATAAGCATTTTCACATGGGAATGTTAATGATATAAACACAATGAGTAATGTTTAGTATACTTACATTATTAGTCGGTGATAGGTTGAATATTATTTCTGAGTATAAGCTTCTTGTCTTCATTTTCCCATTGTTCTGTGAGTTAACAGCCTTGTTGGCAGCTACGAGCACTTGGAAAGGATTTACCAGCTGTAAATAAAAACAGTGTGATGATGAATGAGGTGCCATAGTTTCCCCATTTGGTATAACATAGTTCTGTGTGGAAAGTATTGTAAGCTTATAAATACACTTAAGAACATGTCTATTGCACATACAAGTTGGATAAAATGTTGCAAAAGCTGAATGGAACATCTCACCATCGTTGGGTTGATCAGAGCACCGTTTATTTTCCCCTCCACCGCACACTGTCTCAACTCTGCAGCATTTTTGACCTCCTTGAAAAGCATTTGAGTCACTTTGTGGCCGGGAAAGAGCTCCAGTTCGTGTGTTAAATGCATGCTGGAAATTTGCTTCAGGAAATATAAAGAATTTACGATGTATCTCGCTTCACGACGTTAACGTGTGGTCTGAACACGCAGGGGAACAATAACATGGTGACACCGCTTAGAGAGAAAGGTTCCTCTTTAGAAATTAGGTCGACGAAAGCAAGACAACGATATTTTAAAGATATTCCATCCAAAGGACATCATATATAATACAAGTAATAACTCTTACTCCTATGTTTACCATGTTAGTGTGTTGCTAAAGTGTTTAGCTCAACTAGGAACTAAAAGCTATACAACAATTTTAGCACCCGAGCATATTTCTGGAGCGGACCGCCAGCTGTCAAAAATATTAACTCTTCCGTTTATCATACCTAGACGCATTTCAACCACTTCCCCTCTGAATTGAGATTGTAAAGCGGGGTTTAAAACGCAAATGTACTAGTTATGCGGAATATACAACACTGCTACAGCTAGCTTCGGACTGCATTCACTTTTACATCGGATTTCGTCATCAAACATGGAGACATTTGAAGGCTACATCTTCACTGCTCTCTGCAGCACCAACTTTCTGGTTTCCTGCCTGCTGTTCTCCAGAGTCACCCGGGAGCAGAGGGAGCCCTACATGGACGAGATATTTCATGTGCCACAAGCTCAGAAATACTGCCATGGCAAATTCAACGAGGTAAAAGTTTCCATTTGAGCGTCCCTCATTGTTGTTTAGCGGATTAAGGCTAGCTAACAGCAGTCGTTAGTCATTTAACATGAAGTGGCAGCTTGGTAAGCCTTTAATCTCCATGTCAGACATATAGAATGGCATTAGTGGGAACGGTGGTTTGCATGCAGGCTAGCTCCAGTAAGTTCTTACTGCAGAAAAGTGGAGATTAAGGATCACCGTGGTTTTTTCTCCCATATATTATTTCAAAATTCAAGTTATTTTACTACAAAACATGTCAACATTATATTACGGTTCAAAGCATCCCATAGTCTTTTCCCCAAAACTTAGTGATTTGGGTGAAATTATGAATGTATGCATAATTAGGGCCACTTCATAATTTTCAAAAAATAAATTCACATTGACTTTGGTTGCATCAGACGAGGACGAGATATGTGTACAGAGCTTTGCTTCCTGTTAAAGGTCAAGTATAATAAATCCTAAATCCTCCATTTACAATTACTAACTAAATAGTGCCTTTTTTTTTACACTCTCCCTTCCTGGTAAACACCCCGTTTTTCAAACTCTATGTCTCCAATTATACTGTGTAATGCTGAATTTCAGTACAGCCTTTTTTCCAAACTAGATAACCTTGAATGCATCACTATGACATCACAGGGGTAATTTCCTACTTTGGAAAGACTCCAGATCCACTGAAGTCATCATACATTGTTTTCACAAATAGATGATTAAGACGTGTATCACTTATTTTCTTGACAATTAGTAAAGTGTTAACCCAACCCTAACATTGTTTTGATTGTTCTTCAGTGGAACCCCATGATCACGACCCTCCCAGGCCTCTACCTGGTCTCTGTGGGAGTCATTAAGCCGGTGGTGTGGCTCGCTGACCTCACAGGCCAGGTGGTGTGTTCCACGGCCATGCTGCGCTTCATCAACCTGCTCTTCAACTGTGGCATCCTTTACCTGCTCTACCTGCTCATCTGCAAACTGCACTCCCGGGAGAAGGTACACAGAAAGTGATGAAAACAAAGTGTGAGGGATTTTGTGTGTCTTGTTCTCTAACATTTCCTCTCTTCCAGACACGAACGACCTCCCGGCGAGTCCTCTCTGCGCTGTCTCTCTCCACCTTCCCCGTGCTCTACTTCTTCAACTTCCTCTACTACACGGACGCCGGATCTACTTTCTTCACCCTCTTCACCTACCTCATGACGCTGTACGGCTGCCACAAGGCCTCGGCGTTCCTCGGCTTCTGCTCCATTCTCTTCCGCCAGACCAACATCATCTGGGTGGCGTTCTGCGCTGGCACGTTGGTAGCCGCCAAAATGGACGAGGCCTGGAGGGTGGAGCATACGAAGAAGAGGGATGAGAAGTCTCCTCCGTCCCAAGTCCCGCTGTCATTCGGTGGGGCTAAGAAGGTGATGATGTTCACGCTGGAGTTCCTCACCTCGCCCGCTCACGTGAAGTCGGTGCTGCTGGTGGCCTGGCCGTACGCTGTGGTCGCCATGGGCTTCCTGGGGTTCGTGGTGTTTAACGATGGGATAGTGGTGGGTGACAGGACGAGCCATGAGGCCTGCTTCAACTTCCCCCAACTCTTCTACTTCTTCTCCTTCGCCCTCTTCTTCTCCCTCCCCGTGTCCCTTTGTTACCACCGGGCTCTCCGCTTCCTCCAGGCTCTGAAGAAGCAGCCTCTGTTCTTCCTCTTAGTCACGGGCGTCTCTTTGCTCCTGGTGTGGAAGTTCACCTCCGTCCACAAGTACCTGCTGGCAGATAACCGCCACTTCCCCTTCTACGTGTGGAAAAGGCTTTTCCAGAGGCACGAGCTGGTGCGCTTCCTCGTCGTTCCCGTATACGTGTTCGCAGGGTGGAATTTCCTGGACTCCTTCAAGTCGCGCTCACTCTTCTGGAGTCTGGCGTTCCTGGCGTGCCTCCTCGCTGCGACGGTCCCCCAGAAGCTGCTGGAGTTCAGGTACTTCATCGTCCCCTACCTGATGTACCGCCTGCACATGCCTCTGCCCTCTCTGCCCAGACTCATCGTGGAGTTTGTCCTTTACACGGCGGTCAACGCTGCCACACTTTACATCTTCATCAGTAAGACCTTCCACTGGCCGGACAGCACAGCCACACAGAGGTTCATGTGGTGAGCCAAAGACACTCAAACAGGATGTCTGGATCAATAGAATCTTTCCAGAGAACCACAGCATATGTGACATCTCAGAATCCAAGGGGAAAGCTTCTGTTAAATCGCAGTTGCTAGTTTTTAATGTGACAACTGGCATCCAAAACGATCGGAGGGCTTTAGGGTCAAGTAATGCTGTGTTTTGTTTTCACTGATAAACCCTGAAGCATGGACTTTGAATCAGCGCAAAACTACATTAAAATTCCCCTGAAAAGTATAGAAAGAGAACACTTTTTGTAAAAAGAATTACAATTTGTGGCTTTGACACACAATACAGTGGTGGTATCTGTGTTGTAAAATGTGTTCTAAATTATCTCGACCCGACAATAATTGACTGTATTTCCACATGTTTTTCACAGTACCTACACAAATGTGGGTGGAAATGTTAATTCTACTTCAGGGTGGAACAAAATGTATGTCATCTTGAGGATTCTGAGAAATAACAAGGCTGGGTGTGGCTTTTCTATGTCTATGAGTGTTTCTTACTCTAAATGTAAATACTGTATGCAGTTCTATGAATCAATCTTAGGTGTTACATGATCTGTAAATAAAGAGACCAAAAATAATAGCCATATTGTAATGTTCAGAATTTATGTTTGGGATGTTGTAATGATTGAACTCTGATAGACTCACAAGACAATTGAAAATAATGATGGAACTAAATTGAAGATATACATACATTTTTTTCTAATTAGATGTTTTTTTTGTATTTGACCAAGCCATAAGATCCACTGGAATTCAGATTACTTTCTTTCTAATTTGTAGTTTGTCTGTTAACTGTGTTTTTCCTCTGAATGTTGGCTATTTTTACTGTTACTTTTTCTGTGTATATAAATGAAATGAATCATGACCAATTAGCTATATGCTGCTCCCCTGTTAATATAATCTTGTTGATATCTTTGAATAAAATGACTCATGCAATATGTTTAATTCCAAGTTTATTAATGGCATTTGAATTAAATAAGAAAATCACGAATTCCAAAGTGCTAGCCCATAATCAGCCACTAGGGGGAGCTACAAGACATATGGATATTCCTATTAACAGAGGAAGGAGACTGCTTATGAATTCAACAACAAAACCTCTAAATGCTGCTTTAAGTGCTGAGAAACACTGGAAAAAATAAATAAAATGCTAAATGGTTAGCGTGAGACCTTGTGGAGTTATTTCGTTTTTCATACTGTTCAAATGATCAGCCTCTTTCAACACTATACTATGTCAATGCTTTGAATAAACATTTTAAAATCAAAGAATCAAAGAATGAACTTGGATTTGAAAAGCCGGATCTGACGTTTTACTGTATTTAATGATTTGTATACAAAGGACAGTTCATTTCTCTGTTCTCTGTGATTTAGAAAAGACTACTTGGTAAACCCAAAACAAAACAATTAGCACATGTATTGCTCTCAACCCATATGAATGAAATTCCAATTACATGGAGTGACGTGGGGCCAGCTCGTAGAGAAGACTTTAATGAAGTCAAACTGAGATGTAGATTACAACATGCAGCCACTGGTATGAAAGAGATAACGTACAGTGTGTGCCATGTCCAGGGTTGGTATTGCTTTGATTATATGGGATTAAGTTCATTTTTTGGTATTTTGTCTATTGCTAAACCTCCCTGACGCACATTTTCATTGATTTTTATTTAATTGTGAAAAAAGTACAGATGAGTCTTTTATTACTTGGCATTTAAAAATAAATGACAGCTAGAAAGCGTTGCTAACATGATCTTTTTCTGTCGTGTCTTTTTCGCCATAGAACATTTATGGATTTTGAGAAAAACTGTTGAAATGATGTGTCTTCCTACTGTTACCAAGGTTACAAATTGACCCTGATTGATCCTTTAGATAAGGCTTAAATTCCAAAACAATGATTATTTTGAGGACTTAAAAAACGTATTAGAGAAGTACAGAATCATACTCAAACTGGAATAACCTAAATTAGTAATAATGTTACAGTTTTATATAATTGTTATACTTTCTGACTTGCCCAATATATCTTAAATGAATTGTGTGCAAATATAACAGTTTTGTCAGCCATAAACTTCCATACAATAGTGAAATTGAAAGTATATTCATCTTATTTTTTGAAATATAAAGCCACATGTTTCTGTTTCTTGATCTTTTTTCTCCTCAACACTGTCTCCCGGTATGCACACACACATATGCAAACTCTTTCTCACAGACTTTACCTTGTGGGAGCAACAGAGGCTCTTGGAAATTCATTAAAAGAAAACTTTAAAAAATATATTTTCTGGACCCAATGTGAGGAAAATTGAACACAGAAATACGGATGGATTTCTTTTTCGAATGTAAGCCGAGTTGGTTACTTAATCGTTCCCTGAGTGTACATTAAAGTTGCATGAGCAGAAAATAATTGGCATGAGAAATATGCAGGGTGAGGAAGAGGAGGAGGGAGAGAGAAACACAGATTCACAGGTGTGATTTGACAGCACAGTAAGAAACTCATTACAGAGGAGGGGAATTTAATTACCGCAGATGCATATTATATAATATAATATTATCGTCACATTCGTATAAGAGAATAAACACTTTTCAAGTCACTTTTGTTTCTGAAAGTAAATCTTTAAAACTCACTTCCATTAGTATGGTAGCCCAACAATATCATAAAAAATCCACATGAGGGGGGCGTCCATAAAAACATCATCTCATGAACACAGTAAACATTTGCTTTGAGCTATACCAGGGGTTTTCAAAGTGTGGGTAGGTGAGCCTCCCCTCAGAGAACATAAGAACAGCCGCGCCCCCACTCCCAATTATTATTGCTGTTATTATTATTATTATTATTATTGTTGTTGTTGCTATAATGCAGGGATATTCAATTGCATTTCAAAGAGGTCCAGTAAGAGAAAATGTAATTAAATGCTCTGTTTTCGCTGTCTACCTTCCGCCATTTGAAATTACTCCGACTGTTTCTCTCCTCTTGTCGTGTCTCTGTGTGTGTGTTTGAATCTATCGTGCTGACTGCACCGATTTGATTGGCTGAGTAGCGTCACCTCCTTAAAACATTAAACAAGAACTTTTTAAAACCTTTTTATTTTTATGTTTTAAACATATTGTATAAAACTCCCCCACTACTTGGACTATTCCTTGCACCCCTCTAGAATAAGCCCGAATGGTCTCAACCATATTGCATCATTAACGTGCACTTGTTATTATAACAAGATCGCAAGGACGCTGGTAGCGATCGGAAAATTGAGTGTTGTTCAGTTTGTGTGTTGTGGAACATGCGTGTCCGTGCATGAAAATATACCACACACCCAATTACAATTGCATGTTCAATTCACTACCCTGGAAGTTAATACAGTTGTTAAAGTTGGAACAGCCTGTGGACAGCCGTTCCTCCTTGCATGTCAGTCGCCGGCACCTTCTTACAGAGGACAGGCACATCTAGCTGCAGCACGACCCGTATATTTCCGCACGCCGTGTTCTCAAGACATATTTTTTGTAACATTTTCAACATGGTGGATAAATCCTTATATGCTCCCGGCAACACACTGAACGTCAACTTTGCCTCCTTATTACACTCACTCACCCCTACTTTAGTGGGAACAATGAGTCTGCCTCTTTGACGCACAGAGGAATAAACACAGAACATCCTCTGGCTGCAGCCTTTACCGGTACTTGCTTTTGATCAAAGTCAATGCGGAAAACCTGCACTCACACAGGTAGGTGGAGGTAAAGGGAATGAGCACTTTTACAGCCTTTTTGGCGAGGTGGGGGAACTCGGTCTCCACAGACAGCCACAAGTGGGCAAGTGTCACTTTACTCGTCTTTTTCTCGTTCTTTTGTGTCTCACGCTGCGCCTCCCCTGAAGCTCTCTGGCGCCCCCCAGGGGAGGCGTGCCTCACACTTTGAAAACCGCTGAGCTATACTAATGTCAGCATGCTAACATCCTCACAATGAAAACGCTAACCTGCTGATGTTTAGCATCAATATATATCCTTTATTTAACCAGGTAAAAGACTCATGGAGATTAAAATCTCTTTTCCAAGAATGACCTGGCCAAGAAGGACAGCATGTACGAAGTTACAACAGATAAAACACAGACAAGACAGGCAGACAAATACAGCTGTAAAACACAAATAAAATGGCACATTAGCCAGTCAATATGCGAAGTAAAACAAACTATTAAAAATGATTGAAAACTGGCAACATTTAAAACGATTTTAGGTTATACGAGCACTCACATCTACCAATAGTGTCGTGTTCTCTGTCCTTTAAGATGGACCTGAATTCCCCCATAGTGATTAAATCTGAGAGTTTCAGCTCCTTCTGTACTTTGTTCCAAGCTGTGGGGGCAGCATATTTAAAAGCTGTTTTACCCAGTTTTGTTCTCACTGTAGGAACCAGCATCTGAATAAAATCTTGGGAGCGCATGCCATATAGACTTTCTCTTTGACACATATATGTGCTAATGTAGGAGGGAACCAACCCAAGCAAAGATTTATAAAACCCAACCAATGGGAAAGTCTGCGAGCAGACAAAGATGGCCAATTAGCAGCAGCATATAAAGTGCAATGGTGTACTCGATATCCACATAATAAATCGTACGGCACAATGGTACACAGTATCCAAGCTCTTTAGGCACTGGTCAGAGGCCTTCATGTATAGCAGGTCCATCCATCCATCCATCCATCCATCTTCTCCCGCTTATCCGTGGTCGGGTCGCGAAGGTAGCAGTTCCAGCAGAGAGCCCCAAACTTTCTTTTCCCTGGCCACATCAACCAGCTCTGACTGGGGGATCCCAAGGCGCTACCAGAGTAGCGAAGAGATATAATCCCTCCACCTGGTTCTAGGTCTACCCCTTGGTCTCTTCCCAGCTGGATGTGCCAGGAGCACCTCCCTAGGGAGGCGCCCAGGTGGCATCCTAACTAGGTGCCCGAACCACCTCAACTGGCTCCTTTCGACGCGAAGGAGGAGCGGTTCAACTCTGAGTCCCTCCCGGATGACCGAACTTCTCACCCTATCCCTAAGGGAGACACCAGCCACCCTGCGGAGAAAACCCATCTCGGCCGCTTGTACCCGCGATCTCGTTCTTTCGGTCATGACCCATCCTTCATGACCATAGGTGAGGGTAGGAACGAAAACGGCGCGGTAGACAGAGAGCTTTGCCTTCTGGCTCAGCTCCCTTTTCATCACAACGGTGCGATAAAGCGACTGCAGTACCGCTCCCGCTGCTCCGATTCTCCGACCCATCTCCCGCTCCATTGTTCCCTCACTCGAGAACAAGACCCCGAGATACTTGAACTCCTTCACTTGGGGTAAGGACTCATTCCCTAATTGGAGTGGACAGTCCATCGGTTTCCTGCTGAGAACCATGGGCTCAGATTTGGAGGTGCTGATCCTCATCCCAGCCGCTTCACACTCGGTTGCAAACCGATCCAGTGAGTGCTGAAGGTCGCAGACCGATGAAGCCATCAGAACCACATCATCTGCAAAAAGCAGTGGTGCAATCCTTAGTCCACCGAACTGCAGACCCCCTCCCCCACGACTACGCCTCGAAATCCGATCCATGTATATTACAAACAGGATTGGTGACAAAGGATCCTTGCGAGAGTAAAAAGCTGATCCGTCGTTCCACGACAAGGACTGAATCCGCATTGTTCCTCCTCAATCTGAGGTTCGACAATCGGCCTGACCCTCCTTTCGAGTACCTTAGAGTAAACTTTCCCAGGGAGGCTGAGTAGTGTGATGCCTCTGTAATTGGCACACATCCTCTGATCCCCCTTTTTAAAAAGGGGGACCACCACCCGGTCTGCCACTCCTTCGGTACCGTTTCCGACTTCCACGCAACGTTGATGAGACGTGTCAACCATGACAGTCCCTCAACACCCAGAGCCTTCAGCATTTCTGGGCGGATCTCATCCACCCCCGGGGCTTTGCCACTATGAAGTTGTTTGACGACCTCAGTGACCTCCCCCCGGGAGATTGGCGTCGATCCCCCGTCATACTCCAGCTCTGCCTCTAACATAGAGGGCGGATTTGTCGGGTTCAGGAGTTCCTCAAAGTGCTCCTTCCAACGCTCTAACACTCCATCAGTTGAGGTCAACAACGTCCCATCCTTACTGTACACAGCTTGGATGGTTCCCTGCTTCCCCCTCCTGAGGTGTCGGACAGTTTTCCAGAACAACTTTGGTGCCGCCCGAAAGTCCTTTTCCATGTCTTCTCCGAACTTCTCCCACACCCGCTGCTTTGCCTCGGCTACGGCTGAGGCTGCTGCCCTTCGGGCCTGTCGGTACCTTGCATCTGCCTCGGGAGTCCCCCGGGATAACAAATCCCTGAAGGCCTCCTTCTTCAGTCGGACGGCTTCCCTGACCACCGTTGTCCACCAAGAGGTTCGAGGGTTACCGCCCCTTGAGGCACCTAGGACCTTGAGACCACACAGCTCCCCGCCGCGGCTTCGGCAATAGAGGCTTTGAACACCGACCACTCTGGTTCAATGTCCCCAACCTCCACAGGAATGCCCGAAAAACTCAGCCGGAGGTGTGAGTTGAAGGCCTCCTGAACTTGGGCCTTCCAGACGTTCCCAGTTCACCCGAATTACACGTTTGGGCTTACCAGGTCTATCCAGAGGCTTCCCCCGCCACTCGACCCAACTCACCACCAGATGGTGATCAGTTGACAACTCCGCCCCTCTCTTTACCCGATTGTCCAAAACATACGGCCTCAGGTCCAGTGATACAAAAACGAAATAGATCATGGACCTTCTGCCTAGGGTGCTCTGGTACAACGTACACTTATGAGCATCCTTATGCACTTTGGATGTATAACAGGTCACCATAATCTAATACAGGTAAAAACGTTGCAGATATCAAATGTCTCCTTTGATTTATTTCTGTAAAAGAAACCTAATTTTATTTGTAGCTTTGAAACAACATTTTCCGTGTGTAACTTGAAAGACAAGCTCTGTTCAATAAGAAATCCCAGATATTTGTAAGTAGTGACCCTCTCAATGTCAGTCCCTTGTGCAGTACAAATCTTGGGTAGAATTGATGGTAACTTTTTGCCATTCAAAAATATCATTACTTTGGATTTTTCAGCATTTAATACCAACTTTAGTTGATATAAATGGGTTTGTATGACATCAAAGGCAGACTGGAGGAAATCTAGACTTTGCTCTATAGGAGCGGAGGAACAATAAACAACAGTATCATCTGCATAAAAATGGTAAGAAGCATTTGCTAAATTATTACATAGATTATTTACATATATGGTAAAAAATAATCGGTCCTAATATGGAACCTTATGGCACACCCTTTGCTATCGGGAGGAAGGAAGAAGAGGACCCAGAAAATTGGACGCATTAGATTCTCACTGATAAATAATTTAAAAACCAACCTACAGTATGCCTATATATATATATACATAAGCCGATACTGTGAAGTCTTTCCGCCAGGATGGTATGATCAACTGTGTCAAACGCCTTTGACAAATCAATAGACAATTAATATTGTTTAACATGTTCATCCTCTTAGCTTAGCAGATTGCTATAGCATTAGCTATGACACTATAAATGAAACAATGGCACAAAAGGGTACAAATTTGCATTAGTAACTTATCTGAAACCTCAGATTTTGTAAACTATTGAGTATTACCAAACTAGCTCCTTCAATTTCTCCCAGTTTCATATAGTTGCCGGCTGGAAAAGCAGTAAAACGCCTTTAACTGTCAATGTCTTTGTTTAAAGGCAATTGGCAGATTCCACTCCTGATAATTACATTCACCCCTTCTATAGTCGGTGATTACAACAGTGACCTTTTCCTTTTTCACCCTGCCTCCTCTGCTGGGAGTAGAACAGGGAATAAATGCCATTCTTTTATAAAGATTTCAAATCATCTCAACGCCTTTTTACAGCATCTGTTTGAGATATTTCAACTTTCGAAAAAAACGTTCTGTACGGATGGGAAACTGACATTTGTTTTATTGAGAGATCCCTAGTGACAGAAATGACATTTTGTGCCTTTAAAGAAATGTATATTTCTCAGTGTCAATTTCTTCCCTTTTTTCCTCTGTGTGCAACAAATACCAAACAAGAATGAGTGTGTGAGAGTGTGTGTGGAGTAAGCAGAGCGTCTGTGAGGTCATCGCTGTCAGATGATCTTCTAACTCCTCGAACACTCTCCAAGCCTGTCACTGTACATCAGTTTGCTTCCTCCAAACACTAGTCCACATGTCAACACACATACATGTATTCACAGTCACATGTAGAACTCAGATACTGTGTGGCTGCAGAGACAAACACAATGCAATAACAACGTCATCACATAGATTCCCCCCCCCACACACACACACACACACACACACACACACACACACACACACACACACACACACACACACACACACACACACACACACACACACACACACACACACACACACACACACACACACACACACACACACACACACACACACACACACACACACACACACACACACACACACACGTGAAAACTTACAAGGCAATGAGGCACTCAGCACCCCATGCGTCTCCCTGCATAATGCATTGCTAGCCCAGGTGGAAACACACTGCCGCACACTTACACACAGCAACGCTTAGCTGTGATGCATAATATATCAAGCCAGGTTAGGGAGAACAAGTGGCCTCATATGTACTGCTAATCGAGACAAAAGCAAGGTTCTTGTCAGTGTAGTATGTGTGTAGTATGAGTGTGTGTGGTGGTGGGGGTCTACTGATTAAACACAGCAAGCACAATAAAAACCATTAGTTTCCTGAGTGGCCAAGTGCCAAGGTGCCATTTGATCTCACTTAGCCCTGTCGGTGTTGGTGGACTACAATGAAGAAGCACGATCGTGTGTGTGTGTGTGTGTGTGTGTGTGTGTGTGTGTGTGTGTGTGTGTGTGTGTGTGTGTGTGTGTGTGTGTGTGTGTGTGTGTGTGTGTGTGTGTGTGTGTGTGTGTGTTGTTTCAAATGAGCGCATGTGAAGCAGAGCCAGAGCATTGAAAAACATCTCTTAGAGAAACACCATCATCCTGAGTACACAGCATAATTACTCCGTAGTCTCAAGACATCAAACTTTGTTTCCTCGTTATCGCTACCTTAAGTCATTGTGACGGTACGGTGCCATGAAGAAAAAGATGGAGAGGCAGAGGACACCATGTGTTATCATGACACGTCAAAATCACAGAAGCTATTATGGAATAATTGTATTACATTATTTTTTTGTGTTATCTTTGTGAAATATGAATCAATCTGGGGGTAAATAAACAGACTGAAGAGGTACCATGCTACCAGGCTCAACTGATTCTGCCTTCAAATGGCACTAGAGAGCTTCTGGTGGCCACATTGGAGGTCATGTACGCAATATGCTTAGGGTTTAAGTGGTAAAGTCACACTGGTGCTAGGAAATAGAATATTAGCGTCTAGAAACCAGCCAGGCAGCTAGCAAGTGTGCAACGTAGATGTGAAATATTCCAAGAATAGTTTATCTGACACATTTTTAAATGAGAAAAAAAACATGTTTCATATTTTCATGGCTGCGTTGATTCTGAAAAAGCCAGTTAATACATCATACATTTGAGCTATGCTAATGTCAGGTATTGGCAACACTAACTTGCCAATATTTAGCAGCAACATTTTCATCACCGTTAAACAGCTTGCTAGAAATTGCTAGCCAGCACTGAACACAAAGAAGAAGGGAAGCTGCCTTTTTGAGAAGTATTTGATTAAGTACATTTTATTTTTCATTCGATATGAAACGCCTATCGTAGGCCTATGCCAAGTAATAAAAGACACTTAAAGTCAAAGCAGCTGATACAACCTAATTTCAAAGGCTTTACCTATGATAGTAAGTTGTATGATGTGTCATGATTTATATACCAAATACCCTATAGGCTTCTTTTAAATTCCTTATTTTATTATTGCTAAGTGGTTTAGCAAACATTTGTCATTCTTATAAACTATTCTGTTAATTTCTTGGTAACATACATGTCAAAACACTGTTCAAATGGTAATTGTCAAGTTCTTCAGGGTTTTGGCATGTACATAGTCAGTGGTGTAGTGGGGATTTTTTTTACTGGGGGGACGCTATTTTAATTAGGTAATCCCAAACAATGCCACACAAGCGCGCACGCGCGCAGTGCACACACAAGACGGGCAGACAGGTCCACAGAAACTACCGGTATGCTTAGTCCTACTTTAGTTACTGTACTGCAAAAAGCAGAGAGCGCTGCGCTCAAAACACACACAAAACCATCGACACACTGGCACATAAACAATTTATAGGCTCTCTCTCTCTCTCTCTCTCTCTCTCTCTCTCTCTCTCTCTCTCTCTCTCTCTCTCTCTCTCTCTCTCTCTCTCAACAAACACAATTCCCAAAGTTGTCCTGAAATTAACTTATTAAATAAACGAAACGAAAAATAGCCTACTTATGCAAACAACATTGACATTCAATAACTGATTAGGCCTAGCCTACATTGCAAATAAGCAGACAGCGCTGCTTTTCACACGCACACCACACCCCTTGCGTTTTGAAGACTGATACATCTGAAATGGATGAACAAACTTTGCAGCCCAGTTTCCCAGCTTTGCAGTCTATCCACGCGGGTATTCCTCTTGTTTCCTCCGCCACATCTCCTCCATCCATACCTCTGGGAAAGGTGAGCTTGAGCTAGCCAGGGGAACGTTGCCAGCGCAGCTAACGTTAGTGATTGCATTATCCACGTCTTTAGGCGGCTCTTCTGATGATGTAGTACTAGTATCAGTTTCACTTGTAGATTCGGTGCTGCTAGCCTCTTTCTTCTGGTGAATTATATTCTTTTTAGAAAAGAAGTCAAGTAAAAAATGTTTGCCTGGCATTATAGAGCTTTTTTGTTAGCGTTCTTGAGGGAAAGAGCTGCCGAAAAAACGGTGGGCGCCGTGGGTGTGAATCATAATTCTTTAAGGAAATCGTTTTTATTTTGTATTATAATTACTGTGAAATGTATTATGTTTTTGTCATTATTACAACAAATACACACTTGCAATTGATAACACTGGCAATGATTTTATATTTATTAGACTATTAAAAAAAAGATCATGCTCCAAATAAGTGGGGGTAAGGTGCACCCCCGCGTCCAACGCCCACGACACCACTGTACATAGTGATTTAGCTCGAACTTGAAAGGCTGGAGGGCAACAGAGGACGCTTGGACAACTCGGATTTTGTTCTTTTTTGTCTTTTAAAAGACAACTCCAAGAATTTTCATCAGGTTGAAAACCTTCAAAACACAAAGGACAAACAAATGTTAGCTCACATGCAAACACAAATTGATAATAGCGCAGCCTTATCTATCACAGGAAATAGTCATATAGGAAGTTGCGTCAGTCAGTTGGGAAGTTACATGTGGCAGTCTCGTTTTGTTAGCTCCACAATCTGGCTGCATCCGTCTTCTGGAGACTTGTTAAGCGCATTGTCTGTAGTAAATATGTTAGTTGAAACTATATTAATGTAGAACAGTGTTTATTTCATGATTTGATCGTATTTCATATCTTTATTATGTGACGTTAAACTGCATCTGCACCACTAGGCCTAAGCTAACGCCTCATGTCAATGTAATCCGTTAGCGTATTAGCTCGTTGTTAGCTTAGCCTCTTTATCATACTAGTTTGTCGTTAGTTTAGCATATTAGCTCGTTGTTAGCTTAGCACTGTTAGCATTTAGCTAAACTCTTGTTTTCTCTTCACAATAGATTAGTTTGTTAGCCTTCTAAGCTGTCTAACTAGCCTAGCATTACCATAGCATGGTCATTTATGTCGTGTTTCTGTATACCTGTCATGTATACTTATCTCATTGCAACTGTAAAACAATGTATTTTTCTTGTGTGTTACAGTTTTACAATAAAGAATATAAGAATATTCAGGAGCTTCAGTAATCTCCAATTCAGAATCCCGTTCTCCTGGAATTATTTGAAGTTCATGTTTATGCTGACTGAATAGCTAGATTCCAGGAACATCTAGTGACATCAGTACAAGTAGCCTACGCTATTCAAAATAAAAACGAATAGGTATTGAACACCTATAATAACAATAATCTAAATGAAAATACATACAAATAATTATTTGTCCATCCGTTTTCATCAGATAGGATTTTTTTCCTTTTTATACTGACTTTCGTCCCGACAGTAATTAACACATGATGGAAATTGATTAAGTGATACGTCTACTTGTGCAAATACTTACGATATCCAGAACGTGGGAATGAAAAAATAAAGTGCTAGATGGCTCATACCTCTGCTTTAGTTTTAACACAAATAAAGATCTAATTTAGACATAGCCTACTGTAAGAAAATCATGTTATAAGAAAAATCATCTTTAAAAGTTACACAATGGACTCATGGACATGAACACACGAGCTTCCTGACATCTTAGCAACTTTAAAAAACAATTACAGCACATGCGGAAAATGTTCTATTTAAGTGAGAACAGTGGGAGTTCAGTGGGCGGAGCGGCGAAAACATGTGTTTTGTTTTATTAACGGCACACAGTAATTATACAACCTGCCCACATTCATATCACCGTTTCCATCATGCTGCCTGTAAAACTTTTATGGCGTTGTGAGGGACATTTTTCATGGGTGACCTTCCAGATATGATCTTCAATTAACCAATTTATTTTATCTATAATTTCTGGGGAATATTTAAATGAGATTTAACTTTAGCTGTGTCTCCTTGGCAGGTTGCTAAGCTACAGTCTGTGTCAGGAAGTGACAAGTGAACATAATTACAATCCCGGGTGACAGACACCGACCGCAGTGTTCATTAGACTTACACAAGCATTAAGACATCAAGTCTTTTGAAAGGACCAAACCGTCACACAACCTTTTTTGCATCAACTAATTACCACATCATCATTAAAAAGAGTATTTAAACAATTAAAGAGCAAAGGATTTGTGTTCTTACAGAATCAATGTTTTTTTTTCTAAGTCCGGAGTGTTTTGTATGCTTATGTCAATTATGTGAGTTATTGTTTTTCATGCATTTTGAGCGTCATATCCTCTATGAGCAGCTTGCCTTTGTTGACCGATGTTTTGCTCTATTGCTGTTAAGGAGCAGTGTTGCTCCTGTGTGTGTGTGTTGTTGTGCTTGTGTGTATTGTTTCTCTCTCTCTCTCCCTCTCTCTGTGCTGGCATTGCATTAGATGTTGATTGACAGTGATATTAGCACCTTTCCCTCACTCTGCCTCTCTTTGCCTCTCAATCAATCTATCAATCTCCCACCTTGGCCTCAAGGGACGCTGGGAAAAGAGAGCTATTTAAAGCAACCAGAAGCATGCACCAGGCTCTCCTGTATGTGCAGTAAAAATAAGACACAAATCACCTTTGCATTACACCACGGAATCATATACAGTAATATTACATTTGTATCTGACTCTCCTGAATCTCAAATCGTACAAATTATTCATTTTGTAGCAGAAAACAATAGTTGAAAGTACTGTATTTTTAACAGGCAACTTTTGGACATGGATGAATTAATGATATCTTAAAAGTTCTGCTTGTGTGTGAATAAAGGTTTTAACAAAATTATCTTTTTAGTGATCCTTAGTACATCTTGAACTGGATATATTTTCATGTTGACAGAGCTGATTCCAATGAAACTGCTACTCAAAATGTATGATCTTTTTCCTCAACAACGGCAATAGCCATGGTCAATGACATTTTGTTTTGGGGTTTTTGGTCGGTCATCATTAAAAGTACATTAAGACTCAAGGATGAACCGTTTAAAATGTTTTGGTAAAGGTCAAGGTCAATACAATTACGCCTTTCTGGCTTTACACAATGTTTTTGTGTCCAGACCTAGGAGCTACTGTCATATGGGCGGAGTTTAGGTATGTGTGCACAACTACACATACAAGCAACTGAATAACCATGGCAGCTTCTTAAGTGGTAGCACCCTTTCCTCCTGACTGGCTTCGGTGAGAATTTGATTGACAGATGTATCATCCAATCACATGCCAAGTATTTTTTAGGAGCAACTGGCTTTTTTCACAACAGTTTCCAATGACGCTTTTTGGATGGTTCCATGTAAACAAACCATCTTATCATCTCTCTCACTACATGAAAGGTCCTGAATGTATACCAAGGAGGGGATGATGATGATGCACGAAGCGCGAGGACGTGCCCCCCCTCTGAGTGTCGACCCCCGGTTTCAAGATGCTCCAGCCACACAATAATCCCCTTCGGCCTGGTTCATCCCCATGCGATATATCCTATTTCATCCCTTTTCTCGACCCCAATCATACAATCGCACATGACCCCTGACCAATCTTACGCTTCAGTTCATCCCCCGGTAACCGCCCTCCTTTTTCCCTTTCCTTTCCTCGACCCTGTTCCATCCCTGATATCGACCCCAATCATCCCACCGAATATCTTTCCTGAATCCTGTAGCCATTCCAGATGAATCTGCTTTGTACTGTACCAATGGCATATTCCTTGTTAATGTGAATACATGATATGGTATAATTAAGACATTTTGGACGGACATGGATGTACACTGCATTTTGACTTGTTGGAGTCACAACTGAGGCAGTAATTCTAGTTTTTTACAAAGCAATTTGACTATGAGTCTTCTCTTTTTTTTCATCAACTGTGGTTTACAAGTACATTTTGCCTCAGGTTAGAGAACGGTGAGATATGTGACAACTTTTTTTGGACAATGAGTACATGGCACAAACAAAATTCTTCCTGCCTCAGGATATGTCTTCGTTAAAGAAAGGTATTAGGGAACTTATTTTCCTAATACCTTTCACACTATGAGTGACAGGGTCCTGTCTTAACACACTGTGTTCTGTTTCTTTTCTTCCGTGGACCTACAGGAATTAACCGTTTGTGGCTTGTGGGTTTTCTAAATGGTAAAGTGTTAATGAATTCAACTTACAGATGCATTTTTAGCTTCCATTGTTGCTTTTTTTGGCCATAAATATTGAATTATTTAAATATTAAAAGACAGTGATACACTTTTCAAATTGTTCATATGAAATCTCTTAAAAAAGTAATGACAGTTTTTTTCCTACAGTAAGTTAATTCTTATATAATGTTTAGAAAGAAACAAAAAAAACACCATTTGGCCCCTGAACGACAGATTCAAAATGCTTTTCACACTTCCAAGTGTTTTTCTACCTGTATGAGTGTGTATTTTGGGCTGTTTGCTCATCCTAATGCTCAACCAAGCATTGGCTGGAAAAATCCAGTATCCACACAGGACCTACTGCTTTCATTTCACAGCCAGCAGTGTGGAAGACTTGTTAGAATTATTTGTTTCTTTCTTAAAACCTGTACATAACAAAAGTAACATAAAAACTAGAATTACATTCCATCAAAGTCATACCATGAGTAAAAGATAATGTGTGTATCTGCCTTGGATGTGATTTGGATTAGCTGCAACGATTAATGTTTTTTTTTTAGCCTATGACTTCACCCTTCCAAGTTCCAAATCTGGCCTGTAGTTTTTCTTTAATCCTGCCGACAAACAAACAAGCTAATACGAAAACATTATCTCCCTGGCGGAGGTAATACAATTAAATGGGCACTGACTTTATCTTGTAAAATGAAATCTCTGTAGGGTATGCATTCCCAGGTCTCAGGCTGCTTCAGGGTAGGACAAAAGAAGTTTGAAATAAAGGAGGACAAAAAGTGCGTTGCTGTTATAAAGGGCAGAGAAACACCCCCAAAGGTAACCAAACAAACAGAGACTGAAGCCCTGTCACCAATAAGTAAAGTAATGTGCAATCAGATCAGGTGTTGCATTCCCTTGCTGACCTGACTCCTCCCTCCACACAGCTTTAAATACAAAATGTTATTATAAGGAGTAAAAATGCATTTCAAAACTTCTATGTTTTTCATAAAATACATTTGCTGGCATTAGTTGTCACACATGTTGAGGGCCTTATTAATATTGGTAGGTTTAATAGGTTTTCCATAATGCAACGTGTTTTTCCTCAGTTGACAGGAAAGTCATCTCGAGGCCGACATAAAGAAGGAGTTAATGAAAATGGCTTTTGGTGGATCATTTTAAGTGCAATTTACGTCACAACTAATATAAACCGTTATTTGGTTTGACAGAATCTGCCTTCTTTGCTGTCCTATTTTTATTTAAATGTAGGCGACAAACTTTGTTTAAGCTCTAATTTCCCTTCACTTCAGGCTGCCAATTCACAATTTCAGGCTTGATTTTAAGCAGGGCCAAATGTGAAGCCAACTGATTGAGTTAATTTAGCAAATTTATGCAAATGTGGATCAGCCATTTTTGTCCGGCGTCTGTGTTTATTTATGAGGGGGGAAAATGGACGTGCCAACACCTGACATCCATCTAATATACGAGAGGGTTGATGGTGATTTATTGGGGCCGATGTGGACAGCAGGACACTGCGTCCATACTTTATGAAGCAGGAGTGAGACTGACAATTTCCTCAAATGCTAACAAAAACAAGATGAATGACATCTGAAAATCAGGGATCTCAGCACCTGTCAAACTACTTGCTGAGCTTTTGAGTGTTGACGAAGAATCCCATCAACCCCCGACAGACAAACAGATCTTTCTATAATCGTTTTGTGTGACAGAGCATTAAGTGTTACTTTTCTCCTTTTACAACATGTGCCAATTGCTCTCGGAAATATTGACACATATAGGATTGGGTGGTAAATCTGAGTGATACCTATTACATGTTTTGCAGCGACGTTAAGCACGTTGCTTTCTGCTTACTAACTAAGAAAACCTAAAGAACGGAAAAAATATGAGAAGAGGTATTTCAAGATACTGAACTCCAGCAATGATTGTGTTTGATATGAATATTTATTTAAAAATCCAGTTTGATACAGAAATAGTCATCTATTATATGTATTATCAGACAATCAGTACTTCAGCCATGCTTTCTCTGATTAATCACGTTTTCAAAAAAGTACAAGATCATTATTTTTTCCATAACTCAACTTGTGCAAAGAAAATCCACTAAAAAGCAATAGAAACACTGACACAAAATATATAACAATTAATTCATCAAAACAATTCATTTTTCCGAAGAAGGCATCGCACAATTCCAAGAAAATCTGTGAAAGATTTAAGGCCATTTTGTACAGTTAATTATCATATAGATTTTTATATTTCAATACAACCAGTTTTCAACAAAAGGAACTGGTGCATCCTTTGTAAAACTGTACATGCAAACATAGTGCACGTTATTAAGAAGATATGACGAGCATACAATATATTATTTGGATAGCTTTAGTAAACAAAGATCTTATGTGTGTTAACACCTCACATTGTCTATTAAAACACTCTTATAAAAAGGTGCCACACATGGGCACACACACACACTTGCTCACACGCACAAAGAATATTTATATCAAAGGCATGCACACCCATACACACACTTTTAGGGGCAAAGTTAATGAGTTTAACTAATCATTTCTGTCCACACAAAGCAGACCAACAGAAAATAACAGGCACCAATGACTATGGCAATAATGTGTTTGTATGAAAGCAAAGAAAGGCCAACATTTTAAGTAAAACTAATAAAAACTGTTTGTTGTCATGAATTATGGCGAGATGAGCATGACGTAAGAGATGCATTTTCCTACCCTGAAATTGATTTGCTGAAGAACATGTGACTTGAAACAGGAGGTAGTTAGCCATTCAAATGGCAAGACAGGGACATCCTGTAGGCTGTTTTTATAAAAAGGTCCACCCTGTAACAACAACTCCCAGGTTTAAATCTGGTCGGCCAATTATAATTTCAAAGATTTTATAAATACAGTTATAGGAAGCTTCATTGAAGGTGTCAACAAGTTGAGTACATTTTCCGTTGCCTTTCTCCCTTGTTTTTGTTGGGATCATCTTTAAAAAGATATCTGAGACTTTTGAAAGAAGAAATTACATTCTTCCTCTTACAAAGTTGAATACATAAGCAATACATTTCACTGGCACTACCACCACAGCTTTTCTTGGTCTGGAATGTATGCTAGCTTACAGTGGCTAATGTTAGCTAGAGTTAGCTAGATGCCTAGATAATGATAGCTAACTTTAGACAGAGTTTTCCTGACAAATCAGTCAGTTTGATTCAGAAATTTACATTTGACCAGTAATATAGCTATTACTTTGATGAGTAGAATATTCTCATTGAACCAATCAAATAACTGTTAAATATTTAACCCCGTAGCCGTAATTAGTGTTAACAGTGGCTATATCAACAGGCTTTTAAAAAAGTTTTAGTATAGAAATATGTCTCCACCAGAAGGGATGTATGCTAAGTTGTCACCAAGCACTAACATCAAACACTTAGCTGACTCTAAGAAATGTCTTGTTTGACCCCCGCAGTGCTGGATCCCTAACAGTTTTACAGTGTATCTGCTGAGGCAGTAATGAGCTGCGTAGAATGACCTGCAGTCCTAATGATGTGCCGCGCTACGCTGTGAACACAGTGGGTGGCTGCAGGAACACGACTCCACTGGCTAAGCAAACACACAGTTAGTCCAATTTTGCTACAGTGGCTACACAGGAGGGGACTGTAAAAAATAAATAAATGATTAGCGTATATCAAGCTAGAGAAAGCAGCGATGTAAGATTGAAAAGAAAAGGTAGAAAATGTCAGTTAAGGTGCGTAGTGTCTTAAGACATCTGGGTCGATAGTGTGACTGTCCTTTTTTTCTCTCCCTAAATTCAAGCCACAATGTTAATTTTCACTGCTGGAAAAATTGCCAAAATGATGCAATAGACCTGAGTGCAGCCGGTAGCAGCAACTCGGCACATAAACTGTATATCAAAGACACATTTGCTTTTGAAACACACTCAAGATGTCTGTAACTAGTGTTGGATTGATAATAGATGAAAAGTCTCTATTGATAAGACATCAGAGTAATCAGCAGATTATGGGATGATCATGAGGTTTACAGTAATTAAAAAAAAAATAATGATAATGTTTGTGCAAGAATTTAAGACTGTAGGGTGTTGATACAACAAAATTACAGGGAAGCTTTAACATCACTGCAATGCTTAAATTGCATGTAATTCAATCATGACCGGAGACATTTCCTAATGTTTTTTCACAAATCTCATTAACACATCCACTCTTTGAAACACTGAACAGTCCCTCAACATTCATGCCAAAAACAGACCTCTTCATTAGGCGTCATTTAGAACAAATGATAAAGACAACCTCAGTGAATCACACAAATCACATGGTTGGCACATAAAGAATACACGTCATAATAAAAAAAAAGGTTTAAAAAGCTATATCAAAGATAAAGTTGCAATAAAAAGTACACAACGCAAAAAGTGGAACAAAAAGCCAACGTAGGGAAAAAGGTGTGTTTTTCTCTGCATTTTTGACCACTGGGCTCTTGATGCTCAAACAGTATTCAGTTTGAGAGCAGCTGTTGTCGTTTTAAACGTGGGGCGGGGACGTGGTGTTGGACGACACAATGAGACGAAACCCCTGGGCACGTGGGCATCATATTGCCAAGGCAGTTTGGAGGAGAACATAGACACAGATAGAAAGAGAGAGAGAGAGAGAGAGAGGGAGAGAGAGAGAGAGAGAGAGAGAGAGAGAGGGGGGAGAGAGTCATGCATTCAGAAATCAAATAAATACGACCCAAATTATATAAAAAAACTCAAATTGCTCATCATCTTCATCGTTAAGGCAAACAAATGTGCATCTGAAATGTAAAACATTTGTTCGTTAAAGTTGGATGATGGACATGATGTCATTAGTTTTGCAGGCATTTAGTTATAAATTAAATACAAAATATAACCTGATGATAGCGCTAGATGAAAAATCAGAGGATACCCGACATTTTACAATTCATCCTCAGGGGAACATGAACGTGTCATGATCACAACGAGAAATGAACTTTCTCTTTGTGTCTTGTCTGGTTTTACTTCCTGTTTCCCCCTGTGTGTGATCTCCTTTCTGCCCTTTTGTCTTTACCTGCCCTCCCAAGCTGTGTCTTGTTAATGTTGCTCCGTTTATTTTATTTTATGGCACTCCTTAAAAAGATTGTTAATATATTTCAGTGTGGACCGAAGAGGCCAGCTGAAACTGCCATTCCAAGGACAAAGCAGGATTATATAAAAAAAGCACCTGAAAATAATAGTATTTAATTTAATAAACATGCTGTCTTTTAAAAAAAGAAATTTGACACCATATCTCTGGGAAGCAGGGCAAACATTCTGCATTTCTTTGCTTATCATTACATTTTGTAATAAAACCCTTTTCTTTACTGATGAGCAAAAAGAAAAAAAAGCATTTTCTATTTCGGCTTCCCAAACCCTAACCCAAACCCAAACCCTAACCCTAACCCAAACCCTAACCCTAACCCTAACCCTAACTTGTGTGACATTTTTGAATGGAAACCCAGCTAAGTGAAGACTAAAGACTGGAAGAAAAGCTGAAAAAGGGAGATGTATAGACGGACCTGAGAGCAGTGCAGACAGACAGAGAGGGTGAGGTGACTAATGGAGATACAGGCAGACACACACCACCCCCCCACAGACAGACAGACACATGGGTAGAAGAGGTAGTGCAGGGATACTACAGTATATGCATGCACTTGCCCGAGGCTACACTCATGCAAAAAGGTTAATAGAAACACAAGAATAGAGTACGGTACAGCACGGTACAGAAGAGCTACCAGGACCTGCACTGCTGCTACCTGACACCAGGAGAGAGAGAGAGAGAGAGAGAGAGAGAGAGAGAGAGAGAGAGAGAGAGAAAATATCGAGCTTCATATAGAAACTGTTTGAATATAAAAGTATCAACAGTAAAAATCCTTGTTAGCGTTTACTGTAAACAATGAGTGGGTCGGAGAGAGATAAGAGAAAGAACACATGTCCGGTTATTTACAGGAAAAAAGATCAAGTGATTCCTTTGATTTGTCTGGAGACATTCTCTTGACAATGTTTCCAAAGCTGTCCTTCATTCATTCCTTCTCATCCTCCCAGGGAGCATTCAGTCTCTTCCAACTCTATCAAAAAAACAAAATTCCAGACATTAACAGGAATGCTTAACAGTGGAAGTAAACAGACTCTCATTGGCTTTTCCTGTCCTCCAAAGCACACTCTCCTGGCCCGACATGCAGCTTCCTGAACACGAGAAAAAAACACCGTGATCCACGACGACAAGGCATTAGAGAGCGGCTTCAGGGAGATTGGAAGTATTTTGCACGGTGGGTTCAGCTAACCCCCGACTCAGAAACATGATTCTCCTCGGCTCCTCATATCTGGGTCTGTATGGGCTGCCCCGGCGGCGTGTAGGGAGGCGGCGCTGGGGACGGCTTGATCCCGCGGGTCCTCATGTAGGAGAGGAACTGGTCGGGGATCTCGGCCAGGACGTCTTTGGCGAGCCGCGCCATGCTCAGGATGTGGTTCCCCGTCCGGTCGATGTAGTCTCTGAACGGGACGAACTGAGGGAGAGGGGAGGGAGGAAAGGGAGGTAAATGGGCAAATCTACAGTCCAGAAGCTGCTGCCAAACTTCTAGCATAATATCATTTTGCAGTTTGTACAGCGTTGGGAGGGTTACTTTAAAAAAGGAATCTGTAAAATAAGTAAGGAGTTTAACCTGATTACTTTCTGTATATTTTGGATTGCGTCAACATCAAACGCAATGCAAATCAATGAAAGAAAAAAAGGAATACCAATACGATGTTTTTTACTGAAGTTTATAATGTAAGGCAACAGAACAATGTTATCTTAGAGAAGAAGAAACCAAGATACTGTATAAAAAATGTGTCCTCTTAAATTTAGGCTAGACCTTCAGAATAGTAGAATTTACAAAAAGTGTTTTAGTTTAATATTTAAATGAAAAGCAAAGTACATTTTTGCTATAATAATCCAGGTGTCCACTTACTGCATTAAAAAAAAAAAAAAAAAAAAAAAATGTAAGTAACCTAAATGAAAAGCAAAAATTAAATTCAGGCAGTACGTCTACCTATAATACATGGGTGTTTATTGATACATTGTAATCCTGCAAGTAATCACGCTTTTCGTAACACTAATCTGATTACGTCTTTTCTTAATTTTCTTTTCTAATTATCTCAATTATCTCAATCACAGCTAATACAATCTTCAGTTGTAATGTAACTGGCAAAATCAACAGTCCCTTGCTGCATTTGTCAACCTCGGTTTTAGAGAATGGTTCATTAAGACGAGGAGGAGAGGAGAAAACACTGAGGGGAAATGATCACAGTTGGGGGAGAAAAAGTTGAGATTTACAGAATGTTGCAGAAAAAATGGCAGGAGGAAGAAATCAGACAAAGAACAAAGATTGGAAAGAAGATTAAAAACAGAATGATGCAGGATTATTGCTACAGACAGGAGAGCCTCTCCTTATTAAGACCTATTTTCTGAAATGAAACGTTGGTGTGTCTGGTTGTCTGGTGAACTGGAGGAGGTGAATGTCAAAGACTTCTACTGAACAGTACATGGAGAAAAATCAGATCCATAAGGTCAGAGACATTAGCGGTTAAAGTGGAAACAAGGAATGTGCAATTTCGTGACATACTTTATTTAGCAAGAATATTATGTTTTCAAACTGGTTGATGCCATTGGCGCTGCTGGGGTGTGAAATTAAACAGCTTCAATCTTTAAAATTGACATGATAGGCACAGAGCCAGCAGCTATATACCAAGACCAAGTTAATACTGATACCCCTTCCAATTTCAGTGCTTAATATCTGTAAAGACAGAAAGTTTGAAACTCGCTGACATCATTTTTATGTTAGGTATAATGAAACATGTGCCGCAGAACATGTGAATTAATTGCTGTTCTTGATTTAATCACAGCTAAGTTATTTTGGACTCAATAACACAGAAATACATCTATTTTATAACAACTTGGCCTATTTTCATCTTAATAAAGCTCAGTTATTAAGTGCAATGAACATGGAAGGGCAGACCTCTGCCAAGTGAAAAATAATGCCTGCATCTTCCAAGTGATTAAAATCTTTTTAAAAACTTGGCTAATGCTTCACCCTTCCACAAAGTTTCGTGCAAATTGAGAGTAGTTTTTTCTATATTCCTGCTAACAAACAGATAGAGGCAGAGGTTAGACTCTGACTAGCTTGTTATGAATGTGATTTAGATCTCATGTATGTCAACAGTTTCATTAAAGACAGAGCTACAGATAATGCCACTTCACCTCAGAACAGGCGGTAAACTGACATACAAATTCAGACTCACATATATTTTCCTCACGAACCATCAGCTGTGACCCATTATTTACGGCTTTAAGACCGCTGTCCTCTTTACAATGCTAATCCACTTTCTGTAGTGAAAGGACTGCTGGCGTATTTCACTTACCTTACCAAAGGTTGTATGCTCTTACATAGATATTGGCTGACTAATGAGAAAAGGTATAAGACTTTTTAATTGACCTGATCACAAGCCCACATGAGAGGCCAATTTGTACTGGGAGTCCTGGCTGCGAAATGTAACCCTCGCCAAGTCAGAACGGGTTATTAGCTGGCTGATAATGAGAATCTGGAGGCAGAACTGGTGGAATGTTCCAGAGGTGAAACTTAGTTTGACACCACCTCCTCCTGTGCAGCGTATGTGTGTGTGTGTGTTCTTCAGCTTGTTAAAGAGCTAGCTAACGAGCACGCATCACTAGCTAACGTGGGCTGAGGGAGCAAAATATGACTGCGTTGGAATAAGGGTCATGAAGAAGAGTGTGACTTTACTGTGTGGCACCCGCAACAAACAAACGGCTCACTCTGCATGTTTGCATTTCTTCTTTTTGCTTTGGCGCCAGGGGGTGATATGAGTGTGAAAAGGAATAATTGTCTTTTGTGGGCTGATCCCTTTCAGCAAAACAAACGACGATACAAAAGGACCTCATGAAAAGGGTTGAAGACGGATGATTGACAGGCTGAAGGAATGACTAGAAACTAATCATAGTTTAGATTAGGAGCAGCCAATCATAGCAATCTTGTACTTTTCAGGAGCATATTGTTGTATTTTTGAATAAATTCATGGTCTTTGTGACTGTTTTCCAATCAGTAGCTGAGCTGCCCTGTAGGCCGGGGTTCAGCTGAGGTCTCAGCTCAGCAAGGGATTATGTGCTGCGACGCGGTCATTATGGGGAAAAGAACACCGACAGGCTGATCAGGAGCCCGACGCGAAGCGGGGGGATCTAGGTCGACATGAAGGTGTTCTTTTCCCCATAATGACCAAGTCGCTGCACATTATCCCGCTTATTACATGGCCACATTCTCAACAAAGTAACGTTATGACTCCCAATATTAATTTAAATGCTTTTATGGATTTAGAAAATGTTTTTATGGATTTAAAAAATAGTTGTATTGATTTAAATTGACGTGCATCCGCTAAGAAAAATAGTCCGTTGTTACCGTTTGAACTAACGTAGCAACGGCAGGAACTGCTTCGATAGCGTTTTTGAGGAGCTTTTTTATTACAGATTTGAAAACATCGCTGCTTGCTTTAAAAGTAGCACAATTCATTTTGTCAAACCTTGGAAAGTATCTAGATATCCCTGCCCTAATGCCAAAGTAACTGGCAACTGAATATGTGTCGCCGTTTGATGTCTATGTCTGGACCGCTGCGTAAAAAGGAGGATTTCTGCCCGTTACTTCTCCGCTGTTTTCTTGTCGCTCTTGTCTTGTCAATTAGAAAAGCAAACCAAACTGTATACAGTTAAATCGAACAGACTTCTTTTTGCAGATGTGAGCGTCCTTAACAACGGTCAATAAGTCCTTGACAGCGGTCTGTCTGTTCGGTATTAACAACGTGTCACGTGTTCTGAATTGACCAATCAGAATCGAGTATTCAACTAAGCCATGTAATGATACACTTTAAACACACACAGATACAGAAAATAAGCAGACTCTCCGTAGATACCGGGTAGACACCATTATCTCTCTGTGTATGTGTGTGGTGCATTTGTTTGTCCATCTTCCCCTCTGGGGTTCAGCATGAGGTCATAAAGGCACAAATACGATTTTCATAAATACCATGTAAAGACTCATAAAAAATCCCTCTTAATAATCACTAGCCTTGTGTCTGAATGTTGATTTTTTTTTAAAATAATGTAGAGACCAGGTCCCAGGTCGTAAGCATGCAATAGGAAACCATGGAAATGGCGAACACAGCAAGTATAGAGAGGTGAAACACCCAAACACAAACTTAAGAGGGAATCTGGCATTAACAGGCAACTTTGAATGTTGTGTTTATAAAACAACAACCGACAAATGCTGCTCATTGTGCCTTCGAGTTATCAAATGACACGGAGATCAAGATGACTGGCAGCAGCTTTAAGGCTGTGCTATTTTCTACCAGCCAGGCAAAGTGGGCAAATGTCCTTCGGCTCTCAGGCTTACTGCGTGTCTACTTGATTTAATTGTAATTTTGTTTGAGAAAATAAGCTTTAAGTGACGTGATAAGAAATGCTGTTATTATTTCAGTTTTGTGCTTTAATCAATCAGTTAAGCATATTACTATGGAGCAAAGCTAGGGGCTGTCTTCAAGCACAGACTCATTGTAAACATTACTCAGATAAAGGGAGGCTCAGCACATATTATTTACCCCGGAGTCATTTTTTTCCTGCCTTGATTTTAACAGTACTGTTTCTCAAAATACAGCAAGTATCAGTTTTACAAAAACTAATTAAGGATAACATCTGAAAAAAGTGATGATGAAGGATCACGAGGCAGAGCTCATTTGTAAACTTGGACGTGTTTTCATTTTGGATTACTGTTATCAGACAATAATGAGACAGCAGTTGGGGGGGCTGGTTTGAGACAAAGGAAGGATTATGTACCTGAACAATGTCCCTCTCAGCGTATCTCCCTCTGGATGAGATCCTGATTTCATCGCCGTCCAACTCAACCATGGCTGAGGAGAAGAAGAAAAACCCACACATTATTTCTCACTGTTGTCACTGCCAGTAAAAAACTGAATATCTCAGAAGATAGAGCTAATTTCAGCCGGATTCTAAAGAGTTTACAGAAGTTTATTATATATGAACATTACTCACAAGCAGGGCTGGGCAATATACTGTATCTGGGTATGAGACCAGATGGGTTTTTTGATGTTGGATAACTTTATACATGTCTTGTTCTGGTTTGAAAGGCTGCATTTTCAGTAAAATGTTGTCATTTCCTGAATTTACCAGATTGTTACATCTGTTCTTGACTTGCCTTTCCCTACTTAGTCATTCAATCCTAGTTACTGATCATTATTCATCAAAATTCCCTTCTTTGCGAATGATTTGCGAAAGCATCAATGGTCAAACCTACACTGAAAAAACTGAAGCGTTGACTTTAATTAAATGTATTATGTCCACAGATTTCACATAACCGAGTTGGAAGCAATAATATTAAGTTGAACCTAATATTTTTGTATTTAAACTTCATATTATTGCTTTCAACTAACTTAATACAGCTGTGTGAAATATGTTAACATAATACATTTAATTAAAGTCAATGTTTCCGTTTTTTCAGTGTACAATATTGTCGACATCGGTGTATTTTCTCCCAAAAATGTTGGTGTTTGATTTTAAATCGTGTTCATGCCTTCATACTCACCATCGAATTCTGCGGGCCCCACCCCCACGATGATGATTGACATCGGCAGACAGGAGGCCTGCAGGAGAGGAGAGGAACATATTTGAAAACTTTCTTCCCTGTAGGGTGATGTAACTAATAGGAAGGAGAAGATCTTGTCAACATGTGTAGTACACAGCGTATGTGTAAGCGTGTGTGTTTTCTGCAGCACCTCACGCAACGCCGCGTGGGTCGAGGCTTCACAATGAATAATATTAGAGACGAGGGAATCAACAACACGGCCAGAACTCGCTGACAGCCTATAAATGACATGTGTTTGTGTGTGTGTGTGTCACAGAGCGGGTATTTGAAAGAGTGGGCGTGTGTGTTCGGCGTATATTGAGTAATGGGTTGACCTCAGGCGGCAGAGCAATAGATGATCTTATCAAAACATCTCGTTTATTTTTCGCTCCCCTCGGTAAGGGTATTCTTTCCACTCCAATTTTTGTTCATCTCCGCCTGCTTCTCCTCTCTCTCAGCCTACATTTCCCCCTCAACATTTCACTATTCTCAACCTCCCTGCTTTCAAAAGGCCTGAGATGGATCACTGCCTTCACAAAAAATGTTGCTGTTCACTTTGTTTGCATTGTGCATCGTGCTCTGGAGCAGTGACAGTGATGGAGGGGACGGACGGAGGGCCAATAGCATGCTGTCAAAAGTGAGGGCATCATAGCAAACACAAAATAAAAGAAAAAAGGCTGCCGTCACTTCATATTCCTTGATATGCAGAGACGGGTAAAAATATGTAAACAACCCCTTATGTTAAAGTTTCCTCTGGTTCACAAACAACGCCTTGAGGCACCCAGAAGAGATACAGCCGTAATGATATTGCAGCCCAAAAACGCCCATATAGTTTGCAGATGATGAAACTAAGTTGTGAAATGTCCCTTTTTTTTTTGAAGAGGGAGAGAAAATAACTAATGACTTTCTTTGTTGATTTCATTCATATAGAATAATGGAACAGTCTCCACACAGACAAGCATACACAATCCTCCTTTAGACACACAATAACAGGTTTTATCTAAACAGCAGCTGTCTCCATTGTTTTGTGTAAAACACAAAATGCTGTTTAATCAGTGAGGAATTTTTGTAAATGTATCGTAGGACATCCTTTCAGCTTATTCTCTTTTTACATAAGATTCAATATACTTGTATTGATCCCAGGTTGAGAAATGTGTCACAGCGACATGTAGACAAGGCATTGCTCTTTAATTAAAAGTTATATAAAATACAAAATCAACAGTTAATACATTTTACACTAAATGTAAACATTGTGTACTATTTACATTACAAGTCAACAAAGAAATTAAAGCATACATTTGATTTAGGCCCCGTCCACACGGAGACGAAACGGGTGTTATCCGCTATAGTTCTTTATCGTACGGACGGTTCGTCCACATGAGGCCGTAACGGAACCGCGGAAACGGAGCCCTCAAACGATAACGCATCCCAAAGTGGGAAGGTCTGGTAACGTAACGCTTGCGGCACCGTGTGTACGCCCTAAACGATCATAGCCCCGCCCCCACTTTTTTTATATCGACATCGGTTCGTTTTCGTCTCCGTGTGGACGGGGCCTTAAATGCACGAGGTACTGCGTGAGAGCAATACATACCAATGACTGAATTAAGGTTATTGAAAAGGAAAAACTGAGTGTGATGTTTTGGCGAACTGACTTTTTTCTTCTTTATTTTAGGGGTTAGACTTAATGGCCGGCTGTAGATTTAGACGCACTTACGTTGACAATAGACTCCTTGGTCTGTGCCATGTCTGAGATCACGCCATCTGTGATGATAAGGAGCACAAAGTACTGGGAGCCATCCTTCACTGACGCTGCATACCTGCACAGAAAAACACACAAAGCCAAACGTTTTTATAATTTTTTCTGATTCACAACTTCTACGTGACATATAAAGCATCACTCGGTGTGGATTTGGCTTGTTCTCAAAGGAAATACAAGCAGTATACTTGGCATTACACATCGTTTGAAAGTTATTTCTTCTCATTAAATAAATGAGGATCTTAATCTCCCTGTACATCTCTCTTTCAGTTAATTCTATACATCCTCAGCTCAATACAACATTCAATTTCTCTTTCTGTGACCTTTCGTTCCCCCGTAAGTCGTGAACCGATTGTTCCTGACATTTACACACTGAGATTATTTCAGTTGCTCCTGCTAGGCTTCACCTTTCTTCGAGGATAGATCTATGTCTGTATCACTGAAGATGTTGCAAATAGAAACTTTGGAAGAGTGGTAGAGAGGGGAAGAGATTAAGGTGAATAGTTATGATTGCACAAATTCTACATGTATCCACAACTACTTAGAGGGTAAGAGACTGCAGTAGAAAAGCGACCATCTACACCCATTCATGTCCGTTCATTAAATATGAAGCTACAACCAGGAGGATGTTAGCTTAGCTTAGCATAAAGCTAAAACCAAAGAGAATCTACTAGCCTAGCGTAACATTTGTAAATACGATACGATATACTTTATTGTCCCCGTAAGGACATTTGTTCTGGACTCCGTCCTGCAGTTCCGCATACGTACATATACAAACATAGTAGACATTAAGAGACATACACATATCATCAGTCATACACCGTTTGAACAAACACAATACACAGACGCACATACTGACAATGCACAACCCTCATGGCCAACATTTAAAAAGTACATTTCATTACATTTGACTACATTTCATTTCATGTGAATGTTAAGAAGCTTAATGGACAGGTAGGAATGAGTGCTTATAGCGGTTCAGCCTGCTCTTGGGAACCCTGAATCTTCTACCAGAAGGTAGGAGCTGGAATTCTGGGTGGAGTATGTGGGTGGGATCAGACACCATTTTGTTTGCCTGTCTGATAATGGACTGCTCGTATATATTTTGGAAAGATGGGTGTTTTTTTTAACCCCCATAATTTTCATAGCAGTCTGTACCAGGCGAGCGATCTGTGACTTTGACTGCACTGTCAAGTTACCATACCAGGCAGTAAAGCTAGCTAATACAAACATTATTTGGTATCCTGTGTAATACATAATACGAGTTTTCAAGTAAGCCGTGTAATGATTAATAATAAAAACTGACACAGAGAACATTTTGCTGTACACTACATACTTTTACTTTAAGTCGTTTTAGTACATTTAGCTGACAATACTTAGGTAAGGTTTTGAATGAATTGAATGAACTGTTATTCTCACAGTGTGGTATTTTTACTGAAGTGAAGGAACTGAATACTTCTTCCACGGTTAGTCCCTTGTCCTTTGCTCTCCCTCAGGAGCTACCTAGCAACACTCGCCTATTATAGAAAACCTGAGAAAAACATCACAAGTGAAATGTTCTCGATTTTCTTTCATGCATATTCGAATGAATTAAAGCTCAAGCTCAGATAGCAAGTATGCAAGTAGAAAACTGTGAAAAAATCAAACTAAATAAAGAGTGTGGAAGGGTGAAACAAATCACTGTGGTAGATGTAATTGAGTAAAATTGAAAATAACTTAAAAATGTAACAATTTTACGTGTGTGTGTGTGTGTGTGTGTGTGTGTGTGTGTGTGTGTGTGTGTGTGTGTGTATATATGTTACCTGGCCACATGGTTGATGACAGGGGAGAAGTTGGTGGGTCCGTAGAGCTGAACTGACTTCAGACTCTGGTAGTAGGCCTCCACCACGCCTTCGATCCCCGTACAGTACGGGTTCTGAGGGTTCCCATTCTACATTAAGGGGAGGAGAGGAAATCGTTAACTTGTATGATTCATTCCAAAAATGGGCACAGAACGGAAAACACACCAAGCAAAGCAGTGGTGCAGCGGTGTGCGTCTACAAAACGTTTGCAATAATTTCACTTATGCAGCAAATAATAGCCAGAAGTTACCCGCAACCAATCATTAAAATGACTCCTGCGTCATGTTGACCTATGATACAAATACATTTTAGCACCCAGAAGCACATAAACAAATGTCTCAGCTGCACCAGGTTTCTTCGGGGATGCATTTTCTCATTTTGTCAGATAGGTGGTTTAAAACTCCACTTTTTTCTTCCCACCCTGCTTTTCATGCTACTCCCAACCACTCTTCTTCGTACCAAAGCAAACTCGTGGGAGATCCGTCCGTCGGGCGGCAGCTTGGCTCCGAACCCGAGTGCAGGAAACATCTTGTCGCTGTCATAGTCCTGGATGATTTCTCCCACTGCCTTCAGGGCCATTGCGTAAGCATTCAGTTGGTAGGGACTCATGTAGTGGAGAGAGGTGGGCTGGGCTGGGTTACCTGTTTATAACAACAATTATAATCACTTTGTTACGGAAGTAAACAAGGAGGAAAATCCCCCATAAGCAAATGAGGGTTTCTTACAAATCCAAAAATGTATATAGTTGTAAAATGAAAAAGTCAAGAATGCTGTTTTTTGTAGATATGATTTGAATTGACTAAAACATTAATCAGATGATTACTTACTCATTAATAAATAACGTGACTTCTCAACAGCTGTGTGGGCTTGATTGAGCTTACGGGATCCGCTATCACGATTTCAAAAGCCACTTCAACTTCTAAATGATGTTCCCCTAATAATTCTGTAGGGATTCAAAATCTAATTTAAAGTGTATCTGTTTATATGACTTCAAGATCATGCATTACAACACTGATGTGAATAAACTTAGTGCAGATTTTGTAAATGTAACAAAATACTTTTTTGACTTAACATATCCCTATTTCGGCTGTGTTTTAATAAACCCCAGAACACCTCTAGCCCCTCTCTTGGAGTGATGTTTTGCCGAGAGCCAGGCAAGGTTAAGCAAACCTCAGGATTGAACATGTATTGCCGCCTGCTGATCTGCTGCGATGGAGCTCAAGAGCAGATGGATAACACAACCCTTAATCACAGCACCGCAGCGCTCTTTACTGCACTCAGGTGTGATGGAGGGGGCCATTTGGGAAACACTTGATTCCCAATCTGAATATATTTGAATACACGCTCTGTGTTCAGTTTGGACTCTGTGTGTATTGAAGTGGGTCTCTGAGAATGTGTGCGCATTCAAATTCTGTGTGTGTGTGAGCTCACCATTGGAAGCTGTGAAATCGATGGCCACGGTGAAATTAATCTGGGTCCTGAGAAGACAAAAGCAGAGAGATAATTACATAACAATTATGTCCGTACCTTTTCTTTTGCTCTTTCTCACACGCACGCCACACACACACACACACACACACACACACACACACACACACACACACACACACACACACACACACACACACACACACACACACACACACACACACACACACACACACACACACACACACACACACACACACACACACACACACACACACACACACACACACACACACACACACACACACACACACACACACACACACACACACACACACACACACACACACACACACACGCAGTGATCAAATGAGATCAATGTTGGAGAGTGTAAATAGAGTTCCTCCTGCCCTTTAGCTCTGACAGTAATGAGTGGAAAGCAAGTTACTCGACCTCGCATCCAATGGCATTCCAGAGGCAGGAGGCAACATACGTTAGCTTCGAAGCTAAAATAGACTGCCATAATCGACCAATTCGATTTTATATTACCAAAGTTACATAACTGAAAATGGCAATTATCACAGCACTTAAATTAAAAGACCAACAAGCCCTTTTTTGGAGCCTATAGCCATGCTAGCACCTCTATTAATAATGTACCTAGGCACAGCTCATTTCCAGCTAAATGCTAACCTCAGCATGCTAAGTCATGGCAATGTTAACCAACAAACTGATTTTGTACCACTGTTAATACTATCTGTGATCATAGCATGCTAACATTTGATAATTTGCAATAATCACCAAGTACAGCTGAAGCTGATAATAAGGTAGGCTGAATAGCCTATACTGTAGCTAAAATATTCGTGCTTGACTATACAACGGTTATACAAAACACAGTATTCATGTCACAAGTTCTTCCTGGTTGAAAGTGTTTAGGCTTATTCTCTTTCCCACACAAACTTTTCACTTGTTTTTCAGAGAAAAAAAGAGACAAAGAAGAAATAAATGATGAAGAAGACACTTTTACAGAGACCCAACAGTGACACACAGTACATATCACAGCACCTGAAACATTTCCTCACTTTGAGGAGCAGGATGTTGGGTTTTCACACCAAACCTCATTCGCTGACGAGCAAACACAAAAGCCTGCCTGTCTACCTTCCACCCATCTCCTGTGTCAAACAGAAAGTGTCTCATCATTTTTGTCACCGGGCAGGCTATGTGAGATTCAGGTGCTTTGCCCTCCAGAGGGGACTGAATGAAAGGGCGGAAAAAGTCCACGAGACATTTAATGGTCACAAACTTTTCAAAGAAACCTGTGGGCTTCCTTCTCCTGTTACGTATCGATATGAGCAGAAATGTAGCTTCACAAATAAGAGGAGAAAGGAAAAGGGTGGAGTAAATTCATTTATATCAGCAAGACTTCTGACATTGCAATTGACGTTGTGCATAACTTGATATGTGTATGTATATATTTAAATGTTTTAAAAACCACTTTAGATAATGCCTTAAATCATTGCCATCAGCAAAGCACAAGGCGGTTATTAGTCGATAGAAAGTAAATGAGTGTTTTCGCAGTGACGTTTTTAAAGCTAAATGATACACTGCTTAATAAGGTGGTTTATTTCCTGAACAGTGGACAGCTGCCAGGACATGCTAGCAGAAACAGAGAGGAGATCTGAGTGAATTCTGGTCCCGGTCTGCAAGTTGGCGCGGACAAGCTCCAGCCTAAATTATGTATATCTTCTTTCACTTCACTCCCACCCAATCTCTCTGCGTCACACACACACACACACACACACACACACACACACACACACACACACACACACACACACACACACACACACACACACACACACACACACACACACACACACACACACACACACACACACACACACACACACACACACACACACACACACACACACACACACACACACACACACACACACACACACACACACACACACACACACACACACACACACACACACACACACACACACACACACACACACACACACACACACACACACAGGAGGAAGTCCACTTTGGTGAGCGGGAAGAGACAGCCAAACAACAGGGTGATTTTGGGGTCGAACAACAAAAGAAACGGCACAAAAAAAGAGAGATTAGTTGAAAAGGGGGCAAAGTAAACACGTCACTGTGCAACGTCAGCGGAAGAAATGTCGACGTTACATCAATTTTAGTGAGTCACAACCATCATGTACAATTTCAAGGCTTCAAAACATCCTGACAAAAGCAGGCATTGGCAGCAGAAGTGTTTCTGAAGAAAGTTATGAAAAGAGTTGCAGTTGTATCGTCATTCACTGATCGACTTCCTCGGATGCTCTGTTGTTACTTTGTGCCATGTCGCGTTGGGAGTGTAACCTGAGGTCATTAATAGCGTTAATTGAAAGTCAATTTGAGAGTTTCTAGCGACACAAAGTGAAGATGTAATGTAGAGAATATTAATATCCAGAAGAGCTCTCTCGAAAAGGTCAACTCTGTCCTCTGCATAAATCCCACAAGAATGTGAGTGAGACATCAGTTTACGGGCTCTTGAGATTTTCTGCATATCTGGAGGATTGTTCTCAAATCAGTTCCAATATTACAGTATTTACTTGTGCTTTAAAGGTGACATATTATGCTAGTTTACAGGTTCATATTTGTATTCTATGTCTCTCCTGTGACATGTTTCCATGCTTTAATGTTTAAAAGGTCTTTATTGTTCTCATACTGCAGCACCTCTTTTCACCCTCTGTCTGAAACCAGAGCCCAGTCTGCTCTGATTGGTCAGCTTGCCGGCTCTGTTGTGATTGGTCAACGGCATCACGTACAATGGGTTGGATTGCTGGCAGATAGAAGCTCCAAGTCAGGAAATCTCCATTAGCAGTGAGTGGCAGAGCGAGATAACATACGTGGTGTTGGTACATACAATAGAAGTGCGAGTGTTATGTAGAGATGTCACTATGTTACAGAAGTAAACAAAGGAGATACACAATGGCAAACAGCGCTTGTCATGTGAAGGCAGCTTTAGAACTGTGATAAAAGTCCATTTTAAATAGTGTGTGTAAGCCCTGTACTGTATTTATAAGTGTGGTAGCGGTGAAAGACCACTTTACTGGCGTTTTTTTTTTTATAGCAGTCACTGATCTTTCCCCACTGTTAAAGCCCGCCGTGACTCAGCTAGGGACCAATATGACAAAATACCGCACAGCAAGGGGCTGACTGATGATAAAGTTGTGCACTGCATTTAAATAAGCTTTCCTGCAGGCTGAACATGCTGGATATCAACGTCTCTAAATCTTCAAAGCATCTTATTTCTAACTGTAAGAATAGTATGAATTGTTAACATAGGAGCTTAGATGGTAATAGCTTATATCCACATGAATTTGGCAAATGTAAAAGCCACAGAGCAACATTTAGCTTCAGTAAAATGTTTCTTTTTTTTTAAACAAACATTTTCTGAGAAGTTTGTGATCAGTAAGCTTTAGTAACCACGACTTATAAAGGTTATACAAAAATAAAAAAGCCTGATAAAACATCATACTTTGAATAAAAGGGAGCTGGCAGGGTTGTCAAATATTTTCTTTTTTTTGCAATAAAAGATCATCCTATTAGCATTTAAGAAATATTGTAAACCTACACTTTAGTCCTTAGAGCCAATCTCTACAAGCGGTACTAACCTTATGGAAAGTGTTCATGTTCAAAGTGAAAATGTTCTATTCAAGAAAAAACATTTGGACATTTTAACAAGACGTTTTCTTTTCTCTTATATTGAAGTGCCAGAGGGGCGCCTATGCATGAATGCACTGAGTGGCCTAAAAACGGCATCAGAGGTTGTGTGATGTGACCTCCCCAGACAGTATGCAAACAGATGTTGCTGGTCGGACAGCGTCCATCTGACAAGAGGAGAGGAGCGGAGAGATAAACAGCTGATACCTGCAGAAAGTCAGATTAGCTTAAACCTTCATATTGGCAGTGTTGGTAATTTAGTAAACCAGAATATAAAAAGGCCTTGGTTTCTTTGTCTAGATTCTGACTCCTCTATCTAATGATAACCTCTCAGAAGCATTTCAACACAAGCTGAGTTCCCTCCTGCTTCTATTCTGGTCTCAATACTCAATTCACACACCACAACAAGGGGAAACAATATCTGTCACTGTGAGTGACAGCGCTGCCTTCAAAAGTCACAACTCAAAATGAAAGATATAGCCAACAATTCTTCATTTTTATCCTCAGGCTCATGAATAGAGCCCTCTTTGTTGGAATCCACGGGTGGTACTAATGCTTTATAAAAGGGGGGTGAAAAGAATAAGAGCAGCGATGCTTTTCAGATTGAGACGGAGCCTTCAGGAAAAAGTCATTTATGCTAATGCTGCCAGCGGATCATGCTCCTAATGAGGTCCAAATGAACAATTTGCTGATTGGATTGAAGCTGCAAAAATAGCTGTCAATCAGGAGATAAGAGGGGAGAGAAGAGAGGAGAGCTGAGAAGAAATGCAGGGAATAATGAAACTAGATGACTGACAAAGATAGAATACCTGTGTAGACAGTCCAACACACACACACGGGGTTTCAGGGAAGCGAGAAAGTACCTAGGAGGGTGTGTGCATGTTCAAGCGTTAGCGAATTTACCTTTTTGTATGCGAGTGCATCTGTCCGTGCACAAATACACAGTCTGCCCATTATGCAATTGGAATAAGTGCCACCGGAGCATTACAGTCCATTTAGGTTTCAAACAGTGAGACAGCACTTGGCACTTCATTTAGCCACACAAGCGTGTAACAGCATCCAGTTCACACTGCCAGAGCACCGCCAAAAAAGAGAAAAACAAACACCCTCTTCCTGAGAGTTTCAAAGTGCTGCTGGGAACGGGCTCTGTGCGCAGGGAGGATCCAAGACGGGAATTCTCCATTAGCAGCGAGCCACAGAGCGAGTACACATACGTGGTGTTGGTACAGACCTCCATTCAAATCCAACATTAAATCTGATGATTGTTGGCGTCATGCAAATTGATCACTCTCAGTCTCAGACATCCAATAGCAAACACTCAAGAAAGCCTTCCTTTCATTACTGTTATTATTAATACTATTAATGTTCAAAAAGGTCTTTACTTTTCTCACACTTTTCACCCTCTGTCTAAAACCAGAGCCCAGTCTCGGGCCTCTTCAATTTCCTTAAACATAGACAGTAACTCCATCTAATATCTCAATCTGTCATATACAAAGTGCATCCCTGACACAAAGTGATTTTTGTCAGTGCTGTAATTGGGAAAGGGTTCAAAGTATGAGCACATCTACTGTATTTTACCTTCTTGTGACCACTTATTATGTTTTTCTGTGCTTGTTCCAGCAGAAAATTACTCAATGTTCGTTTAAATGCCAGCTGACCTTCCATTACTCCTGAGAAACACACCTACAAGGGCAGCGGGAACACTAAAATACAGGACTGAAATAGAGATTTGTCCCCCATAAAGTTTCAAACACACACACACACACACACACACACACACACACACACACACACACACACACACACACACACACACACACACACACACACACACACACACACACACACACACACACACACACACACACACACACACACACACACACACACACACACACACACACACACACACACACACACACACACACACACACACACACACACACACACACACACACACACCTTTCTCCCCCTTGACAGTACTCCCCTCCTCCCCTTTGTGTGAGTCTAATGAAGGCAGAGTGTGTGGGCGAGCATTTACGCCATGCCTGGTTGCATGCGGTCACCCCTCCTGAGCAACATACATACAAAAACACATATACATAGACACATACGAGACACACACACACTCACACACACACACTATTCAGTCTGAGCCCTGTGTACTTGACTTCAGGTCGCCAATCTGCCAATCTCTGTCTCTCCACCTTTCACTTTCTTTCTCTCACATGCAAATGTTCACTTTTCCATCTGATTCGCTCCCACCGAGGGATCATTATCTTGGGCATAATGCAGACACGGAGTCATGATGTGGTTATCATCACGACAGGGCACCGCACACTCAGCGTGCCTCTTATTGAAAGGATTAAAAACCCCATCTCTCACAGTGTGTGTTAAATGAACGTGTGATCGTTGACCTACCCTCCTTTGATGTAATCCAGGAAGGTGACTTCAATGTCCAGCAGGAAAGACAGCAGCGTTACCTAAGAGATAGAGGCACAATGAGCTTTTAGCCAATGAGTATCACTAACCAACTGGATCTACTGTAGTAAGGTATTTAAACTCCAGCACATGTATCAAGAAAACGATTGTGGGATATTTACTCACCGTTCCAGAGTTGAGGTATTTTTTCTTCCTTCCTTTCTTCTTCAGATTTATCACCTAAAATTAGACAAGATGTGATTGATGAGATTACATGCTGTGAAGGAAACCTTTATCATTCATCTATTCCACAATAGCTGGCTGTTTACAGTAACTGCAAAATGCTCTGCTATGATCAAAATCTAGCAACTTTGCATGCCGCTTTTACACTGAAAAAGACACATAAAATGGAAACCATAACAATGAGCTGGAAGACGCTAAAATGGTATGTTGGGGTGACAGGAACTAGAACAGTTGGTTGATAATTATCTGTGGGTTTGTCACAACAAACATGGCTAATATTAAAAAAGGACTACAAAATATTCAAAGCAAAAGTTGAACAAACACTACTGTTCAAATTTGACTAAAACCAATCACAAAATGCCAAACATTATTCCTGCCTTAGCTAAAATCTTACACAGGATAGTTTGTATTCTTCTGCACGTCCCAACCCCCACCCACAGGACCCCTTGGAATATGTGAGGTGCATATGTACACCCTGGGTGGCATTACGGCGATGGATACCGCACAAGAGCCTTAAAATCGTTCTCAATGTTTTCCAAGTCAATTTTCAATGCTGTATTTATCCAGGTTTTTTCATGGCCCCCCTGACCGGTTCTCATTCCCCCCTGAGCCACCTATTTTTAAAAATCCTTGACTCTGCCTGCCTCTCACTCTTCCCTCCTTACACCAGTAACCACCATGAATTTCCCTTTTAGCAATGCACTTAAAGCCCAACCTATCTAGAGGTGGATTATGGCTCTAAACAGGATGGTGCGTCGTCATGAATATGTAACACAGGACACAAAGTGAGTCAACCTTCATTGGATACAAACTCCTACACTTCTAAACAAGCTTTACTTGTACTTAAAGAACATGTTTTTTTGAACAGATAACAAAAGTGGGCTTCAGTTAATTCAGTCATGCTGCGACACAAGATCATTAAAGCACAAATATGCTGGGCAGAATCTCGCTTTGAATCCCAAACATTATATCAGAGCTTTATGGTCTTATTAAAATGTGCCAAGGTTAAATCGAAAGAGAGACCCTCTTGAAAACCACATACGAATGTGTGGATTTATGCATTTCTCCTTGGTTCACATTGAAATAACACAAGGACACGTGTGCCTCTGGAGGTGAGGTGCAATGATCACACACACACACACACACACACACACACACACACACACACACACACACACACACACACACACACACACACACACACACACACACACACACACACACACACACACACACACACACACACACACACACACACACACACACACACACACACACACACACACACACACACACACACACACACACACACACACACACACACACACACACACACACACACACACACACACACACACACACACACACACACCTCATAGACGTTGAACTGGCTCTGCCCTCTGGATAGTTCTCTGTAGCTGGTGCTGAACTCCCCGATAAAGTCATGACTTTAGAGAGAAGCGAGGGAGACACAAAGAAAGAACAGAATAAATATTTAAGAAACAAATACAACTGTTTGACAATATACACTGTTTGATTATACAAGGTAGCACACATTGTCAAGACCACGATGTAGTGGCAACCCATACTGTAGTTATGTGAGTAAAAGTAAGAGTTACGATATTGGAATTTGTCGTTAGTGGATATTAATGAAGACACCAAACGCTTCGATGGTTAAGAAAAAACCCAAAGCTCAGTTCATCGAAACAGTGTGAAACAAATTGTTAGCGCTTCTCAGTCCTGTTAAAAAACACCAAATGCCCCTGTGTTCCCTCTATCAGATTGAGTGACACTTATTAGATTGCAAAGCAAAGAGAATAGAGAAATAACAGAGTCCAGACTCATCATTAAAAAGTTAATCTGTAATGATCCTGCTTCCTCACCTACTGAAAACACTGCTGTTAATTAAGTGGGACTTGGATTAGCTTTGCTGTACACAGGAAGATAGCTTGTGTTGAAATGTCAATGTAATCAAGATAAAAGGTAATAAGATAATGAATTGCTGGGTATTTAATGGTGATTGGGTATTGAGGTCAGATTTATATCTGTACAATAACCTGGTATATTCACAATCTTGTAACCAAACTCAATAGCGAAATTAAAATTGTCTGGAATTAATAAATTGGTCTCCTATTAGGTTACATCTTTGACAGATGAATTGTCATCTTTGTTTCTTTGTTGCTGATACTAAACAATATATTTTTTGCGTTAGTAATCAACAAAAAATTACAGATTTAACAAAGAAAATTTGCTGAAAATAATTCAACGATAATAATAAAAATAATAATACAATATTAAAGACTTAAAATAACTTGATAATCAATAGTGATATTATGTAATTTTTTTTATTTATATAATTGTTTTATTCCATTTAAATTTGTATTAGCCATTTTTAACTTCATAAGATTCTATAAATATTTTGTCACGAAAAATCTTATGATATATGATCCCAGGCTCAGGCTGCGATCCAAGGGTAGTGAAATAGCTAAATTGCTAATATAACAATAGAAATAGGCTTTAAAAGAGGAAATACCTGCCATCTCTGTCCCAGTCGTACACCTCGACCTTGATTGTTCTGTTGGGAGAGGAAGAAAATGAGAATCAGATAAACAAGACAGATTTGTTTTCTTTTCTGAATTATGACTGTATTGTGGATTCTCCTGGTGTGCTTCCTCGTTGTAACACAGATGAAAGAACAGGGTTGCTTGACCTTTACGATAAAAAAGGCAACATTTCAAGGTTCTCTCAACTTCGCTGTGACAAAGGTTTATTTTCTATCCTTTTACGCAACACAATTATAAAATATAGATGCACTTGATCGGGAAATGGTTCAGTTCTTTTGTCATTGTTGTCATGGAGGCGTAAGGAGATCCATTGTGCGGCTTATCTTTATTCCAACACACTGTGTACCTGTCACTGTATTTATCTCTGGTAATGTGCTCTGCTCATTTCCAAACACATCTATTTTCTGCATCCCATAAAAAAGCAAACAGAAGAGTCTGCAGGAGGCAGATATGCTGCCAAATCAATCCATCGACCAATATCTTCACCAAGAGGGTCATTTCTATGCTTTCAAAGGCAGGAGCGCGGTACGAGGGGGACAAAAGAACCGACACGGAGTTAAAACAGACAGAGCAAAGGGCTCTCTGTGGCAGAAAATGAAGAGGAGTGAGCACGGGGAGGACAAAATGGTGTAAAAATGACACCAAACTAACATAAAATAAATACAGGAGTGACATCATGTACTGCTCGTTCTTTCTCAGCCAATTAGGTTTGTCTTTCTGACAGCGGGAACTCCATATGTCAATCTTTACTGTATAAAAGTTGGCGTGCAGACAGTAACATTTCATGAATCTTTTATGACTTTTCCACAGCTTTAGAGCTTTCTAAAACAAATCAAATACCTGAGCCAAAACAAAAAACACTTCTACATACTCCTCGCCTTCCGATAAGAGAAGAAAGTGGACTTAAAAATCATCATTAAAGCGACGCTAAGGAAAGGAAGCAATAAATGTGAGGAGGAGAGGGAACTGGCTGAGTGATTGTGATGGGCACTCCGGGGATGAAAGCGTCTCCTGGTTGGCTTAACACTCTCTCCTCCAGAGACTCGTGTGTGTGTGTGTGTGTGTGTGTGTGTGTGTGTGTGTGTGTGTGTGTGTGTGTGTGTGTGTGTGTGTGTGTGTGTGTGTGTGTGGAGTGGCTGTTTACTGGGCGTGTCTCATTAAGGCAGCGAGTGTTATGCCTCATCTCTTTAAAAGAAATCCCCGTCGTTCTGAGCTTTGACAGGAAATTGACAATGACTTCAATTGTGGGTCTCATTGTACGTGCGTGTATGCATGCTTGCGTGTGTGTGTGTGTGTGTGTATATATGTGTATGTGTATGTGTATGTGTATGTGTGTGTGTGTGTGTGTGTGTGTGTGTGAGCGCCTATCTGCAGAGACACTGTTCTGTATTGTTTTCCAGCTTGAGCTCCTCCTTATCTCTTTTCCCAGGCTGCACACAGACAGATTCAGTGTGTGTGTGTGTGTGTGTGTGTGTGTGTGTGTGTGTGTGTGTGTGTGTGTGTGTGTGTGTGTGTGTGTGTGTGTGTGTGTGTGTGTGTGTGTGTGTGTGTGTGTGTGTGTGTGTGTGTGTGTGTGTGTGTGTGTGTGTGTGTGTGTGTGTGTGTGTGTGTGTGGACTGTAAGAAGTGCAGTCCAGTGTGACTCTCCTGAATCCCACATTGATAAGACTTAACTCCTCTGATAAGCTTATTGGAGCAAACTTCAGATCAATGCTGCTGTTTGTTAGCTAAGCTAAACCCTATTGTCTGCTTCTGTAAACCTTTCAGTACACCGCTGCAGTCACTCACACTGGAGATAGACGCAAACACATGAGACTCGCATGAGAAAGATATACTGTTACCTATATATTTGTTTTGTGTCTAGGACTTCTCCTGAGAAAAAGTAACCCTGAAAATAAGAGGGCTGTAGATAGCACTCATTGCCTTTATTTGTCATTTGTATGTTTTTATCAGTCAGACATATACAACTCCTATTACATGAGCCCCTATCAGTCATTTCCTAGCATGCTCCTAAACATCTTCATATTGCAAGACACAAGTTCACAAAAAAGGTCACCAGAAAATAATGTTACTTGCCTCCAAATAATGATGTGTGCATCATCTAGAGAATAAATCTCACCTCGGCATTGACCAAATTACACATCCATGCTTCATTTTCCAGGGAATATTACAAATAATAAGCATTTATTCCATTCCAAATCCCCATTTTCCTCCTGCTAAAATTGCCAAATATAAAAACATAATGACCTTTCAGACGAACCCAGCTTCATGCATTTTTCATTCAAACTGGATTTTCAATGTATAAGAGAAAGAGCCGCTGTGTGTACGCTACACACTGGAGGACCATCCATCATTATCTCGCATGAGACTTTCAGTAAATAACTCCATGATTCAGGGGATTGTCCGGGGTGGTTGTGTTGCGGTAATAGCTTGGTATATATATACAGTATATATAGAAAAAGGACTCACCTGTCGTGATCCCCATTGCAAAGAGCCCGGACGGGGATTTTAAAGGCCTGCCACACTGGGTTCAACGTATTCTTGATCACCTCTGTCTTGTGGCAGATGGTAAACCTGCAGGGAGAAAGTTAAGGGGGAGGAATTGACATGTGTTGGTAGAGAGAGGGGAATAGAAGAAGGCAGTGGAGTTAAAGAGGAGACTTTCTGCAAACTGAGAGTAGACATGAAGGGTTGTGGAAGCTGGACTTCACACACATGCACAGAAATCCACACACAAACACACACACTGCAAAGAGGGGATTTCTGTTCTGTTGGCTAGCAGGTGGACTCGGTATCTTCTCCACTCAGAGCACAAGGTCTTATCTGACTTGTCACACACTGCAGGGTGGAAAGCCAACAGACACACACATTTAGAATCTATGTGAACATACAGCACTGCACTCTAACGCCTCCTGCTTCCACACACACTCACATTGGTGTGTTCCACATGTAATGCACCCGCATGCTTTAAACAGGCAGCATGGCTTTTAATCTGAGCGGCGAATCGATAAAACCAATTTCCTTTGGGTGCAAAGAAAGGATTAAACTAAACATGAAAGGGGAGAAGGACAGATGGAGGGAGAGTGAAGGAGGAAGGGTTGGGGGGGAACTCACGTGCCGTCCTCGTTGCTCCTGTAGAAAACCAGGAAGGGGTCGGACTTGCCGAAAAAATCTTTTTTGTCCAACTTGTTCCCGCAGAACTGCATCATCACTGATTCCTGATGAGGAAATCAACATAGAAAACTAAATAAAATCCATATGTAAAGAATATGGCTTAGACATTGTACACACACATTCCCGACTGATGTGACTTTTCAATGCTGGAGAATTTCTTTGTTATTATATTTCCTTTCCCACTGATAATTATACAATAAATCCAAACGCTTTTTTTTTTTTTTAATTGTTGACTTAAAGTAATGTTTGATTTTGTTTTTCTATGGTGCCCCAAAAATGATTTCAATAAATATTTAAATAGTTTAACAATGATGAAAAATAAGTAGATCTAAGTTAAACACACAAAAGGGACAACATTCATTATTTTTAAATTAGTTTTTATCAACTCTCTGCAGGCAGAAGAAATACAAAAAAGGGCTTTTGTTAAAGGAAAGAACAAAGCTACATGTATATCTAAGCTGTGTTTGAATTATTTTACTTACACTGTTATTTATTGATGTATTCTGTTATATATTGTTAAATATCTGATTTGTATTTCTTTATGTGGAAACTAAAACACATGAAATCCCCAGCAGTCTACATGCGTCCTCACCCTGCAGTTGTTCAGCTCCTCGGCCTTCACGATGATGGTCCCACATTTCTTCCCTTGAATGCCCCTGAACACAACACGAGAACAGGTTAAGGGTTAACATGTCACCATCACATGGGGGGTGTACAGTATTTGGCATGACAGGGTTTTTTACTCTACTTTCCTCTGCACTCGACTACGAGGTCAAGTCGCCTTTGTGAGATTGTCTCAACTTGACCGTGTCTCATTGCTTTGTTTGTTTACTCAGAGATATTACATACAGCCCCTGAGGCGTGTTGCCTAGATAGATTTGTCAGATTTGTACCGGTTTCCACAAAACATGTATTACTTAAAAAAAAGAAAAATCTGAACTCGTTTCAGTGGAAATACCGCAAGGAATTTTCACTTCACTTCTGTCAGAAAGTGGCCTCACATGACCTGTTTCTGCTTTTTCAATAAAGACCTCACATTGGGTGTTAGTGTTAAGTATATGGATTAAGCTGTCGATGGGTTGGACTTAAATCTAAATTAGGCATGATGAATGTTAAGGAACTCAGTGTAGCATCATTTCCAGTCAAACAGTTCAAATACAGACAGCTCCTCCTTAAATGTGAAAACGCATAATGAAGACTTACTGGAAATGTTTGCTTTATGAACACACCCCTGTTTAGACTCTGATCAGGAATAAACCTTATGGAAAGTTTTACAACATAGTAGAGCCTCACAACATGGACGGAATGTGTGTGTGTGTGTGTGTGTGTGTGTGTGTGTATTCTCCTCTCCAGACAAGTTATTGGAATGCTTATACTATCAGGTTTCCATCCAGCAGTTGATATGTTCTTCTTTTTATTGATCGTTGGATTAGGAATGAAATCTGTTATGAGACATATCTTTATAAAATGTATGTTGCCGTCTAGATGAACATTTCTCCTCTAAAACTGCAAATGTTTACTTCAGTCTGTTAGGGAATAGTCAAAGATGGATTGTTTATCTCCTTAGATGTAACCCCTTCTCTTTAATTGAATATTTCACGTAGAAAGTGACCATTTATACCTTAAATCCTCGAAGAACGCTTTGTATTTCTTGCATGCCTCCACGGTGAACAGAGCTGTTTTGCTTTTGTCAAACACGGAACTAATTTGCAAGAATTAATCAAGACTTTTCTCAGTTTTTCGATTATTGTGCACGTCGGAGGCATGGGAGAATAATTAAGAATTCAAAATAAAACAGGGCGGAAAACTGATGTACAAAAACTCATTATGGGGTATTTATCTTGGTAATAAAACTGAGATATAATAATAACTTTAATATAGTCCTCATACCAGAACCAGAGAAGTATTTAAAGAAACATATTCAGAGCAGAAGAATATAATTTGAGCCGACATTTGAGAAGTTTTGCACTCTGACAAAAGGGCCTGTCGTGTGATGATCTCCACTCTCAGAGACCCACCTGGCACAAATCCACTCAGGCAGTCATTCAGACAGCACATCATTGGGGTTGAGGACCTCTTCCTCAATGTAAAGCAAGTCTCTTTTTACTCAAGCACAATATATAAGTGGAAAGTGCTTTTGAAATGGCAGACTTGAGCTAATGCTTTGCCTTCACCACTCTGAGATCTGGAGATGGGAAAGTAAAATAGCCTCTTGGAGGAAGAGACTTTCTCTATGTCTTTCCTCATTTCCATTTATCAGACAGCACACACAGGTGGGGTCAGAGTATGCATCATGTGTGTAAAATGAGTAAGATATATTCAGAGGAAGACTGAGTAGGACCAATTAAGGTTTGGAGAACCTGTGGGGCGGATCTTAATGTCCTTCCTAAAGCAGCAAATGCCAGGAAATTGATAGTAATAATATATATAATTTTTTTTGAAGTAGAATAATTCCATGTAATGATAAATCATGAGTTGAAGGAGAGATTTGCCTGCACTGTGGTTGATGTTATGTGAAATATTTTAGGATCATCTCAAAACATATTTACCATGGAGATAGAGTACTCATGTGCATAAGCCAAATAAAAACAACTAACCGCTTCTAGTTCTGTAACATTAATGGCGCCCAGAAGTATGGATTGAAATATATATGTCTATGTTCGTGTGACCTCTTTAATATAGCCATATAAACAATAGGGATCCATCCCCCCTTCGAAAAAAGCTTACTGTCACATCCACTGCACATAGATAACAATGAACAACATAAAAGTCAAATTAAATCAAAGTTATAGCGAAAAAAAGGTGGCTAAAAATATTACTTAGCAATATTTTCACAACAGCTTGACAAAAAATTAAACGACGACATTTGTTCTACCCCTTTACCTTTTACACCAACTTATCTCATTTGCCTGCTCTCCCGTTATGGCAGAGTTATATATTATTTAAAGTGTAAACTACTACTTGTTAACACAGCGTTATGTCTTAACAAGTATGGAATAGACACAAAAAGCTATAGCTATATATATTTTTTAAGTAATAAATGTTTTGTGGAATGTTTTGCTGCGTGGGTGTAACAGCTATATAAGATTCAGATGTCACCAGCGTGTATCAGAACAAAATATAATGTAATGTTAAAAACAGAAAAAGGCGCAGCTCATGTTAAAGACATTTACTTTTTTATGCTTTTTAACAACTATATACTGAAACTTTTTTTTTCTAGCAGTTTGCTAACCTTTGTCAACGTACAGACATGTTGTTTGAAGAAGCAGAAAACAAGCAGCTCATACAACTTGTATCGCTTCTCACCCGCTCAGTCTCAATCATGTCATCTCACTGCAACAATATGCAGGGAGAAACAGTTAAAAGTCACACACACACACACACACATCCGTCAAGCGCCCGGAATCTAGGTCGCCATGACAACTCTGCCGGTTTCAGGCCCCCCACTGCGAGATACCGAATGGGATTCCTCTGCTCGTTATTTCCTCCGATGCTTGTTCTCGTTGCTCTATTTTCTTCTCCAAAAGGTGGTTATTAATCTGTCTGCGACATCGGCCTCTAAATGATGCGTGGGCTTCAGGATTGCATAGTTACTGGAGGAATTATGTATTTCATAGTTTTGCCTTACATACACAGACACAGTATGTTGTAAAGACAAGAAGGACTGTGCAAAGCTCAAATCTGAAAGAAATATAGTTGAAACGCCTTTATAAACTGTGCGCTGCTATTTATGTGAATGTGTAAACTGCCTCTGAGGTCATTTGTTTTCCCCTTGTAAAAAGACAAATTATGACAACTAATGAGAAATAGCAGCACTTTGTTGTGCGAGTATTGTTGTCATTTAAAAAAAAAACAAGCACTGGTACTATTTGTTACAAGAGAGAGGATCATCCTAGATGCGAGAAAAAGCCAGACAATTAGTTTTTAACTGCTATATCTCTATTTCGTTTTGCCCTTTTTCGCTTTTACACAAAAAGAAAAGGCACTTCAAAGTTGAAAAGTGCCTCAGGAATATCTGTGTGTGTGTGTGTGAGAGAGAGAGAGAGAGACGAAACACTGTGAATCCTCTAATCAAGGCAAATGGATTTGCAATCAGTGTCTGGCAAGAGACGGGTAATTAAGTCTAGGCCTCTTCTTGGCTACAGCGTGCGTGCGTACACACACACACACACACACACACACACACACACACACACACACACACACACACACACACACACACACACACACACACACACACACACACACACACACACACACACACACACACACACACACACACACACACACACACACACACACACACACACACACACACACACACACACACACACACACACACACACACACACACACACACACACACACACACACACACACACACACGTCATCTTCATTATATCCCCAATGACCGGGGATAATACCTGAATGAGATATCAATTATAACTAGAGAATGTAATTCCTGAAGAAATTGCTAGTCGGAATGCTTTATGCTGACCCTAAACTGCTATGCTGAAATGTAATGTGTAAGAAGGAAGTGAATAATTTAGATTAAATGATACATGAAGACTGGGGGCTTGAATGTGTGATAAGAGAAGAAAAGAAAGTAGAAAGGCTTGGAAAAGCAGCAGAATATTTGAACTGCAAACTTTTGAACTAACTTGATGGCGAATGATCTGTCGCCATGCCAACGGCATTTGATGACATCCCATAATACGCTTAGATGCGTTGATGGCTGCATCGTTATCAAACCTGTGAAGTTTTGAGCCGTTTTGGAGCATTTTCACTGAAGTTATGAGAAAACCGTGTTTCATTGCGAGCATTGTGTTGCCATGGCAACGGCATTTGAAGAAATCCCAAAACTGTCCCGTAGATGTATTCACAGCTGGACTTTCATAGGAGTTATAGCGACATCTTCTTTTATGGCGAGGGATGCGTTTCCATGGAAATTATGATGTATCTATCCATCAGATAGATAGATAGATACAGATGGCTATATCTATCCATCTGTCACAACTCAGTTGGAGTTAAGACATCATCGTTTTCCATGACACAGGTGTTTATATTTCAGCTAACGACATGTCCAGAGATCAAAGGTTTCCATGGTGATGTGCAGTAATCAGTTAGAGGAGAGCATTTTCATTGTTCTGAATGAGAGATAAACCTGTTACATGTGAACGTTTTGTTGAAGAACCGTAACAAATATCAGTGAAATTTCAAAACGTGAAGGATGTCAATGAACTTGAGCATCTGAAATGTACTTTTTTTGTAGTTTCATAAGGGTTAAGGGTTAATAATGTTGCCTTTTTGGCAGATTAACCAAAGGTGTGCGGCTGCTGTGGTGGGGAAAGGTTAGGCTGAACTTACAATGGGTTTTAATGGAGACATGTTGAAAGTTTGTGTCACTTCATGCCCTCAAGAGGCATTTTGTTTAATTATTTTTGCTTAATTATTTTGTATCTTTCAAGCTACGGGATGTTTTCCTACGTTTCTCATGAAAAATGATGTCTCAGGAATGTAGGGTTTGGGAATTATGGCAGGTTTAAAAGAAAATATGAAGGCAAAATTAAATCTGTCATCCACTCTAGCTGTGACATCACACACTCTAAAATCTGAAGGAGGCCTCTTTAACAAGGTCTGAACAATGTTTAATATCTCTAAAAGTAAGAATCAGATTTAAAAGGTGTGTTACATGAATAATGTCACAAAGATGTGTGACATTTTAAAGTTGGAATGAGGTTTCTGAGTGAAAGTATGAAGGAGCAGTCAGCAGTTGAAGTTGCATGAAGATGATTTCCATGTTAAAAATGTGATGTATTATGGGATGTATATCTGGAATTATGAAAGTTATGAATGATAAAAGCAATAGCCATCAATTCCCGACCGAGCTGAACGTTTTGATGTTCGAACGGAGTTTCTGCGATGTTCAATGTGGGAGGAGAAGTGGCGCAAAATAACCCGGCGGAATAATAAATAATTTTTATGCGTAGCATAACAGATAGTTGGAATGCTGTGTCAGCATTCCCACTAAATGACAGGAACATGAGTTCATAATACTCTTGGTCATGCTGCCACACAATCACACACAGACACACACACACTTTTCCCCTAAAAGGAAACTCATAAACATAATTCTCTCAAACAAAAGGAAACATTCACATAAAATCCATGTCTCCCCACTAAGAGGCAGAAAGAGCGTTTCATTGTACGTCCTTTACAAATCAATACAATCAGGCTTGTATTCACAGCTATCGGCCTTTGTTGGTGTTGGCGTTCTTGGATCACTTGGCTAAATTGTAGCCCACTTAGCTCTGTCTGCAGTTCACCGGGGCTTCTCTCTGACCCTGCGAACATGGAGGATTGTTGGGGGGAACAAAGGAGGGTGGCGAGTGTGAGAGGAAGTATCGAGAAGAATAGATAATAAAAAAACAGTGGTGGAAACTAAATTTCAACCTGAACACCAGCATCAGTACTGCAAGAGGATGATAATAATCTCTCTCTTAGGTGGTATTCGCTAAACCTGAGTACTGTAAAGCAAATCTAACCTAAAGTGTGTCAGGGTGCAATAAAAAGGCCCAGAGGAATGTATAGGATTCAACATGCAGCACACTACATTTATGTTTATCTTTTACTTTAGTTAGAAGAGCTAAGTTTGAATAAAATTAGCTCAAATCAAGGTAAAAAACACATTTCATTAGTCAACTTTGAAATCGAGAGGTCCACATTGTCTTTGCAAGTTAACGGGAGTTTGACATATTAGGAAATATAGATATTTGCATTTTTTGCCGATAGTTGAGAGATGAGAAGATGTATATCAGTGTCTGAATACCAAATATGAAGATACAGCGAACATCCAGTTAGCTTAGCATAAAGACTGGATACAGGCTAAACAGCTATTGAATTTTGTAAAATCATACTATACTGATATTGTGTGGCACATACACTCGTATACTTAATAATTGCTGGTCACTCACTGACATTTCTGCATATTTTATTATTATTCCAAACCAGTCATTACCTATATAATTCACAATTGAATTAAAATATTGAAATGTGTTACAACTATTATATTTATAATACTATATGAGACTTGGAAAGAAATGCAATTATTACGTTTTATGATACTATACTTTATAAGTAATTGTATAATGTTTTACATTGGGCAGATTATTATTATGACGGCTAAAGGCTACTTCTAATGCAATATAAATATGTTTTTCATTATAGATTTCAGATATGATAGGCTTGTCATTGTTTTAAATACTGTTGCTGTTGGGATGGACACACACACACACACACACACACACACACACACACACACACACACACACACACACACACACACACACACACACACACACACACACACACACACACACACACACACACACACACACACACACACACACACACACACACACACACACACACACACACACACACACACACACACACACACACACACACACACACACACACACACACACACACACACACAAATGCCCACTGGAGTTTGATTGAACAATGTAATTAGCTGTAATTAGCACTCATTACAATTGTTAAAGATCCCCCCTGTCGTGTCAGGCTGCAGGTGTGTGTCTGACCAAGTCAAACACATACCCACACACACATATACATACAGACACAACCTCGGCAAGACAATGATTGCAACAGCTGTGGCCTCTACGTTTGTATTTAATAAATGTTGACAGGGGTTCTGCTTCTGCACCGAATCACAAATTTCTTTGAAAACCGGGGCTATAAATGGTCAATATGACACCTGTTCTATACATCCATCCATCCATTATCCGTAACTGCGCTTATACAGGGGGGAACAGTGCTTGAGCTGAGTCGAGCTGATCTGTTGCTATCGTGGGCCTATCTTTTTTGAAGGCCTAACTGAAAAGTAAGTATCTGAAGGGCTCCCTTGAGAAAAAGTCAACCTTTTTCCTTTGGTTTTGGGAATTTTGCAAAAATTAAGATCTGTTAAGCAGCAATCTCCCCATAGAAACAACACTTTTCTAATAGCTGAAGCGTAAATGCTATCGACAAACTACATGCGTCAACTCCGCTAAGCTAAAGTCGGCTAATGTTCAGTGTGATGATGTTAAGTAGCCTCGTTGAGCCATTTGTTAGCAACCGCTGTTTTAAAGACCCATAAAAGTTTCACACGTTCACCAGTTGGGTGCATACTGGCATATTTTATATCGTAAAACAAGTTGTGTAAAATATCGTAGGCTCGTATACATCAACCAAAAACTAATTCAGAAAAACTTTGAATTTGAGATGAAGGAGCTAAGTGCTAAGATGATAATTGACTTCCGGGTTTAGGACTCATTCCTGTAACACTCTATTACCAAATGACTACAAGAACGTGTACATGTCTGTGTGTGTGTGTGTGTGTGTGTGTGTGTGTGTGTGTGTGTGTGTGTGTGTGTGTGTTTCCATCAATGGGGCTTAAGGACGGAAAACATTGTTTTGCACTTTGGAGGGGCCCATGGTGCACATAAAAGCATGTGCACGTACATGGACGGACAGGTCTCTCTCTTTCTTTCTTTCTTTCACAGTGAGTGAGTAACCTTCCGCTGCGATCACCATGGCGATTGCTGCTCAAGTGCATGAAGGGATGTGGGGAAATCGCATAACATTGTATTTGTGTTCATACTAAGTACAACATAAAATCACGTATGTGGTGCGTCACACTACATCGGGATTTTATAAACATTTGCCAGGATGTTTACTAGATTAGTAAGAGTTTTTAAATACGATATATAAGCTCACACACACACACATACACAGTACACACACACATGCACAAACAGGTTGCCAGGTTGCCAGCGCTCAGTGAAGGTATGCCAGCTTGGCTGTTATTTCCCCTGACACCAGCCTTTTAAGATCTCAAGGCTCATGAACGCTTCAAATGAAAAAGCAAATTGGATAAAAAAGAAGCAATAAAGAAGCCACTATGGGCTATGAAAGAGCAGCCTCATGGATAGAAGTAGATAATGATGCATCCTAATTAGTGCTCCAAAGGAAGCAGACTATGTTGATATCCATCAAGGTATTTTAATAGTAACTGTAACTAATACTTTTTGCTTGTACAGGGTATATGCAGGAATCCTGAAGTCAAATGTAATTCCTTTTAAGACCTTTTTTAGACCCTTTCCATACATTTTGAGACCTCATCGCCACTTCGAGTTCTAACAGGTTACCTTGGCGACACACTTCACATTTACTATATACAGTATTGATTGTCCTTCCTCCTTATCTTCCAACCATTTGGACGCAAACTTGCATTTCCCCATAACGATGTTGTTTAACAACCGGCGTGAACGGACCTTCGCGTGCTATCAAGCAGTGAGCGTGCGATGTCCTGTTCAGATGACGTCAAATCCAACGGGATGCCATAAATAAACTACACAGAATCACACTACACACCTACGCAATGATTACATTCAGGCAGACCGTAGAACACAACCTCTTTGGACAATTTATATACTTATTGAAAACAAGCTAAAACATGTAATAACTTGGAAAATGCTGTTTAATACTTTTTAATAGCCTTAATTTTCACTAAATTGGTTGATCAACTTTCAATACTTTTTAAGACCCCGCGGACACCCTGTTGTACTTTTTATAAATCAAACACAAAGGCTGCGGGCTCATTTAGGCGAGCATGTTCAGCCTTCTCTTTTTCTTCAACTTTAAATAACTTGATGTACCGAGAACTATTTGTATCAAACAGAAGAAACACATGCCCACACCCACACACAGATGCAGTGATCTTTATGTGTTACATGCAGGCTGGCTAACAAGTCTGATCACCATCGCTTTAATGAGCCTGAAGTGTTTGAATGTGTATCAATACCCGAGTGTGTTTTTGTGTGTGTTCATTAAAAAACTAGAAGCATATACTTTTCCTGAGCTTATTGCTTGAGTAACTCCAATTAACAAACAGAAGATATTCTTCCATTCAAAAGGAAATCAACACTTATATCTCTGCTCTAGAGCAAATTGTTTGGGGATAAAGTCACTTTCACGCTGGTTGTAAGAAGTCCCTGTTATTAATTTACTCTATAGAGAGCTAGGTGGATTTACAGTAACACAAACTGTCACTAAACAAACTTCTAAGAGAATGAATGCAAATTGATTTAAAGTACTTCATCAGAAGGATTGATTCTCTCTAAAAACCTAACTAATAGGGGGGAAATACATCAGCTCTGAAATATTGGCAGCTATGGGCACAAATACTCACCCAAGAGGTTTTTCCGAGCGACTGCCAAGTGATCCAACCACTTCTCCCAGAGTGCAGTAGGCCTGGCCCAGAAAATCCTGCAGAGTAAGAGAAAGAAAGAGAGTTTAAAAAAAAGAAAGTGTTTTTGTTATTCATACAAGGCTAGGTCAGATCTGCTAAGGCTGGTCGGATCTCCAAGATCAAGGCAATTTGTGTACCTATCAATATCAGCTATATAGAGCTATAATATGCTGATCTGACACTTGGTTTCACATCTGTTACCACACGTATTGTTTTACACATTTAATCACAGCAATGCTATAAGCTCTCGTAAACTCGCCCGTGTTCATCTTTCCTCCATTCCAAGTAAGTAGACTATATTGTGTAGAAAGGGCTGAGGAATGAAAAACAGCAAAACATCGAATGAGCCTGTTAATTTATGGCTCTTGTACCTCATTAATGTGCAATCGTTTGATTTCAGCTCAGTGTTAGTTTTAGTTGTCTGGCGTCTATGGTATCCATTGTCAAGCATGTGCATTGGATTGATTTTTGTAACCTCTGCAGCTGTAGATCAAGCGCTAAACACTTGTGATTGAACATCCCTACACAGGACATGACATAAACAAATAAACACATTTAATTCTATTTATAAAAGACACAGCCATAAACTCATAAAAAAGACCCTTATCGCTGGTCTCTACAGTGCAACCACACAGCCATTTCAAATAGCTCCATGTTCCCCCACTGACAGATAATACTGCCAAATAGATCGAGTCTTCCTCCCACCAGCCTTCACACATGCGCCCTATCCGCTGCGTTCCTGGAAAATTAAACTGCCATCACATACTGAATTTATTTCGCTGATGCTGACTGAAAGGAGGAGACATGAAAGAAGAGATCAATCCTCAAAACTTAATTTATTCGCATGAAGAATTGGCAACCATCGCAATCTGCTTGCTCAGTGAGAATTCAAAATGAAAGTATGAAACAGAGCTACCACACACACACACACACACACACACACACACACACACACACACACACACACACACACACACACACACACACACACACACACACACACACACACACACACACACACACACACACACACACACACACACACACACACACACACACACACACACACACACACACACACACACACACACACACACACACACACACACACACACACACACACACACACACACACACACACACACACACACACACACACACCTCTAAAAGCTATTAAAGAAACATGCTGTTGCTAGCCACATTTCACCAAGGGGCACAGTGCTGAGGCTGTTCGTCATTATTGGACAGCATGTCTAATATGTGACAGAATGGCTCCAGGCAGCGCTAACATAATGGATTACTCGCTCCATTGATTAGCCTCTTCTGTTATTCTGTGGCTATATCTATCCATCTACCAAGCTTACTGTCAACCTGTTTATCTCAAGTACCATGTGACATGTCATAAACACATTTTTTTTCTTCAAAATTGGACCCTTAAAGGTCACCTATTATGCAAAATCCACTTGTTCATGTCTTTTGTACATCAACATGTGTGCCCTCTGTGGAAAGAGATTCTGAAAGTTTCAGGAAGAAAGATTCTCTCTCTTTTTGTCCTGATCCATTTATATAAAAACCTGTCTGAAGATGAGCTGATCAGATTGTGGGCACTTTATGATGTCATAATGATTTTTTGGCTTGTGTAACCATTAGCCAATCACCAACCAGGGTAACCCCCCCCCCCCCCCCCCCACCTTATCACCTGAATCTCCTCCTAGAGCACCATTGTGTTCTTTTTAACCAAATATTTCTCAGAGGGGCGTGGGGAGGGGCTCCTTATTTTCATCTAAAGTAAAAGACAGAGAATCAGCACTTTTGAAACAGGGCTGAAACAGAGGGGATTATGGGATGCTACAAAGATCTGTTTGGTATTTTGAGACATGTTTTGTATATATCTGAGAACTATAATATATTGATGAAAAACAGTATAATAGGCAACCTTTAAGTTAAACTAGTGATACCACAGTGTAGACATTCTTGATTACATGTAGAAGTGTTTCTTAAGCTAAAGTACAAAATAATTAGCATCAAAATAAATGTATCAAAACATAAAATACTGCAGAATGGCCATTTTCTGATTAACATATATTGTTACAATTGATTATATTTGATCATCCATAACTGTGTAAATCATTTTAATTCTGCAGCTTGAAAAGGTGGAGCTAGTTTTGATGAAACTGGCAGGTATATTTATCAATCATAGAACATCATAATTAATTAGTAGAGGAATCTTTATTATTGAAAACATGAACATGCAAATTGATGTTTGAAATATTTGCCATGTTAGTGTACCAACAAGTGTCGTAGCATAAAGTAGCATAAAATGGAAATATCTCAAATATAGTGCTTAGAGGTTACTTTGCAACACTGTTTGTTTTTGCTACAATAAGTCATGCATTAACATTGTAAAAGTGTTTTTTATTTTATTTTCTACCGTCTATAATGTAGTAGAAGCTTTGCAGTAAAGTCACATATCACCTAGCAACAAGGGCTGTTATCCATAGAAGGTCCATCGGATAATTGTCTTTGTGAAACTATTGGCTGAATTACTTATGGATCTCTTTATTTTTCTCATACTTTATGTGCTACAGACCCTCTTTTCAGTCTCTGTCTGAAACCAGAGCCCAGTCTGCTCTGATTGGTTAGCTACCCGGCTCTGTTGTGATTGGTCAACCTCTTAGAGATGTCCCAACCCATAGCCTATAAAATCTATTTGAACGCTAGCCAATAAAAGCGTGAGTGTTTCGTAGTGATGTCTTTATGTTGCGGAAGTAAACAAAGGAGTCCAATTGAGGCGTTTCAGGAGGAGAGGGAATATACTGAAGCTTGATGCTGTTCATCCATGTTCAGTAGCCATTAACAACAACATCAACAACAACAACAACAACAACAACAACAACAACAACAACAACGATGGAAACACTTAAAAACCCTTTATAAAAAGGTGACTTATTCAAAGCTGGTTATCAGAGTATTTAAAGATTTTTTGATTTGCATTTTCAAATTAATCAAAAAAGATCAGCCTTACTTCTTAACCATCTGCATACAGATATATAAATGAGTGTGATCTCATCAACAGGACATGTTTCTCTCTCTCCCCCACTATGGACCTGTCCCTCTATATTCCACACTCGTTCTCACTCTGTTCCCAGGTGTGCCTGCAGCCAACAGCTCCCATGTTAAAACACCATCTAATGGATTGGCGCTCCCTTCCCCCCACAACCCCAAATCCCCCTGCCCTCCAACCCCAAGCCAGTCACATGCCTGTCTCTTCGTGTAGGAGATTATTGATTACAAGAAAGGGAGGCAAGGCTGGAGGGAAATGGGAAATGTAGAGATCAAGAAAGAGAGAAAGTGTGAGCTGGCTATGAAATAAAAAAAGGTGACACAGTGATGGTAAAAGATGAGAAAGAGAGATGAGGAAAGCATGGATTTTAACCCAGAGAGACAGCAAAGCGACACATGTTATTACCAGAGAGAAATCCTGAAGGGAAACTAAGAGCAATTCAATTTGTTTTTGAGAAACTGGGACTATATTCCAATGTATCTACATCTAGGTTCATATAGTTACTGTGACATAAATGTCAAGAGTGCAGTTGATGGCATTCATTCAGCCTTTTAAAGGAAAAAAAAAAAGAATAACATTGATTATAGATTATTGTTGGAGGTAGATGAAAATGGCCATGACACAGTGTTATAATGTCAACTTAAAAAATCCCATACATGAACATGAAGAGGTAATACAAATATGTTTGAGATGTTCTGCTAAAACAAGACCAAGATGTACCCTAAGCTAGCTAAGTGTGTTTGCTTTTTAAAAATTACTACTGCATTTAAATGTCACATTTCTATGCTGTTTTCTTCTGACATAGTAAAGTATATGTGGTTGTGTTTAGGTCGAAACTAAAAATACCATCAGAGAAATCAATATGACAGTTCAGCCTTCCCCTCTGCCACATAATGACACAGGACAGCAGTTTGCTGTAATAGAGGATAATGGCTAAATAAAATGTGTATCCTGCATGTCGTACTCCATCCCTTCTGACCGGTACATGGTACTTTAATAGAAAGTGCAGAAATACAACCTTCTCCTGTGCCTCTACACAGGTCCTCAAATACACCTATTATATTAACACCCGGTCATGAAATTGCGATAAAAAAAAGAAAATACTTTTTCCAGTTTCACAGGAACATGGTATCATAGAAATGAAATGACTCGATAGGAAAACACGGGAGAAGGGATTGCTCACCAGAAGGCACTCTGGTTACATTCAAGTTAAATAAAAACAAATACAAAATATTATTTAGAGGCGGATTGTATGCTTCACAAGACTTATTCAGTTTAAAAGCGGCTGTATTATGGTTCTTAGGGTTTTCCTTTCCGGTAGTCGTGTGTTATATATTGGACTCCTTTTTTTACTTCTGTAACATACTGTAGTGACATCATTACGTACAGTAACACTCGCGCTTCCAATGGCTAGCGCTCCAACACATTGTACGTGATAGAGATATCCCGCCCCTTTGCCTAAGTGGTTCACCAAGCACAACAGAGCCGGCCAGATAACCAATCAGAGCAGACTAAGCTCTGGTTTCAGATCGAGCGTGAACATAGGTGCAGCAGAAAAAAATAAAGGACTCTTTGAACATTAAAGCATGTGAACATGTCACAGAAGGGGCCCAAATACAATTATGAAACCTGAAAATGAGCATAAAAGGGCTACTTTATAGACACATTTTGAAAGACCGAACTATTTATCTACCTAAGATCACATGAGCATTACCATAGTAGCAATATTTTCACCCTAGGACACAATAAAGTCTGTTCTATTATTACTAATTCTGTTATTCTGTAAACTATAAAGAAAACACAAGCACAAGCGCCAGTCTTGCTCAAATATATAATTCTCGTCTTCTCGAGTCGTACATTTCCCATCCACTACTGTTTCTTCCAATAATCAATGCCTCTTTTGTTTGTGACACAGAGAAAATCATGTGACTTTGTGTTGTATGATATGTGAGCAGACTGGTTGGGTTGGACGCTGAGAGGAAACAAAGTTGCAGTGAGTCACATCAGGGCAGAATGTGACTTACTGTCTGTGCTCTGCTGAGGGCACACAGCAGGCAGGTCAGTGTAACTTCAAATGAGCTTTCCACAGACACAAACATATTGTATACACAGTTTGAGTGTTTTTCTTTCAGGTGGTAGACAAAAGCTGCGGAGTAGAAAGAGGAAGTACTGCACAACTGGCTATTATGGACACTGGAGCTATAAATGTAAATGTCCAGATAACGGTTTGAGTAGAACAGACAGCTGTTGTATAGTCTTTCATAGCCTCCTTATGTTATTGGTGGTATAACTCTCCTGCATTGGACAGTGACAGTCCTTGTCCGTTTTCACCGTTAGCACCTGGCCAAACATGTTTTAGATATTACGGGAAATCCGACAGATGTGCACACAAGATTATAGACATTCAGGAATCACAACGGTTTAGTAACTGGATTAACGGTGTTAGATTAAAACTTCCCCTTTTGTTGAATGATAGCAGTGCCACCCATCAAAGGAAAAGTTTTAGAAAGTCTGAAGCTACTGTTGGCAGCCAGCTAACAGTAGCAACATTGGGAAGCAGCTAGCCTGAAAAAGATTCACCTGTTTAGCTAATTAATTAACATGTTTTATGGTCAAGTGATCAGAAATAAATGTCAATTATTCTGTATTTTTTTATATTAATCCGAAGGTTCGAACTGTTTTATAACTAATTTCCCTTGACACAAGTACCAACTGCGCTTTCTCATTCATACTTACTGATTGAACTACAATTCCCATGATGCAGTAGGCAGGACACAGGCCTCACTGGCAAGTTATCACATTGTTGTTCCTAATTACCGCTATGCTAATGACTGCTATCAGGGAAATTAGTGTTCATTTAATTTCCAAATTAATTGCAGGCCGTTTAGGGAATGTGCTATTACAGTAGACGATAAGCACACTCATTGTTGTGGCCTAAAACGAGTCTAATGGGAGCTAATAACAAGGACACACACACACACTCACTCACAGATTACAATCAGCAAAAGTGTGGAGGCAAAAATAGACGTAAAACGTACATGTCTTAATGTAAGCACAAAGACAGTTTTATTACTCACGTGTTTTGACAGGTTGGCGCTCTTCGAGTCAACATCATACCTGTAGCAAAAAAAAGGAAAAGAGAGTGAGAATCAGTGCATTAGGAAGTGATGGAGGGTGACAGGAGCTCAGCTGGGAATTTGAGATTACAGAGTAAATCAGTAATAGGGCAGCGAGACATCCTAATCAGAGACATCGCACCAGAGGTTCGGGGTATTCCACTTCCCAGCATCACAGGCATCCTCTGTTAAACTCACACGAAATTGACTAATTGGCAGTCAGACATAAGTGATAGAAAGACATACAGAGAGAGATATTGTGCCTTTGAGTGTTAGTCACAGGTTGTATTCCTCTATTCTACCTCCAGGTCTCTTACGTGCACTGGCTCCTGCAGTGCAGGATACTCCAAACAAAGGGAAGCACTGAAAAAAGCCATTCACTCAGGTTATTTCACCCACCACTAAAAATGGATTGCCACTTGCAGGAGAACATTCGGAGGAGAAACAAACGGCAGTTTGGATCGTTCATTGAGTGTTTGTGTGTTGTTGTCATTATTCTAAATTAATCTGATTCCAAAGCATGACTAATCATTCATAATGATTTAACAATCACATGATTGCTTATCGTGATTGTCTGTGACTTTTTCCACATTCAGAGTGTTTCTCTCGTCATCCACCCTCTGGGAAATGATTCATTATCAAAATATATGTCCGCACTGAGCGACATACAGACAAATCCCCTACTTTTGTTTACTCTGCTTCTCTGTAGTTGTATACAGAGGACTGGAAATTAAAAGACAAACAGAACTAATAACTAGAAAAAATGTGAACCTCATTGAACTCATTTGTGGCTCTGCTTCTCATTTGATCTCCTTGTGACGACACAAGACGAGTCAAAAGCCTAAAGTTAGTAGCCTTGTGAGTCTTCACACAAACACAGCTAATGCTAATGCCAGTTAGCGCATGATGACAATGTTGGCAAGTAGACGTTTAAGCACCTTTTTATGTTGTGGTCAATATTTTGCTCAAATCCACACAAACAAAATTGGGGGATGAGGATTAGAAATGCCATAAGTATTAGCCTTGGATTCATCTTCTGGGGAACATAAAGTTTTCTAGCAATACATCTAATAATTGTTGAGATATTGTGGGGGAAAAAATCTACTTCACTTTGACACTAGAGGAAAACGAAAGTAGTACAAGATATATTGATTTTGTTATTCAAAAATCAATACATGCAACCTGCTAGTGGTATAAAGAATTAAGGTGAGGTCCATTACACCAAGTGCAGTTAGTCATTCATATTCAGAGGATACACTGTAGTACTTCATAACACTTTCACAAAGGTCCCATCTTCATGGCCCTTGGGGGCCATCTCAGGTCAGGCTGCTAGTTAGCAAGCGAGGTCCGCGCACACGCAACGCAACAACACACCAACAAAAAGTCTCATTTAATGCTCAGTTACATTCAGAAAACCACTCAAAAACAGAGAGCAGAGACACATGCATTCATCCTGTACATTTATCAAGCTAGCCTAACCAATGAGAAGGCATAAAACATTTTTTTAAATCACATGTTCCTACACATCCTGAGCATAAAAATGCGCATCACTAGAAAAATAAAACGTTTGTATATGAGGATTTTCACATAACTGCTCTGGAAAACATGCTTGAGCTTTGTGTTAATGTACAATTTGACACGTAAAAACACATTCAAGCACAACTCCTTACAGTTCTAGCCTCTGTGCTATTTGCAGCAAGGGAATCAGAGAAAGGATAAAAGCAGCTATACAAAGAAACTTCAGGAAGAAAAAGTAACAAAAGGCTCCATTTATGTATGTAATGTATACTGGGTTGTACAATGTCGTATACAAGTGGAGCAGGCAGCGAAGATATGAAAGGTTACAGGCTTCTCTTTTCCCTGAAAGAAATCTGTCTGCTCCTATATCGCACCCGCCATCCCCTGGAACCCTGGTTGTTATGGTTACCATGGCTAAACTGCACACAGGGTTGTCACCATGGCCACACACAGTATGTGGGAATGTACACACAAGACATCAGATTTGCTTTCGTCTCGGAGCGGGTCTTCCCACGTGGCCCGGTGACAGAACGAGTATGAGATGTGACAGAGACGCCAGCTGGGACTCTGAAACAGCAGCACACACACAGAGACACAGCATACAGCTACTCACTGACTGGAAACCCAGACAACGTACGTAATGATGACCACTTCTGCTTTTTTCAACCTATTGATACTGTGAGAAATGCCTATTTTTTTTACAGTATTTTTCAGTGTACGTACTGTATCAGTATTGACGTACAAGAGAGGTGACAAGATACAATATCATAAGTGTAAATCTTTCAGCTTCTATTTCAATTCTTGTCACATTTTGATTCCATAATCAATTCTCAATTAAAAATGGATTCTAGATTCAGTTTGTATGGGTGCTAATTTTAGGTTTATTCCCGTTTACGGTGGGCTTAGAAAGACGGTGTGGAAAGTTCGTTTGAACATTTTGAGTTTTTGTATAAACATTTTGTACTTATTGTGATAATGTAAACAAAGGCACAAAGTACCATTTATTTATGTACAAACAAATCCGATTTAAAATAAATTTATTTTTACATTTTCATTGACTTAAAACAAAGTTTAAATATTTTAAATAAATTAATAATATGAATCAATGATCATTATTGTTCATTAAAAAAAAGTATTCAAACCCACACAGAGGTTATTTATTAGGGAAAAACATTTAAGAAATATATTTTGGAAAGTTGTGATTGGATTTTTAATCTTAGAAAAGATAAGAACCATGATTAAATCGACAGATTTTTTCCACATCACTACAAGATACAAGAAGCACCGCCACCTGAGTGGTAACACAGGTGGATCAGTCTGTTATCAAAGTGAGGAGCAGGTAGTTGCGGGCACACCTCTACTTTATTTTAAACAGCATTATTTAAAAGAAAAACACAATTGAATCTTCAAAGAGACAATATTATGTTTGCAATTAGACCAGGAACAAGGCCAACGAAGCTATGAAAAGTAGTTTAAATAAAGAAATACCTCTACCCAGACAGGATGCAGAATCACTAACTCCCCTTCACAGAGGTCCCGGTTGGGTTTACTGACGTTGCTCCCCTGGTTCATAGATTATAACATAATTAGTCTCTCTCTAATAAAATAAAGCCACTGAAATCCCCTCAGTAATTCAATGAGAGCTGTGATCTGAGAGCAAATTAGGAAAGAGAATCCCCTCAAAGGCTGAAAGGCAGTCTGGTGGCTTAATGAAGCTAAAGACTAACCCAGCTAGCGGGGAACGTTCTCACAACTTTGGCTAATGTTACCTACAGGTTCTAATAAGGTTTTAAATAAACTTTTTAATCTGATGTTCAAAGAACCTTTTTAGGATGTTTATTTTTTCAAATAATGTTCCTATAAGGTTTAAGGTTAACTAAGACATAAAGTTTTAACTGCAACATTCAGAGGATGTTCTGAGGATGTTATTGAGGCCTGAGATGACAGAAAGTTTTTTTTATAAAACGTTCCTTTAATGTGATATGTTAAAAAAGGTGGAACATTTTGCCTGCAACATTCTAAGGATGTGTTTTGGACGTTGTTGGGTAACACATTAAAGATGTTCTTTATAAAACGTTCCCTCAATGTTACATGATAACAAATGAAGAACATTCTCCAAGCAACATTCAGAGGATGTTTTGAGGATGTTATTGAGGCCGTTGTTGGGTAACACATTAAAGATGTTCTTTATAAAACGTTCCCTCAATGTTACATGATAACAAATGAAGAACATTCTCCAAGAAACATTTAGAAAATGTTTTCAGGATGTTATTCTTTTTTTATAAAACGTTCTTGTTATGGCAAATATTAACATGGTCAACGTCAGATATATTTCTAGAGCGCTTTAAAAAACAAACTTGTTGCATTTTTTTGAAAAGGATGTTTAAAAAAAAAATCTGATGTCACCATATTTTCCTTTTGAAAAAAACAAGCACGTAATTCATGATAAGCTGTAAGCAGATATTGCATGTTTGCGGTGGCACGTGTGAGTTCCCAACTAGAAATGTTTGTTATCATTCGTTGTTCTAGGAATGTTTTCAGATAACGTTCTTTAAAAACATTCTTGAAATGCTTGGTAATAACCTTCTTGAAATGTTTTTGATAACCTTCTTAAGATGTGGTTGATAACATTGTTAGAACATTATGCCCTACTATTCTTAAAACGTTTTCAGCGGGAAGTTTTATTATAACCATATCAAAAACATTTTATGAAGGTTATCACCAAAAATGTTAAGAATGTTTTTAGAGAACGTTATCCTACCTTTCAGAAGAACATTCTGGGAACCAAACAAAAACTTCCCGCTGAAAACGTTTTAAGAATAAGAGGGCATAATGTTCTAACAATGTTATCACCAAACATTTTTTAAATGTTTTTAGAGAACGTTATCCTACCTTTCAGAAGAACGTTCTGGGAACCAAAAGAAAACTTCCAGCTGAAAACATTCCTAGAACAATGAATGTAACATTCTCAGAATGTTTTTAGAACCAAACGTTTCTAGCTGGGAACTCTCCGACAGATAGCATCTTATGCTGCTATGCAAAGCAGGGGTAGACATTAAGGGTAAAATGCCACTGGCCCTCCGGGCCGGTGGAATTGTATTATCACTGGCCCCACCATTCTAACCACTGGCCCGGAGCATTCGTCCATAAAAAATCGACTAATAATGAAGAAAATTAACACATTTGTTGCAATAGTAATTTATGCTAACTACATTACTACTTGTACTACAACATTTGAATCATCAGTTCTTCCTCACTTTCCTCAATTGATCATATTTGGTTTATTAACATAATTATATTGTGGTCATTGTTAAAACATTTCTGCTATTATTATGAGTATTATTATTTGTATAATGCGCTTTCTGCCGTCATTAGGAGTTAGAAATGTAGTAGATTAGATTAGAACCTTCATTATCCTAAACTGCTGGGACATTTCCCTATAGCCAATACCTTTTATATGTTCTACTCTTCACTTTCTTGTCAGCATAGGTCGGCATTGATGTAAAGAGCTGACAGAAGACCTTGTTTATATTGGCATCATATTGATAGGTGCAGTGATGCGTCATAAAACCAGGAAGTAAGCCGCTGGTTCCCTCGACAAAAAAGCAACGGGACTTCTCCACAGGGTTTTGGAAAATAGCTGGAAATAAAGTCTGTGGAAAACGAACCTGTTTGATAAATGCAGGTTTTGTTCAGCCGGATAATCTCCACATGTCTATCCTACTTTTATAATTTTCGAATCATAAATCTAATCGATAGATTATAAAAGGGTTTTAGGACGCGTCACTGCACTAGAAGCCAACTCCATCGATCAAGCTGGCTGAAACGTTCTCTCCCTCTTCTTCTCATGCTCCCTGTCACTCTCCTTTAACTCCTCCGGTGACTTTCTTTTATTTGAAGATTGTTTTTTCCCCGGTGCTTGGCCGGTTACCGCTGGTATTAAAAACATTTTGGCGAATGGTTAGGTGGCGCGATAGTCTGTAGTGAAGGAGCGCGCTCCCGCTCACAGGAGCCTGCTCGCGCTGCGCTCCGCAGCAAACAGCTGTTTGCTTTTCACCCAACAATGACAAGCGACTCACGAAACGCTATGTTGTAGCGTTGATAAACGAAACAATTTAACTAAATTGATAGTCAAAATACCAATACCACAGGAAACTTTTTTTTTAAACAATATTTTTAGTGGCCCGAGCGGGCAAGTGGAAAGTACGTTATGCTGGCCCGGGGTGTCTAAATAGTGCTTCCGGGCCAGCGGGCCAATTACAATGTCGAGCCCTGCAAAGGAATGCTAATTAAGTGTGAGATGCATATCAATGCCATAAAATATACCTTTATGTGGTAAGGTAATCACTAGTACAGGATGACGGATTCAACTAGGTGAGTTACTTTCACAAGTCTTTACTGATGTGCATTTTGAAGGCATCAGCACATTCATAGCAGGTTGTGATTTAGTGCCACATAGTGCTGACACAATGTGTTCCATCTCACTACTGATATTTTGAAACTCAACACAATTAGCTTTTTAAGTAATTAGGGTCTCTGTTACTTATGTAATGTGGAGAATTGATTTGTGGTAGGCATGCAAATTCCACAGTCTGCCAAATAGCAGCAGTAAATGCAATGTTGGACAAATACCAACATTGCTTTTAAAGCAAGCAACATAGTGAGCATTGCAATGTATCTAACATATTAGGTTCAGTCTGAGCTGTCAAGGTTGAAGAGAAACATTGGAAAAACCTTTTTTTTTTATAAATGTTGGCATGACTATAAATTATATTTGCTGAAAACCACTTTTCAGATCTGCATTAATTCTTTCTTTTCTAAGCCTTTTTAAGGTGGCATTAGGAGTTTTCAATTTACGTAAATAAAGAGTACATTAGAGAAATGTAGGGAACGGAACTGCGTTTGATAAAAAAACACCATATTTTTAGCTACAGTATAAATTAAATGTGAAAGCAAATCGTTTTTTCTTCTTTGCAGGTGACATCTGGAAACGTTTGTATTTTTAGGAACTAATAATGTAAAAGAAATGCTTACTGGAAGAGGCATCAAAACATTGAGTAAACCAAATATGAACTCTTATACAGACCTTTACAATCCTGGAGACAGAATCAAATCCCTGCAAATATTACAACCATATGATGCGCAAACATATACATACTAGGGCTGTGCAATTAATCGTATTTTAATCTCGATTACGATTTTGGCTTGCAACGCAATCGAAATAAAACGATTATTTTGCTGCATGCCCATTCGTCCCTCCCTAAAAGCCCTCGCGGCTAGATTGTGAGTGACAATAGTTGTTTGAGTTCGGCGCGAACGAGGATGGCAGAACAAGGGCAACTCGTGAACAAGAAAGGTAAAACAAATTCCGCTGTTTGGAAATACTTTGGGTTTAACCTGCTAAGCCCCAAGCTTGTTTCTCAGGTCTCAGGCTCGAAAATGATATTCCCAGAACAAATGACTATATCTTCAGCCAGTTGAGGTGGTTCGCGCACCTAGTAAGGATGTCACCTGGGCGCCTCCCTAAGGAGGTGTTCCAGGCACGTCCAGCTGGGAAGAGACCGAGAGGTAGACCTAGGACGAGGTGGAGGGATTATATCTCTTCGCTGGCCTGGTAGCGCCTTGGGATCCCCCAGTCAGAGCTGGTTGATGTGGCCAGGGAAAGGAAAGTTTGGGGCTCTCTGCTGGAACTGCTACCTCCGCGACCCGACCACGGATAAGCGGGAGAAGATGGATGGATGGATGGATGGACACACACACACATACAGGCATTACTTACAAGTCAAATCGCAGGTTCTGTCGCTCTTCAAAAAAGTAGTCCAAAATGAATTTCCGCACAAAGTCCGGGTTTAGCGTGTTGTCTATCACCTCCGTTCTCCCAAACTAGACAATGAAAGGAAGATAAAGACAGATAAGAATACCATTTGGATACATTTGAGGTAAATCCTTGTTTCTTCTACATTTTGCAGTTTTTATAGGCACTTAGTGAGGTTGTAATATCTCCTGGGAAGAACTAATCTTAGCAGGTTATCTCTCGTCAGGTGACTCATCGGGGTAGAGGTAGATTATCTACACAGCTTTAAAGTAATGAATTCAGAGCAGCTGAAGCAACAAGTCAATGGGGGTCAAGCACATTCCCAGTTTGGCATTTAACTTAGCCTATTAATAATGCATGCAGATAATGGGCTACTCAGAACAATGAATACATGGGAATGGTTGAAGCTGCCCCCTGGTTTCCATTGGTGAATATTCATCATTGTGAAAGTGGATGCAGTACAGCCTAACAAGAGTGCACACATGCACACATTGTAGTTACTGGTTGTGTCCACAAGCACAAACAAAGTCTAGTTATTTATCATAATTAGTTGACATTAAATTATAAAATTGTCGAGAGGTCAAATAATGATATTACTTTCTTTGTGTTGCACATTGTGATTGTTTAAATATTTGATCTACAGTTTCTACAATAGGATGTAAGCTTTATTACTGATAAGCTGACAGGCTTCTTTAGCCAATGATTATTAGCAAGTTAGGTGAGTTAGCATGGTAGCAACCTAACATATGGTGGTTAGCATCTTGCCTGCTAAACATGAGAGTTTCATCATTGTCTTATGTGAACTCCTTTTGGACTCAAAGTCGGACATTTTACCTGGAAAGTCCCATTTTATCTGTGAACATGTTGTGCTTGTATTTTATCACGTGGTATTGCTAACAGAGCTCTCAAGTCTCACGCAATTGGCGTGAGACACACGCATTTCACTCCATTCACACGCTCACACGCCACACCTTGTATTTCTCACGCAGAGATCTTCTCACCCAGAGATTTCTTTCCAGGGTACCGCCCACCAAGTTGCGCCGCAATTTTGTAAACAAACTAGGCTTGTTTGAGTGCACTCCACTATTACACACCCCCCCCCCTCCGTTGACATTCGCGATACAGAGGACTTCATATGAACTTTGAGGGGAGCCAGAAGTTGGAGTACCAAACACCGCTGCCAAAATCTCACGCTGAACTCTGTTCAAAACTTGAGAGCCCTGTGCTAACAATGGCTTACATGGCTAGAACTGGTATTGCTAAATGTTTTGACTTGTTGAACAGGAATGTGGTCAACTTGGGTGTGACGGTGTTCCCAGCTACGATTACGACTCTGATGGTAAATGGAACGCAGCATTAGTCAGCTTGCTAGCATGAAGAAATGAGCATTTAACTTAAAGGTCCCATGTCATGATTCTCCGGTTATTACCCGTCCCCTTGTGTGTTATGAAGGTTTTTATGCATGTAAACGGTCTGCAGAGTCAAAACCCTCAAAGTACACCCTGTAGCGAGTAAAACTCTAACACAGAAAAGACCTCCCCAAAACGCCTCGTTGGAGATACGTCACTGTCCATTGATTCTTCCGGGTACCGCATGATGTCATGCGTTATCCGGAACCAAATGGACCAATCCGTGGAGCCGTTACGTTACGTCCGCGGAGTCGTTACGTTAAGCCCCCGCTGATTGGTCCAAATTGACCAATCCACGGACTTCCTCACACACACACTCAGTGCATGCAGCTCTGCTGATCTGTCCTCCCTGGCTGCAGGCTGATAACAGACAGTTGGGCATTTAACTTAGCCTATTAATAATGCATGCAGATAATGGGCTACTCAGAACAATGAATACATGGGAATGATTGAAGCTGCCCCCTGGTTTCCATTGGTGAATATTCATCATTGTGAAAGTGGATGCAGTACAGCCTAACGAGAGTGCACACATGCACACATTGTAGTTACTGGTTGTGTCCACAAGCACAAACAAAGTGTAGTTATTTATCATAATTAGTTGACATTAAATTATAAAATTGTCTAGAGGTCAAATAATGATATTACTTTCTTTGTGTTGCACATTGTGATTGTTTAAATATTTGATCTACAGTTTCTACAATAGGATGTAAGCTTTATTACTGTTAAGCTGACAGGCTTCTTTAGCCAATGATTATTAGCTAGTTAGGTGAGTTAGCATGGTAGCAACCTAACATATGGTGGTTAGCATCTTGCCTGCTAAACATGAGAGTTTCAGCATTGTCTTATGTGAACTCCTTTTGGACTCAAAGTCGGACATTTTACCTGGAAAGTCCCATTTTATCTGTGAACATATTGTGCTTGTATTTTATCACGTGGTATTGCTAACAGAGCTCTCAAGTCTCACGCAATTGGCGTGAGACACACGCATTTCACTCCATTCACACGCTCACACGCCACATCTTGTATTTCTCACGCAGAGATCTTCCCACCCAGAGATTTCTTTCCAGGGTACCGCCCACCAAGTTGCGCCGCAATTTTGTAAACGAACTAGGCTTGTTTGAGACACGCACTCCACTAGCACCCCCCCCCCCCCCCCCGTTGACATTCGCGATACAGAGGGCTTCATATGAACTTTGAGGGGAGCCAGAAGTTTGAGTACCAAACACCGCTGCCAAAATCTCACGCTGAACTCTGTTCAAAACTTGAGAGCCCTGTGCTAACAATGGCTTACATGGCTAGAACTGGTATTGCCAACTGTTCTGACTTGTTGAACAGGAATGTGGTCAACTTGGGTGTGACGGTGTTCCCAGCTACGATTACGACTCTGATGGTAAATGGAACGCAGCATTAGTCAGCTTGCATGCATGAAGAAATTAGAATTTAACTTAAAGGTCCCATGTCATGCTTTTCCGGTTATTATCCGTCCCCTTGTGTGTTATGAAGGTTTTTATGCATGTAAACGGTCTGCAGAGTCAAAACCCTCAAAGTACACCCTGTAGCGAGTAAAACTCTAACACAGAAAAGACCTCCCCAAAACGCCTCGTTGGAGATACGTCACTGTCCATTGATTCTTCCAGGTACTGCATGATGTCATGCGTTATCCGGAACCAAATGGACCAATCCGTGGAGCCGTTACGTTACGTCCGCGGAGTCGTTACGTTAAGCCCCCGCTGATTGGTCCAAATTGACCAATCCACGGACTTCCTCACACACACACTCAGTGCATGCAGCTCTGCTGATCTCTCCTCCCTGGCTGCAGGCTGATAACAGACAGTTGGGATCGCGGCGAAATTCTCTCTGCAGACCCATTCTCACAGCGTTTATCAGCCTTTTTCTTACTCAATATCAAGCCACACTTATTGTTTTTACTTCGGCTGTGACTTTGTGTGGGCTCAGGGTGAGTTTGGCTGTCGCTAAACAAGGAAACCACACCTCCACGGAGCTCAGCGCGATTCACAACGTCGCGACCAATCAGAGCACACTGTGCTCACAGGGAGGGTGGGGGCTGGAGCTACTGGAGCTACAACGAGCCGTTAAAGGCAGAGAGTGAAATTCAGTGAATACACGTAGTTTACAGAGATGCTGTTTGAGAAACCAATGTGATTTTGGAAAATTGCACAATATAAATCTATTCTAGTAGACCTCAACAATGGAATTATGATCAGTGGAAATGGCCATGACATGGGACCTTTAAAGAATCACTGTGCAAAACCACAGCCTCAGATATCAACTAGCATAGCTGTTGCCTCTTATTGTACCATAGCTGGAGTAGATAAAGATACATTTGAGTGTGTTTCCACTGCTTGTTTGTTTTCACCATTGGTCTGTTATAAAATATAAGTTTATAAGGATAACATGTGGATAAATGTTGGCAATGAAACCAAAAATCACTCTCTTTAACACTCACCTCTCTCCACTCCTTGTTGCCCATGCCTTGTGCGTAAAGAACACATACTGTGGATAAAATGAACACATAAGATAACATTTAGAAAAATTGATCAAACCTATGCCAATAGCATAGTTTTCCAGCTTTTTTATTCTAAAAACCTTCCTAATTATCAATATACTACCCGACAACTGTACGAAAGGATTGTAAATTATAAAATCATATTATTGAAATGGTGGCTAAGCTAACAAAGGATAAATTAATATTACTCTCATATAACACCAAGCTAAAAGTGTTATTGGATCCATCCGAATATGCCTAACAAGCCATGAATGCAGGAATTATGAATAATAAAACTACATCAAAGCACCTAATAGTTTTATTCATGAAGCCCAACATGTTTTCTGTCTTAAGATGGTGAAAGACATCATTTGCGAACATTATCCAATTTCCCCTTAAAAGGACAATTTAATAAAAGGAAAATTACTGAGCTCACTCATCATACACTTAATTTCTCGAGGCCTTTGATGTGCCTCTCAGATAAGTACCAGAAAGGATGTAAAAATTAGAATGTACACACAAACACACGATATTTCATCTTATTTCTGGGGTCTGATGGATAATATATTTCTGGGAAAAGATACAAATAAAACCAATTATAAAATAGAAAACTTCTTTGCGGTTTTGGATGCTTATCTACTGAAGGGTTTAATGACTCAATCCTGCTTGTACCTGAAAGCAGTGGTTGCGTTACAATTTCTTGTTGTCTGTCAAATTTGATCACTGCTCTCATTTTAAAATGTATTTTTACCAGCAGGTGACAGATCCAGGGTATCTCCATGTTTCTCATACATCCTTTTATTTCCTCTTTTCTTTCCCTCCTTGCTCTTTCTCGCTGTCAGTCTGGTTCATATCAGGAGTCCGAAGACACCATGCTCAGCATAACCGTGATCACCACTCAGCAAGCCCTCCTCCTCCTCCTCCTCCTCCACTCATCCTCATCATGTTACCGTCATTCTCGTCATCGTGTTTATCTCTGCCATCATTATCAGGGAGTCGTTTATTTCCCATGCTTTTGTGAATACGCTGACATACTATGTATTGCAAAAACAGTATATGTGTATTAGTGGGTCCAGTGATCTACTTTATACTTCAACCAATATTGTACTTTTAGCTCCACTACATTTGTCGGACAGCTTTAGTTACTTTGCAGATTCAGATTTTAAGGCAATATAAAAAGTAAATCAACTTATAAATGAAAACTGACATTTATTTGAGGGTAAAATATCCAGCAGCTTTACATAAAGTAATACAAAATAGCTCTACATGTACCAACTGTGATGAAAACATGAATGTATCAATAATCATAATCTAGTCATTTTGATGCCAATACCTGAATGTACGACTTTCTACTTATTAAAATGTTGTACTGCTACACATGAAAAGTATAAATAAAAGTAGGATCCATTGATAAACACGTGAAGCTAATTAACTATATGATAAGTTCTCAAATATTTTTTTGGGATGCCAAATAAGTGAAGTCATTTATCAAACAAGGGGGTTATTGATCTTCCCTAACCCTAACCCGATCTTCTCATCTGAGTCTATGAAAGGACGCGCACAAGCTATTTTCCAAAAGGTTAACCTCCTCCTTTAACTAACAGCCTTGTTGCTAATATAATTATTATAATGATTTTAACTGCTGGATAAAGAGGAGAATTAACACCATTTTTTGTAAATCCATAGGTCGAAGCCTCTTAATTGGCTCACGCATTAGTCACACTTCTCCAGCAGAACTTACGCATTTAGTGAGAAAAAAACACTAAAGAAGTGACTCATGACTACATACTGCTACACAAAAGACCTTCGACTGGTCCCGCCATTTAATCCCATTATTTTTGAAATTGTGCAAATCTGTTCTTTTTACATTCATTTCCAATTGTACCCCTTGCATATCTAATCTATCCTTAACTTCTTGTTGAGCTATTTTTGAAATGATAAAGAGGCAATCATGCAGAGACACACAAACTTGTTCACCATGGGTTTATAAGACATACAGATATGTGGTGGATCTTACTTGGGTCTGATTTGGAGAAGGTGTCCCTATCCAGCAGGTTTCTATGGAGACACAGAAGGGAAAGTGGTCAGAAACACAGCTTCGTTGTCATCCAAATTTGGCAGCGAACGCATTTTAACACGCAGACTATTCATGGACTCTCTTCAATATGATTCAGCACGTTAGCATCACACTCTGTTTACAGTATCCCACTGAAACTCTTATCTGAGGTGGTAGAATACAAAGAACATATATTAATAGTACTATATATATAACAGCCAGATTATTTTAACAAGATTTTAAAAAGCATAAGCCTATTTATAGCTCATGAAAATAACATATGAACAATAAACTGATGCTACTAGCAGGTGTTACCTTGCCTTAAAAAGGTCTAAAAGCTAAATCAACCTGCTCCCATAAAATGTGTATTCATTCACATCTGAAAATAGTCCCAAATTGAAAACTTTTCTTATCACATAGACAGCAACAGCCCTGCGCAAAAAGCTTTCACCTACATCCACTACAAATCCTCAGGACATGTATGAAGTGCATTCAACTTATAACCAGACTTTATTTATCAGTATTCAGATTTGAAGGCTCCTCATTTCATGCTTGAGAAACAGAACGTCTAAGATCATAGAGGGATATATTGTTCAGCTCTCTGTCCAGGCAAACCATTGAGATTCAGCTGAGATGAACATTAATAAAACCGAAGAATTGATGTTCGCCCCCAGAAAAACGAAGGAGAACTAGAGGAAACCAAATGGCTTGATACGAAAGTGGCATGAGACCTCGTCATTAATCCTGATTTGTGAATAATGAGATGAATGATGGTGGGGATGATGGCACCTAATGATCTAGAGAGGAAAGGAGAGGAGAGGAGAGGAGAGGAGAGGAGAGATTGGGATCACTAACGTGTCGATGAGGTTAAATCACTCTAGCGTGTTAAGGGCCTCCATAAGAATTAAGATTTGCTCTCCAATCTACTTCCTTTCCTCTATTTCAGGTGCCCTGCTGTATCCTGCTGGTGGAAGGGATATGACAATGTGGGTAATGATTCCTGTCATCATGCTATCAATTCAAGGGAAAGGCTGTGAGACAGAGAGAAGTGTTCCTTCTTCAGCTCACTTATTTCTCTTGTGTGAACTTATGAACACTTCCTATGGCATTTTCCTCTCTGAATGTTTGTTTTCTATTTTATTTCTATTCTTGTTTATTTGTAAAGTGCCTTGTCTTTTATGCTGCTGCAACAAAAACAATTTCCCAAATTGCGATCAATAAAGTACCATCTTATCTTATCTCTCATCTTGTTCTCAAAACAAAAGCCCATCAGTCTCTCCTGTTTGTTGGCGACTTTTATGCGGAAAAACTCAAACTTTTTGAAACTGCCACATCACTCATTTCAAATTTTGCGATCTGCACAATGATTTCCCGCCACTTTTGCGAGACTTTCAAGAAACTTCAAGTGTTTGGCTAAGGTTCACAGTTTCTGGTCATTTACTCCCACCACACACACACACACACACACACACACACACACACACACACACACACACACACACACACACACACACACACACACACACACACACACACACACACACACACACACACACACACACACACACACACACACACACACACACACACACACACACACACACACACACACACACACACACGAATCTGTTGCCTAATAAGAGAAGAGAAGGCATATTTCTTGATCTACACTTTCACTGCCGTCGTGTTTCATTTCACATGGAAAGATTAATGCACACTTAAATGTTCGAAAACACAAGCTATAATGCAATACTGTGACACTATCCGGGTGGTGTCATTTCCCACTCTGCACCCCCACAGACGGCGGTACACTTAGGAACACATGTGAAAATACACTTTCTCCCATTGAGAGCAGATTTGAAGCAACACACTCTCTGACTGGCTGCTGCTCAGAGCACATCACACATGGTGAAACTCCAAATGGGCTCCCCCTGTGCATGTGTGTGTTTGAGTGAATATGTCGTGTGTGTGTGTGTGTGTGTGTGTGTGTGTGTGTGTGTGTGTGTGTGTGTGAGACACATTTTCAGGATTTCCACTTCAGCGGATAATTTGAATGAGTCATGGCTCTTTTCCTCTCGCTCCTTTCCTCTTTTCATCCAGAGGCAGGCCATTCGAGTCTTTCGAGGCACAGGAATAAAGCTACTACACCAAAATAGTGGGTTAGTATATTTAGCAGTTTCCAACAAATTATATTTTCTCATACGAGTATTATGGAAATGTGAAATAAAACACAGCAAAATAACAACCTAATAGAAAGAAAGATGAATATGTCAATCAACTTATCGGTTAAAGCGACAAGCAATGGCACACTGATGTTAACGGCAAAGTAAAGTACTAATTTGTGTCAAAGGATATTGATTTCTTCAACAGATTTCCTTGAGGCTTTCGTATATTTCAATCCATCTCAATCTTTCCTGTAAAAAAAAAAACGTACTGCTGTACCTAACTCTTTCTGGTTATGCTGTGATGAATTAATAGTAGTTAAGTAGTAGTAGTCAAGTAGTCACCTATACAGCTCTTAAGCGAATGAGTGAAAACATGTACAAAGCACCCCCATTATGTGATTAGGATGTTAGAGATTTCAATGGCATTCCATTTCTGAGAATAGCATATCAATGTCTTCTGATTTTTATTAGAATTCTTCCACATTTCCCGGGAATTCTTGAATGGGTTTCATCGACAGAAAAATTGCAAATTTATTGCACAGTAAAGTAGGTATGCATACATGCAGTAGGTAGGTCACTATGGATCTACAAAGCCTTCAAACCAATCTTCAGGGTGAATGCATTGCATCACCATCCAATGTATCTGTAAATTCAGTGGTTTTAAATTTGTCATCAAGCTAAAAACAGACAGTTTTGGTCGTTAAGGTGATTTTTATTTAAAAGAAATACGCCACAACTAGGTCGAAATTCATTCAAATGAGCTGGATATTGTACTTGGGGTCAACTGAGGTCAAGGCGAACCTATAAACGTCTTTGACAGTTGACGCACATTTTTAAATCGTACTGTCATTAAAGGGAATCCCTCTGATGCATTACCTTTGACAGCTGTCAATCAAAGCAACAGGAAGGGAAATCTGACACAAGATGGGACACACACACACACACACACACACACACACACACACACACACACACACACACACACACACACACACACACACACACACACACACACACACACACACACACACACACACACACACACACACACACACACACACACACACACACACACACACACACACACACACACACACACACACACACACACTCTGTAATTATGTCGAATGTCTGGTTCTCTGTGTGTTTGCTCAACAGCAAGAGCCACGGGGATAACAGCAGAGTGGGGACGGGAACCATAGCAACTACTGGCAGCCAATTGGGGTAACTTGACTGACTTGACTGACAGTCGTGGGGTCTTTTCTGACTGGGACTCCATCAGTGTTGTAGTGTTTGTGGTTCTCACCCTTACATTCAATTTCCCCCACCTCTCTAGTGTCTCCCTTTCCCTTCTTTCACCTCCAATCCAATTTTTTCCCCATTCCATTTATTTATTTTCTTCTTTCCCTTCATGTCTACTCCCCATCATCGGTTTATCCTGCTCTGCTTTGCCATGGGTCCTCTCTTGCCTCCCTGTTTTTTAAATGATTGAAAATATCTACTGTGGCTTCTTTTTTTTTTTTGGCTTGAAAGGCCGTGTCCCTGACAGTGTGTTACCTGGGCGACACAACAGCAAAGAATCCCCCCGGGACCCTCACATCCCTCTCAACGCTACAGAAATAAATTGGGTTTTTGGCTCACTATAGGAGAGGAGAAGAAGCAGAAGCAACAGAGGAAATACATATAAATGGGCAAAAAAGGGAAGGAAATGATAGAGAATGAAAAAAAGATAGTTGTGAGAAAGAAACAGTACAGGTGTGGAGTGCAAAAATTAGCTATCTACGTTTTGCTGAAGTGATACCAACACTATTTCAGATCCCCAGAACAAAGCCTTTTTCCTGTGACACGAAATGAGCTATGTTTGCATGAGTTTGCTTTTGAATGCATGCCAAAACCACTAAGGATTTTAGATTTCCTAATGTGGCAATTGGTTAATGAAGAACTATAAATTGAGCTACATTTTTCTGCTGTGCTTTCAAAGGAAGGCAGCTTAATCAGAATATTGAATTAGCTACTCTACTCTGTGCCAAAGACTCAAGTTTTCTAATTGCTGGTTTTCATCCAACAATGTAATCTGATATTGTTTATGACACAGATATGCATTACTCTAGTTTGGTATTTTTGGTTATTTGGACCTCATTTACCTGTTTAATAACTATATAAAGAAGATCTCAAGCCTGATAGACGCTGTGCTTTTTTAAATCTCATCACATTTCTGCTTTCAGACCTCTTGTTGAGCTTTCCACTAGGGATGTCACGATCACCTTTTTTTGCTCCCGATCCGAGTCCGATCATTTGATTTTGACAATCTGCCGATACCGATTTTTCCCAATCCGATCTTCATGCAATGCATTAAGAGAAAAAAAAGTAACAGATAACGGCTGGTCATCCAACGCCATGAATTCAGCTTTCTTCGCTGTTATTTTTTTGGCCTTTTCACTGTTCGGGGGCAGTTTCTCTTTCCTTTTAAAAGTCTCTGAAAGTGTCGGTTGTTTCAGTGCCGTTACCTGAGTGGCCGCTGTGTACTCGTCGTGTTGTTGTTGGTGTTTGTTTCTCAGTTGGCGTATTAGATTGGTCGTGTTGAACGTAGCTCTGTTCCACCACGCCTTGCAAACATTGCATCTGGCTGTTACACTGCCTTCGCTTTCAATTTTATAATACTTCCAAACTCCTGAAATGTCTCTGTCCCGACTCCAGAGTCACCAGCTGAACCTAGCCTCTTGTTAGCTTACTGCTACTATTAGACACTGCCCACTCTGTTGCCAGATTTGAGAGAAATAAGCAACCAGGTCTATGAAAACAAGCCCAAAATAAGCAACACATACATGATGTTGTGTAATTTTAAACCAAAACTAAGGCCTCAGGATGACTTTAAGAGGTGAACATGGTCATTTTTGTTTTGTAACATTAAATAAAATAATAAAAATATTTTATAAAAAAAAAAAATAATAATAATAATAATTCCCGATCCCCGATTTTTTTCTCCCGATTCCGATCTTTTGAAAATCACGTGATTGGCTCCGATCCCCGATCACGTGATCAGATCGGGACATCTCCAAGTCAACCCCTGTTCTATCCTCTCCTCAGGGGAAAGGGATTTTCTCAGTGAGGGCTCAAAGCAGTACTTCCTGTTCTGACTTCTTCTTCCCCTCCTCACTTTTCCTCTCTTTCTGTCCGTCTGTCTCTCCCTCTGTTTGACCATGACCTGAATCGGCTCTGTGGAGACTCCACCCTCTCACTGAACTAGAAACATTTACACACATGTAGATACACACAGGGAAACCACGTGGAGCAACCTGTGCATGGTCCAATGATTTTCCATTTCAACTACCTCCAATGTCCTTCACAAACAATCGCTTTAATTAGGCTTTTACGATATGGGAAGGTCCATTATATCGTGGGTATTTACTTAAGATAAAGAACCCACACGTGGAAAAAAACAGCAATGCTAATGGATGGAAAAACACAAGCAGAAAAGAAAAAGAGTGACACGTTGAGGAAGACTTCCTTTTTTACGATTTCCCGGAGATATTCTGCGTTAGACCCCTGGCACTCTTCTTTCCTTACACTTACATATCTTTTGGCAATTGAAAACCTCTCTTGAGTCACTTTTCATGTGATAAAAATGCCCCCGCCATGATTAGTATGCAAAAAAAACCTGTTATGGATGCTAAGAATGGGGGAGCTGCAGTGTCCCTAGGAAAATCAATTGATAACCTTTATGATTTGACGTTATCATAATGGAAATATCTGTATGACGTAGCAGGCAGTTTTCTTTGGACACTAAAATAAAGCAAGAAATTGAATTTAGTCATGCGTACTGCCTTATTTTAATATCCGGTAAAGGGACATTAAGCAAAACAAAGGCTCATAGCTGCACGAGTTATAATGACTTCAGTTGCACCGATGAAGTTGAGTAGTATCAAAATAATTTCAGTTATGATTTCAAAATAGGGTTTGATGAGACAAAAAGCAGCAATGGGTAATTGAACGCGTCAGAAGAAGGACTTCCCGCATCTGAGAAGCGGGTGAATGTAGCATTTTTGTGGTGCAATTCTAGTTTTAGGAAGCATTGTTAACGGAGATACGTTTTAAAGCTATTCTGTTGATGTTACAGTATGTTCCTCTAACTGCTCTCATTCCACTCCACTCCTACAGTCACACCGGCTTCAACCTTGGGTTAACAGAAGTGGAACATCTATATTACAAATGGATTTATCTCAGCTTCCAGGAGCAGCGAAGGTGGAACACAGAGCAAAGACTCACTCAGTACACCAGAGAGCGGCTCAAAGCTGCAGACGGGAGTGTTAACGCTAAAAAGGGACCCTGCAGTGCGAGAAACTCATTAAATGTTAATACCAACAATACTGGTAAACGGAACTTTGAGGGCTTGTTCAAATACAAGGTCGAGGTCGAATACCACTCAAGTCGTATGCGAAGACAGAACAAATCATAAATAAGGTTGAGAAAATATCCTTTTATTCCTAATTCTGAATCCAATTCAAGTGTTTTTCGGGTTGGGATGTTAAACACGCTGTCTATATCAGACCCATACTGTATTAGCATGCATTACCTATTAATACTGACTCTATTCTCCAGGAATTTAATGCACTTTTTCTGTATCACATTCACCGCCGCATGACTCTTGGCTGAGTGTGTAGACGTGCTTAGCAACAGAGTAATATTCTCGGAAAGATGTGGAGCGAGAGGAGACAACTGGGCATGCTCAGATGCTCTCAACAGGTCGCTGAGCACAGCTACAGGTACCTGCATCTCGTTATCTCTTGTGTTCTTTCTGCGTCACTTCTTTCCCGCTGCATATTTACCAATCTATCCAATTAACTACTGATGTGAATTTGGGAGAATGAATAAAAAAAGCACTTTTTTAACACACACACACACACACACACACACACACACACACACACACACACACACACACACACACACACACACACACACACACACACACACACACACACACACACACACACACACACACACACACACACACACACACACACACACACACACACACACACACACACACACACACACACACACACACACACACACACACACAGAAGGAGAGCATCAGCAGCTTGTATTCTCACTGCTGCCCTAATTCTTCTTGACAAGGGCTGGGAGAGCCAAGAGAACATCTCAGTACACACACACACACACACACACACACTGTCTGAATATCCACTTACACACTGACATGTGGAACAAAATAAACATCAGTCATACAACACACAAACCCACATCTGTGCTGGTGGCATTTTACCTTAATTGCCTTTGTCAATGCTTTCACTGCAGTTTAGTCCGACTCGCCTTTAGTTTTCTCCAACAACAACACCTGTCTTTTTATGATTGCTTTACAAGCAGTATGAGGGTAAGAGAATGAAAACAATACACTATTTGTTTATGATTTAGTCAAACAGTTCTTAGACTAAAATATGACAGGAGTTTGTGTGTGTGTGTGTGTGTGTGTGTGTGTGTGTGTGTGTGTGTGTGTGTGTGTGTGTGTGTGTGTGTGTGTGTGTGTGTGACAGACAGCAACCCTGGAGGAATTCAAACAGCCTCTGTGCGATGTGACCGGGATGGAGATGACTTCATTAGGCCAGCCAATTTCTATCTTTCTATCCCCCCCCCCCCTCCACCACCCCCGTATCTGTCTCTCTCTGGCTGTAAATTTGTCTCTGAGGGTGCTTTACTGTATGTCGAGCAATCTCCCTGGTCAAATAGTTTCAATCTGTGTCGCACTGGCAAATCTGGTGTGCACCCTTTCTTTAGTCAGGTACAATCAGATATAACCCATTTCTGTCACCGAAAATGCCAAAAAATGTAATTTGGCAAGCGGGATTTATAGGAGATGTTTTGATTTCTTTTATTGCGGCTTCATGTCCCCCGGGAGGCAATCATCAGAGTGAAAATACAAATGTCAGAGCATCACATGTGATCGGATTTTTATGTGTGTGCCGAAAATGTCATCAACTGTCTGACTGACGGGAGACACAGCAATACAAATATCTGCTGGTGTGTGTGTGTATGTGTGTGTGTGTGTGTGTGTGTGTGTGTGTGTGTGTGTGTGTTTAAAGGCTTCTAATGGCATGTTTGCATTGTGTACAGCTCAATTCTGATGCATTCTGTACCTGCTGTGTTTATTTATTTCATTACCTTTGCTTATTATGCCTGTTTTTAATAATGTATTTATGCTGTATTTGTTCTTAAATGTCTTTTGCTTTTAATCCGTAAAGCACTTTGAATCGCCAAGTTCTGAAAAGTGCTATATAAATAAAATTGCCTTGCCTTGATGTACATCTGGGTATATTGATGAATCAATGATTCCTCTGTAATGGAACGTTCTCTGATGGCCCAGTAAGCAGAGCTTTTTACGCCCGTATGACCCAAAGGTCAAGAGGTCACCACGCTCAATTATTCTCGGGAATATTATGAAAAATTATCAAGAACAACATCTGCTAGATACTTCTGGAAAAACGACTCTTACACTAGGAATACAACATTAAAAATTCACATAATTGCCGAGCAGTGATTGAATTTCATCTATAACATTTGTCAAAAAGTCCACACGAATTTCAGTTAGAGGATAAAGTAAAACGAATAGTAAGTCTCTTTTTGCCTTTGAGTTAGTGATGTGAAAGGTGTGTGTGTGTGTGTGTGTGTGTGTGTGTGTGTGTGTGTGTGTGTATGTGTGTGTGTGTGTGTGTCCTTGAGTCCATTTTTATCACCTGCTTTTTAAAATAACACCAAAGCTGACCTTGAGAGTGAGGGTGAGCGTATACACATATTACCTATTATATTGTGTGTGTGTGTGTGTGTGTGTGTGTGTGTGTGTGTGTGTGTGTGTGTGTGTGTGTGTAGCCCTTGACCTTTGCCAATGACTCGCTCTCCCTCTTCGTCAGATCTTTATCAATCCATTTTCTGGCTGCAGCTACACAGCTTGATGCATGAAGCGGAGGCATTGTGTCACTTTGTGGCATGTGTGTTTTTCAAAAATGTGTGTGTGGCTACAGAGCCACTGAACACACACATGATGGTTGACACAGTGCACACTCACACCGACACACACACACACACACAGTGGCTGGTAACTTATGTAGAAAAGCACCCGCAGTGAGAGAATAACAGAAGCAAGGAGGTCAATAGTAATTTCCTCCTAGTGCATAAATCTTTACTGACCTGACTTGAAGAAGCCCAAACCTGATTACGACACACACACACACACACACACACACACACACACACACACACACACACACACACACACACACACACACACACACACACACACACACACACACACACACACACACACACACACACACACACACACACACACACACACACACACACACACACACACACACACACACACACACACACACACACACACACACACACACACACACACACAGAGGTAAAGTACGACAGTGGCATCAATTGGTGGAGGCTCAGAGAGAGTTTCTTCAATATAGCTTTGTCTGGCTTTACTGTGCTCTCAGCCAAAATCATTCCACACCCCCCCCCCCCCCCCGCTGCTCAGAACCACTAGTAAAGAGACGGAAGAAGTTACGGGCCATCATGTCATCGCGCACACTCCCTTTGTGCTCGCGCTGGCATTGAACCGGCACTCAGCGGGCGACCCTGTCTCCTCCTCAAAGTGATGGTTGTCACCGGTGTCTTCAATAAGCGAACCATTATTATTACTTCTATGGGGCCAGAAAGGTCAACGCAATCAAATCCCCTAGGCGGAGGGGGGGGTGAGCAACCTGAAAATAGATAGCGGGTCGAGCGGGACTCGTGATGTTAAAGGGCGGGGTTGTAGGGTAAGTGGTTCTCCCGTGACACAAGGTGGAGGAAGATTTTCTGAAGGCGATCTACAAGAGAAATGGTGATTGTGACATTTAAAATGGGAATCAATAGGATCAATGTCCCTGAAACAATCGATAACACGTGAACACCTCGGTCAGCTTTACTTTGACGCTAAATACTTCGCCCCTAGCACTGGCTCAATAATAAACAATGGCAGTTCTAAGACACAAAGTACTTCATTGAAACACGCAACTTCTAATATGAACATCCATCGTGTTTTGGGGGGGATTTCTTTTTCAAGATGACTGAGAATGCATTAATAAATACAGCAATGGCCTAGGGTCCAAACGCATTGTGAACGTGAAGTGTCAGGGTTTTCCTTTTATCTTGGAGAGATAGGCCCCGTCTCAGGTCGGTTCAATTAAATCCTTGCTTCCCTCACTTGCGTCGTTTCCCTGTGTTTAGTCCCTCCCTCCAGGGAAGCATGGAGGGACGCAAGGAAACCACGAGAAGCAGGGAAATGAGTTTTAAGAGCAATGGGACGTCCTTTCCTCCGGAGCGTCACGTGAAGCGACGTCCGTTTGTGATGACGCCGCACAGCTGTTCGTCTGACAGCAGCTCTGTCCCCGTTATTTTCACAAACACCCCTGCCACACATTTACTGACACAAACATTTGTATCATCTGTTGTAGACCCCAATAAATAAAATCAAATAAGAACTCATTCTCAAAAAAGATAAACACCATTCTTAAAATGTATAAACGAACAATAGTTTGATTAATATTGATTAGAGTGCACAATAGAAATAAAATAATTGAGAGAAGAAAAAGAGATATATTATCTATCAAAACCCAGTTAGATTAACATTCATTGGATTGCACACTTTGTTTGTTTGTGTGGATATGTAGCACATTAACATTTTAATAGCACTTAATGACTGACTGAATGGAAATGACAGAAAATGAAAATATAAAACGAAAAAAGCGATCATGAAAATGTTTCCAATAAACGAATAAAATGATTTTTGACCACTTTGTTGTTCAGATATATCACATATTTGTAACTAAATGATACATGAATTGAAAAAAAACACAGTTTAAACTGAGGAGTGACTCTCGCGAGTTTCATTTATTTTCTTCACTCCGCTGGGGTACTGCTCTCATGTCAAGAACAAGAAGCATGAGATCAGTGCATGCACTGCATCGTCCAATCAGTGAGCGATACACAGTAAGGGGGCGGGGCGAGTATCTGAGGATTTCATCGGAGGATGGACTGGTGGTTCCTCGATTATCGCTCCTCCATTATCGCTCCTCGATCCTCAATCCTCGGTCCTCCGGCAGAAATAAGAGCCATGGGACGGTACTCAAGATGGCGCAGACAAATCAACTTCCGGTGAGACCGAGGACCGAGGAGCGAGGAAATGAAAATAGTCGACCTGAGACAGGGCCATAGTCCAAAGTTTGCAACTGTTTTTCGAGGATCCGATCTTACACAATCTTAATCTACCAACATATTTAATTTGTGGTTATTTGTGTTGAATACATTAACTTCAAAATACTTAAAGACTAAATTATACTGTAAATCTTTTCAGAGTCTCTACACCAGGGGTGGGGAACCTTTTTCCTCTCAAGGGCCATTTCAATTTTTACAATATCTTCAGAGGGCCGTACAATTTATTGACCTCTGCTTAAAAAAAACTAAAATCACTGCCCATTCATTTCATTCTGTGCAAAGAAAAAGCAACCTGTTAATCCAGATATCTTACCATGACTCATGCATGCATGCACGTGCACGGTTGTGGCATGACCACCAAAACAAAAAGATATGGACACAAGATGTGTGCAAATGTATTTAGTTTCCTATCCATGTGGACATGATTTAAGTGGGGGGGGGGACCTAACTTCCTCTAGGGGGGTCCGGGGGGCATGCTCCCCCGGGAAGATATTTTTTAAAAGTTGAAGTTAAAAGCATCAATCTGGTGCCCTTTGAGAGCAACATTAAGAGATCTATGGATACATCTCTCAACATCCATACAGTATGAAACAGAACTGGAAGCAGATTTATTTTTCTTTATGGATATTTTACAAATCACTCTCCTTTCAAATTGTATTCTTCTTTATTAATAACAACTTTTTTTACCGTCATATAGTATTTTATACCTGTTTACTTTATTCTCTTGTTTTTTATGATTATAATGATCATATAAAGATGTGCCTTTACCTCACTGGTTGTAGAAAAAGCTTCTTGTATTCGTTAGCATAGCTAGCTAACCAGATGCTAATAACAACAAAGTTATTGACTGTATGATCAGTATGACAGATGAACAGATCGCCACTGGGCTTTCAACTAAAGACACAGCCACGCAGAAACTGCGGCATGTGTACGGCTCCTTATCGGTACTGCAATTTCCGAAGTGTCTGATGTGGTGTTACGGTGCTCTCTGTCAGAACTGCACCCCTGTCAGTCGAGACATATACCACATGATGACACGTTAGGCTCGTGTTGTGTTCAAGGACCCTGACCGTGGCCAGGAAAAAAAGGCACTCGCTTGTTTAATTTTTTTACGGTCTAGATTTCTTCCATTTTTTTCTTTTTTGCGTGTGTTTATAAATTACCTCGAGGTTCCCCACCCCTGCTCTACACCTTTACTCAATCAAGATTTTAATGGTGTCCGTTTAGACCTCAACAGTAGCATATAAGGCCTCAACAGTAGCATATAACATAATTTAAGTCTATTCAATTAATTAAAATATTACAAGGTTTACGCTTCATGTCTAGGCTTTGGAACATCGGAAAGTCCCCGAGCCTTCTGTGTTTACTTCAAACAAACCCTCACAGTCAAATATGTACAAACACACACACCTTACTCCCAAACAAAGATCTTAAAATACCTTTTTGTGACACGACCAACTGACTGAAGGTCTGACTGAGGGGAAAACTTATCTCACCGCCTTCTCTTCAAATATTTTCTAACAGCACGACACACTTTTACCTTAAAATAGGTTGTCTCCACCCGGAGTACTGCTGGCTTTCTGTCCTAACATATTAACTGTAGTTACCTAGCATCACCTGTTACAAATGAAATGTCCAGTGTTGAAGACAGCTGGTCTTTCAAGGACGCTTTCTTTTCATCTCAATAAGATGAATTATCCATCAGGCATGCTAATATTGATTTTGCAGATGATTATGCAAATGTTAAACCAGTTTTTATCCATGCGCTAGTCGTCATGCAGGTATAATAAAAAAAGAACAAGAGGATGCCATTTCTTCATCTATTTTTATAGTGTGCCTGACAACACATACTGATAACCATTCTTCAAAATGGGTCTGAGGAAAAATTCAAAAACGCCCAGGTTTTTTCCACTTGAGATGTCAATTGAACTTGACATCACAAGCATATGATTAACTTGTGCTCTGTGTGGGAAGCCTGTATTCACTATGTGTGAGTTCCTTTGACAAAAATAATCATTTTAACTTGTGGAACAAAGGAGTTGCTGTCCTACCGCTGCCCTCATCAGTTAGTGTGTTGGCGTCAATGTACCACCTTGGTGTTTTATTGCTTATACTGGAGTCCTAAGTCAAACAATCACACACATAAAATAAACGATCAACGCAACGATAAACTAGCAACTTCCGTGTCCTGCTATGGAAAGTTCCTAGTTTTGTAAATGAAGTTCCACAGCTGTACATTGGTTGGTTTTTTGTGCTGGTACTCCAGTCTGTTGTCTAACACGATACTTAATTCAACATTGTATCCAATCAATGAGGAAAACATGAAGTTATCCAAAGCTTTAACTACTCTTATATTATGGGTGTTTTTCACTCATTTTTGACTTGATAAGAAATACCTTAAGCTGGAGGACTACTTGTAGTTTGAAGCTAACACGATGACACATTTTTGGAGTGAATCCATTAAGATCACAGCAGTCGCGTGTCCCAGCCTTCAGGCCTGCACAAATATGACCTCATTTTCAAATGTGGCCTCTTTTCACATTTCCAAAACGGGCTTTGCTGAAATCAGTCAGGAACAATTTGTGTTGACACGGACTAAAGGCTGACATTACATTTTTGGATCTGTGATTATTTAGAATGATACGTTTTCACTTTATAAAACTCTAATCCGCCTAAAATAATAATATTCACTCAGACGGTAACCATTTAAAAACGCACCTCTTTTACAATTTTGCATTTACACCACAACCATTGTGTTTTGGCAACAGGGGATACAAGAAAGAGATATCCTCTCCATCTTTCCACAGCGGAGAGCAGGTGAGGAAGGAGAGTTATTACTGTCAACAGGAACAATGTTTGCTGACAGCGCTAGGATGCATGGCAAGACAGAGGGATCGAGGAAGAGAGAGTCAGAGGCAGATGTGTCAAGCAGTCTAAAAGACATTGTTTCACTCCTACTCGGTCATCCGTCATTATTTGTCTCGGACCGCAATCGCATTTGTGTGCTAGTGTTGTTTGTCTCAGTTCTATCATGCTGGTAGAAAAGAAACACAGTCTTAAATTAAGCAAACAATAACAAAAACACAATCAGCTCAGTAGTTTATACTTCTTTTTCAGCCAATCTGTGATGTAGGGAATGCCCAAAGGTTGCTCTTGGTACTGGGATCATTTCTCTATTAGATACAGTTTAATTATATTTAGTCCACCTCGCTCTAACAAGAAGTTCAAATAAAGGCTAAGGCCATTTCCAAGCAGTGAAGCCTTTAACGAGGTGTTCAATTATCAAACTACAATTGAAATAAACACAATACAGCCTGGTATGAAACACAGCTTTGGTCTCTATAGCTAAATATCATGTTCATGACAACTGGAGAGGGGTGACTTTTTATATAATTCACCAGTTTTAAAAAATATTAAAGCTTTAAGTTAAATTGTAAGTGGGCATGACCGCTTAGAGTGACAGGTCTCAGTTCGCTTTCTGCTCTGCTATGTATATACTGTATATTTAACGATGGCTACAGTGTAGTTTTGGCAATGAAAATCCTAAGTCCCATGCTCCTCTTACCATGCATCATAAAAACACAAGACATTAAACAATAAAAAAAAGGGCAAGAACAAAGAGAAATATAAATATAGTGCAAGAGAATGTTGCAGTTATCACATGTTAAAAATATCATTTTTGCAATACGTGACACAAATGCAAAGAAATACTCTAAGGGAGTCACATTATGTGTACATGTGTGTGTGTCCGGGTGTGACGGAATAGGTAACAGCTGGTGTTCTGGCCCAATCGATGACATAATGGAATATGTGGACCTCAGGCCATTGACAGTCCCCTGGTAAGTGCATCAGGGAGTAATTTATTCTTCTGTGACTGTTCAAGAGTGGGTGACGGGTGGTTTGTGTCTAAGCCCATTCACATACAGTATGTAGACCTATACAGTATGTGAACATGCTTTTACGCATGTGTGCTTTTGTACAGCGCAGCAGGCGGAGCTGGCAGCGCATTGATCACAGCGGAGCTCTTCCATCGATCAGCAAAATGTCTCCAGCTCACTGCTGAGTCGGAGCCAAGCTCTGACTTCATCTCCCCACAGCGTCAGAGCTTTATCTGAATTAGCTGGAGACGCAGGCTAAGAGAATATGTCAATATTTCAGCAATGGTTATGTCACCTTTAACTGTACCACAAAGACATGAGGAGGGCTAATTCATGTGAGGATATCTGTTCCTCTCTCTTTCCCTCGTTGGAAAACATTCCACTTTAAGAAACATTTCAGTGTCTAAACAAATAAGAATGAATATCAAATTGAAATTGAAAGCAAAAACTGATTAAGTCACTTGTTGGCAAATTGCCTGTTTTTCCAGAAACAGCTGTTAAAATCTAAAAACCAGTTTGTAATCTCAACAGTTTCAAGAAGGCTGATTTGCATTTGAAACAAGCAGAAATAGCTTATTGCCGAGAATTTCCATAAGATGCACTCTCAACTAATTTGCTTTATTCGCACTCTAGTTCAATTATAAACGACAGTGACATAATTGCCGTCAAATGAAAAAAAATATTATCAAACATTTCGGATATAACGACTATTAATACATATTGCTCTCACTTAAGTCATTGTTATCCTCATTGCAATTTATCACTCTTACACCCCCCACCCCCCCACACACACACACAAACTTTGAAAAAGTAGTCACCATGGTGATATTGCACACTGCCCTTTGTCTGCACTTCAAACATGCACAACATATATGCTATAAGCTCACATAAACATATATGCGTGCACAGACTTGGCAGTAACCATGGCATTCTACCTCAGGTTGGAGGTGGGAGGATAGCCATCATAACACCCCCCCGGGGACTGGGTGACTCAGTCATCAAGAAACTCTGCCCAACGTCTTCATATATTCTACAGGAATATGTCTTGTCTCTTTGTTACTAAGGAGATGGTGTTAACCTGCTGGAAATACAGTATTCAATGAAGGTTTGGTCATATTCCACGTATCTATCCAATATGACTGTTAAACTCCTGAGTGTCTTTACTTATAGAATACGTACATCTTTTAACAGTCTACGTAGGATAAAATAATGTTTTTATTTATATTTTATTCAAATATGCAGTATTGTTTTTCACTGTACAGTATCTAATTTTGCTTTCTGTTTTCATAGTACTCTATTTTACATCTATAAAGATTACTTATTTTTGCATTTTACTTGCACCATCTTAATTATATCTTTATTGCACTATGTTTTATTATTTGTATGTCTTAACTATATTGTGTGTAGGAGGAGCCTGGGATTTAGGGATTTATATTTCCCAAAGTAGCAGTAGCTTTTGAGCATATGACAATAAAGCCTTGGAATCTTGAATCCTACAGGGTTGCAAAATAAGTTAAATATTAACTTTGACCAAGAATTTGTCTTCACACAACTAAAGCAAATACAAGCAGTATTTGCACTTAAAACAGTGAAGAAAAGAGATATTCAGTGAAAGCAACGCTCTGTTGAGTTACATTTTAAAGTGCAATAAGGATATCTTGTCATTTCATTTAAAATCAATAAATAATACAATTATAAATAATCGGGATCTCACATGTATCACTTCTCTTCTTAAGTAATGTACATCTCAAACATTTCATCTTTGAATAGTTCCAGCATTAGGGAAATTATTATAACACAAGTGAAAACAGGGCCAAAATATACAATAAACACAGACTTTTGATTGATGGCCTGATTGTACAACACTTTTTTAAAACCATTTACTTGAAACCAGAAGAAGAGATATGGAATGTCGACTTACGTGGCGTTTTTAATGTCCCTTAATGTGTCGCATTAAAATTGTGATCGTATCTCAATGTAAATTGGTCGAGATTGTGTTAATGAAAACTAAATGTCTCAACTTGTCAAATATCATAACCATCAGCCAGCAGTGTTTTAAGAAACTTGAGACATAATGTTTGACTGAAAAACAAAATGAATCCACATATCATCAGATACAGAGACATGCACAGAGGAATTCCCAAACAATGCAACCTCTTCTACAATGACAGGCAGCTAAATGTGTATTAAACAACCTCTACGTAGTTTAAAACATGCCAGCAGATGTAATGTGACCTATTTTGTCTGATGGAGATGACACATTTAATTGGATTCCCTTGCAGGGGGCTCCTCGTAAAATATGGCTGACCTGTGAAGTGTGCAGCCTGTAGCCTGCTGTGGGTCACCAGTCAGGCAGAATAAAGTACATTCTCTGCATTCTTATCCTACTCGTATTTAGAGAGGAAAATCCTCCCTGAATGACAGAGAAAGACCTCTTTCACACAGGGTTACACACATAAACCCTACACACCAGCCCTGTCCGCTGCATTCAATGTCACTCACATGTCCACACACCATAACTGCATGTAATGATTTGAACACCTTTTATAGGCTTTCTATAAGCCAACATGATGCCTCTCTCTTGACAGCTGACCAACAACAATGAAGATGTCAGCTGTCAAATACTGAAATAACACAAAAAAGATACATAAATGTCTAAACATTAAGGAATAAATCATTAGCATCCTCGTGCACTTTACAGACACACTGGTGGGAATCCAACACAAAAGAGTAGCTATATGTCAACAAATATGTTTAAACCATATTATACAGTGAAACTTAATTAACATAACTGTACCACTACTATACTATACTTGTAAGTGAGACATTGTGTTTTCAATAGCCATAAAACACATGTTGTCCCTATTTTCAATGTTACATTCCTATGCAACGTTTATGTAGTAGGCTACTGACGTCTGTGTTTCTTGAAGGCTACTTTACTACTTTACGACCTTGCTGGGTTTTTAACGTTACTATTTTTACATTTGAATCACATATTGATATAATTGTGTTTATATGCAAAAATCCTCTATAAATAGTTATTTTTGACAGCGTTTTAAATGGTGTAAACGTAACAAAGTGGCACCACACTTCTCAAATGTACTTGAAGTCTGCACTTAGCCTCAGTTTTACGTTTACTCGCCATAAATAGCATAAATGTGACTTTCTTTTTACACATTTCTCGGCACAATAGTTGTTTTAAAACACTATAAGCTGAAACTAAAACCAACTTGGACTGAGTTAAAGTACAAGTGACTTCCAGGTGATTTTCCGTAAGCCTGTCAGACTAAACCCAAGTTAAACGGAGACATTACCCTACCTGCAGGACACTGTGATTTCAACTTTGGTGGCAGGGATAGTCGCGTTGAGCGGGTCGAAGTCTCCTATCGACGCCATGTTGAGGAAACTGTTGTTCATGCTGTCAAAAAAAAAATGTTTTGTCTTTTCTTTCCTCGTGTTTGGTCCAGCCCCTTTTTACGAGCGGTGAAGGAGGATAGCGAGAAACTGTGTGCGCCTCCTCGGCGAGAAGTGGAGCAAAGGTGTCGGGGAGAAGGAGAGAAAGGCTGGGAGATGTGATGTCACTTCTCTCTCTCCTTCTCTCTATCTATCTCTCTTCCTCTCTCTGTGTGTGTGTGTGTGTGTGTGTGTGTGTGTGTGTGTGTGTGTGTGTGTGTGTGTGTGTGTGTGTGTGTGTGTGTGTGTGTGTTAGTGTTTCTCTCTTCTCCTTCTCCCTTTCCTCTTTCTTTATGCCTCTATGCCATCTCCTTCCCCTCGATATGGCTGTCTCCCACTATCCCAATTCAGTTCAGTTCAGTTGACTTCTGCTCAGCTCATTTAGAATTCAGAGCCTCAGATTGACTGGCATGGAAGTAATAACAATAAGACGACATTCAAGAAATAAAAGACATGAAAAGTATTTCCTGTGTGTGTGTGGTACACATTTCCCTTGCCCTCAATACTGTCATTCACACATCAGTTCAATTCAGTTTAATTCAGTTCAATTCAATGTGTTTTTGTTTTTGCATGAAACACTCTTTCCTTCAGGGCTGGAATAACCTTTTAGGCGGCCCCGGGCAAAATTGCCCTGTTTGGCCCCTGAAGATGTGATGAAAACCCATGTAACAAACAGCAGGCGTGTAGTTTGGAGGTTGCTGTTGTAACCAGGCAGAAAGGGTACAAAATAATGAATAAAAGATGCTATTGATTTATGGAAGCGGTAGGATCAGTTTCACTTATTACATTTGAAAGTCAAATATAATTAAATGAAGCAGCTTTTAACGATACAGTATATTTGCATTCTGTGTTCAAGTACGACAATAACAACAGTTTCGAAAATAGACATGGCCATGTAAAATAATTGCACTATTAAAAAACAACAAGGTCTTTAGTCACTCAACTTAATGGGACCGCAATACTCAATCATTGGAGTGCACTTCCATTGCTGAAACCTGGGGGGTGGTTACCTGTTGCTAACTCACTCAACAACTTACATGATCTATGCCAGTGACCACCAACTGGCGGCCCTCGGGCCACATCCGGCCCGCCAGACATTCTCTTCCGGCCCGCACGAAGGGGGTGACGGTGGCGTTGGCGGATTGGTTACTGGGCCATGGCTAGAAAGGATCCGTCTTGTGTAAAACTCTCGCGAGGGTTTGGCTGAATGTCACGTGGCTGAATGTTTACGTTTGGCAGGCAGCCTTTTTAACATCAGTTGGCCACAGCAAATGATGGTGAGAAGCTAAACTATCTATTAATTATGTCAATGACAGGGAGTGTGATTGTTGAAATAGGGTGTTAAGTCTTGTTGGTGTTCAAAGAAGAATGACAACAGTGTAGATCACCAACACTATGGTTTATTTTTTATTCACAGGCAAGTCAACGTTGTCGCAGTAAAAGTCCCAAGATAGCTCCTGGTGCAATAAAATGTTCCCTTGCAGCGTTTTACTATTAAGTCTGATGTTTCTCTATTAATATTGCTGCTGCATTAATGTGTATGTTGCATCATGTTACTGCTGTAGATGTGTTTCCGAGCCGCTCCGATTACAACGAGTTACAACGAGAACGTGACGTCATATTTACACTAGACGGATCCTTTCTAGCCATAACCTGGTTACTGCGTTCGCCTCCCACCCATTTTTTTTTTTACAACGTCTCGTGAGTAAGGTGCAGTACCGGAGTCCAACAAAGAGGCAGCAGCTGCGGGTCAGTAGATTGCTGCGAAACCTTCCATACCTTGAAGAAGAATTGATCCTTCGTTGTGAAAAGTCTGGTTAATGCGCTCCGCACCACAGCAGTAGCCCCGCTGCGACAGAGCCCAACAGAGAGGCAGGAGCTGCGGGACAGTAGCCTAGATTCTAGAAGCAGGGTTGGGTTGTAACCTAACGGAATACATGTAACGGCGTTACGTAATCAGAATACAAAAATGAAGTAGGCTAACTGTATTCAGCTGGCGTTACATTTGAAAAACGAGTAATCTGATTACAGTTACTTTCGTAAACCTGAAGTGAATACATTTTGGAATACTTATTGGAATTATTGGTGGAAAAGTTTCCTCACAAAATGTAATATTCATTACCGGCAGAACTGTGTGCACAATGCACAGCGCTGCAGCATGTCTGAGCAAGAGAGAGATGCAGGGTTTCTGTGAGGCCCCGCCCCCGCACGCAGATGAGAGAGAGAGATCTCTTTAAAAATTATATTGGAAGTTAGAAACGGAGATGGTTAGATAATATGTGCAAGATAACGTTTATGTAGCATTTATTTATTTCTTAACTGGATCAAATCAAAGTGAATGGCCTGCTGCTGCTGAATGCATGGGGCAAGTGACTGGAAAAAAGTTTTAAAAGTTATTACATCGTTTCAGATAATAAATAATGATAATTCATTCTATTTAGGGACACCTTACAATTCATAACATATTCCAAGGAAAGGTTTTAAGACAGTACAAAGAATGCAGTCCGGGTGATGTTTTTTATGTGGGGTGCAGATGAGAGGGAGCTGTCCAGAATGACACCAAGATGTTGTGTTTGAGTTCTTGATAAGCCATTAAAACAGTAAAATAAGTGTCTCCTGTTCACCAAAACATACCCATCTGTGATGGAAAAAGAAAGTATTCCAAAAGTATTCTCAAAGTAATCTTTTAAGACACGTAACTGTAACTGTATTCTGATTACTTTCAGAGCATGTATCGAATATCCAGTAACTGATTACATTTACAAAGTAACCTTCCCAACCCTGCCTAGAAGTGATCCTTCGTTAACGTGAAGAGTCTGCTAAGCTTTATGCGCCCCCCCCCCCCCCCCCCCCCCGTGTGCCTGAGCAGTAGAGTGCACACTTTGTAGTCTCAGCTGTCTGAGAGGAGATTATTAGTATTATTAACAATATTATTATTAGTGCTTGTATAGAAACACTCTCATTTCTGTCCCTCCATGCCATGAGGATAAGCATCTGATTTAATTAACTGGCAGGGAGACCCTCCTCTGGCCGAGAATAGAATGACAGCATGAATGTGAAGGGATAAGGAGAGTCACATTATGAGGACATTGTGCTGGCTTTCTCAAAAAAAGTTTTGCATCAAAGCTACAACTACCTCTTCTTACATTAGGTATGTGTCATATCACCACAAGTATTCATACTGTATTTGCTACAGGCTACATGAGCATAAGTGTGTGTGTGTGTGTGTGTGTGTGTGTGTGTGTGTGTGTGTGTGTGTGTGTGTGTGTGTGTGTGTGTGTGTGTGTGTGTGTGTGTGTGTGTGTGTGTGTGTGTGAGAGAATGCGAGAGAGCAGTTTGTTTAGATCATAGTCATAGGATCTTAAAATGACGCATCTCAGTATTACTCAGTGTGTTTACTGGCTAACCACGTCTCTAAATATAGTTGTCTTGTTGCATGGTTGCCAAAACCATTAAGGCACCTTTGGGCAAAACACCATGCCACCACATGGATGGATTGGGTGGAGGGGGTCAAAAATGAATGGACGCACCCTGAGACAAACACACTCACTTATACAAAGGTGTACAGACAGAAAGAAAGGGGCGTTTGTGTGAGCAAGCATCACATCATTCCCTGTTGCACCACACATAGCAACACTGGCTTAACAGTGCAGTGTGACTGTGTCAATGTATTCACATATTAAACAAGATTCTCACTAGTGTGGTTAACAAAATTATCAGCAAGTTCTCAGTAATAAAGATATCAATTTTGAAGTTTAGAAGTTCGTACTAGCCGTACTAGCTCCAAGAGATTATCTTAAAACAAAAACAAAAAATTGACAACACATTTTAGCCAATTGGGATAGGTTTTAGACAAGTTTGGCCAAGAAGTGTAAAATGGAACCAGGAAATGTACAATAATTCACACTTTCTTTGGAGTGTTTTTATTTATTTAAAAATACCTGTCTTTTTCAACAAAGCCAAACATATTGCTCTGCTGATGTTTACATGAGAAGTTATTAAGCAAGGAATGGACAATTATTTCCTTAGCGGAAGTAATAAGATCATTTTTAATTAAAAGAAAATCATTTAAAAATCAATATTGTGAATAATAAGTTATTAACTTTGCGTTGGGATCTTAATCTCCATGGTGGTGTTCTTCTTTCAATAATGACTGCCTCACTTATCCGTTACTTAAATAAAGGCAGGTCTATGTAAAATCAAGCAGAAATGGGTCCAAAACAACAGCTTTAAGATGCAGAATGTTGATACCCCATGATTCAAAAGTCAGCAACTGTATCCTTTCATGCTTTTTATACATCCATTCCCAATACCTGTCAAATAAATGACCTTTCTATTTGCCTCAACTGTATAGAGAAAAAAGATAACCAATTCCTTTATATTTTTCTATAACAGCCAAGCCTTGATTCACTGTTGTGTAGAAGGTAGGTAGTTTAGTTCTCATTTACTCTAGACTACACAGAAATTTGAAGTGGAGAGCTCTCCTGCTTCAAAAGTCAACGACACTTCTCGCACAATTGATCCTCACCTGCATTTACATGGACAGATCAAGAGCAGATTATTCAATGTGGAGAGCTTACCTTTGTGAAAGGTACACAAAAGCAAACACTCTCACTATCAGCTAAATCTCTCACTGTGATGTAAAAACTGATTCAGTGAATTAAATGTATTCAAAGCCTCCAAAACGCTTTTAATGGCTTATTAAAACATGTTATTCTTTCCAATCTGTTTTGCTCGAGAGGGGACAAGGTTGGATTCTGTAGCCGCCTTAAGAGAGCAAGCAGCAGTATCACGGCTCATCAGTTCTGGTCATAAAGCGGCGGTGCTGGTATTTTTAGCTGGAGGATTCACTCTGTGGACGCTCAGCGATAGGAGCCGGGGTGGTGAATATTGACCCTGTCCTCCTGAGCCTCATTGGCGCTCAAAATAACGTCTTTAACTGCCACTTAGCCGTCCCTGCCTGTTTTCCCCCCAAAACCTTTTTCTTATTTCTGTGTCTATATAAGCCATATCTTCTCCTACCATTTCTGTCTTTCCGTTTGTTTCCTTCTGGTTGTCAAAGTAATGGAAATTAGTAGTGTGTTTGCGCAGATAGCTTGCTGAATGTCAAGAAAACAAAACATTCTTGCTTGAATGATCCCTCTTGATTTCCTCCAAAGCTAAAACCAATGTAATGCATGGTAAAAGACTCTAATGCATAAACTAATGGCCAAACAATAATGGGAATAGCATTATGATGCCGAAAAGATGCTCCATGGTTAGATACATGCATTTTTCTTGCTGTTTTCAAGTCATTCTTTTTGTAAAGGGAGTCTGGCAAAAACAAATAAACAGACATCACACCAATATGAACCTTAATGGGTTTGAATCCCTCAGGAAAGAAAGAGCACCTGCAGCTGTACACATCGCATTAAAGACGGATTTAACTGTGAAACAACAGCATCCGGTGTAAGCCCCCACGCACCACAAATCAATGTGTTCACTGAACAGATTAGAGGATATATTATCCAAATTCATCATGGATTATGCCACAGTGAAAGTGGAACTCTCTCCCACGCTCTATGTCCGAAAAGTTGTTATTGATTTATGGTGGAACTTAATCATCTGGCTTGTATGATAATTTGCCAAGAATGTGAGTAGACCTAGGATTCCCAAACCTCCTGAGAAACTGGTTGGACAAATATTTGTGAAATGTGAAAGCTAGAGTTGAAGGTGTATTCCAGGAACTTGTCATTAGTAAACCAACAATTGGGCGTTGATAGTTTGATAGAAGGTCACACTATCTTTACTGTTTTTCGAGAAATGTTTCTGATAAAAATGACAACTATTTAGGGTTAATCTTAGAGTTGATGTTGGAAAAAATATATGTTTAATCATTTCCTTGGCGAGTTACGGCCCCGTCCACACGGACACGAAACGGGTTGTATCTGCTACAGTTCTCTATCGTATGGACGGTTCGTCCACACGAGGCCGTAACGGAACCGCGGAGACGGAGCCCTCAAACGGTAAAGGGTCCCTCCCAAGGTGGGTAGAGCTGCGGACGAAACGCTCTGGGGGGCCTAACGGCTCCGTGTGTACGTCCTATACGATCATTTCCTGATAACAATGAAGCCATAGCCCCGCCTCTGCTGCTCACTGCTGTAGCATGGTCAGTAAAGTTACTGCTACTGACCATGCTACAGATGTTAATGCAACATCTACAGCTCCTCTACTACAACCATCAGCAATAAGTGGACATGGATAACTACATGAACTACATGTTGCTAAATCCACCACGGAGAATAAACAGATGAGAAGATCGATACCACAGAGAGTCTAGTCGGCGGACCAAAAGCCAATGGCTTCAGAGATTGATGATGAAATCAAATCAATTGTGGGGTTTCTTATATCACCGGAAAGCATTTATGACAGTAGTATTAAGTGCAGAGGAATACAGTTCAACAAACAACACAGGAAGGCAGCATGAGTCAGCCTAGAGACAATACGTTGCTGCTTTGAGGCCAATTAACAGACTGCTGCTCTCAGTACAGCTGGACATTAAATATTGATCCTTCCATCACCGTTCACATTAATTTGTCTTCTTCAGGGGTAGTTTCTTACTCTTTTCCCCTCTATGTACTTCAATCAATCCTATGTTACAGTTTACTGCCTCTGGTTGTTGTTGAAGAAGGAGGGCAACATCAGCAGATAAATGATAGTGAGGAAAGAACATAACAGAGATTATGTAAATTATTCCGAGGATACAGGGAAACAAAAGTTCCAGTTTATCAAATCCAATAAGATTAAAAGTACACGTCATTGTACAGTACTACCACCCTGTGGTCATAACGCTCATATGCATGGTTAAAAAAAAAAAAAAGGCACCCACGTGTAAAACATTTTTTTATTTTATAATGTATTTTCACACTGCACCAGATATTTCAATCACATGAAATTGTGCATGGGAATCAGCAGGGAGAAAACACGTATTTACAGAACAGATTTACAGTACATTTTTGAAGGATAATCACGATTTGAAGAAGATTCATTAGGAATTAGAAACACTCAAATCATTCATTAAGCAATTCAAGTCAAAAGTGAAAACCAGTTTCAGTCATTGATCTATTCACTTGCTATGAGGCAATGGAGAATAATTTGATTTTTCAGTGCAATTATTTGTCGTCCTATTGACTAGAGCATCGCTAACATACCTCGAATATCCAATCAATACAGTCACTTTCCAAAGTTGAATTTATTACAGGCACTGATAATTCATCTCTCATTATGCAGAAATCCATCTTTTATATTTCACGCAGTTCATCTTAAACAATGATAGGATATCAGAGGCAGGAGTGAGTTCAAAATCTCAGATTTACAATGAAGACACATCAGCAAAATCGATCAAACGAATAAATAAATGAAGACTCACATTCAAAAGATTGGATAATATCTGATATGAGTATTGAAAAATGTGTGAAAACACTGAGTTGAGATGAACAGGACTGAGAAATGAGATGAGTGTTTCGCATCATTTGGACTGAAATCACAAACGCACATCTTTCAGGGGTAGATGCTTTCACAAAATAAATCTCACGTCCCATGATCAAGAATTGAAGGTGCGTTCATTATATAACAAACAGCCTCTCTTGTCATAAAATAGCTAAGAATCCAGCAAAAGTGTTCTAAAGCATATTTGCACAGCTACTTAAGGTTCGGGAAAGTAAGTCTCAGTGGGTAACCTTGAAGAATCAAAACCCTGGAAGTGAAGTTTCCTTGCCAGACAGGAGCATGCTGACAGGAAAGTAAAAACGATTCAGCGAAGGAAACTAAATGCTTAAAGGAAACTGTCTGTCGATCACCCGGAGAATACTGAAAGCAGAAACCCATCTGCTACTTGTGAATAAATCAGACTGAAATATTGAAGCCATTTGGAAAAACATTGAGGTCATTTTAATCCAGATGTAACAGCTACTCTGACTGGGTTTTAACACTGAGTATTGCTTGAAAAGCTACGCTGCCATACAAAGCCAAAACGCAGTAACTAATCTTCTATGTAAATTATAAATGGACTTATCAATGTTACTTTTGACATCTGATTTACCAGCTACAAAATCATTATGCCACAGAATTTATAAATCCTAAAAAACTGGCAAGTAAAGACATCTTGTTAAGGCTAGCTAGTTAGCCTAGCTAGTGAGAGCTAACTCATCTTTTCTGTTTCCTGTATTTAAAACCAGATCTTTTTCGTTCTCTGTCATCTTAGGAATTTAGTTTCAAGTCCACAGACATAAGTTTGGTAGCTAAACAAGATTGTTATCGAGAAAAAAGAAAACCATTTCCTCTAAAAGCTAACAAGTCTGGCTTACCAGACCAGCAGTATCTGTTGTCGCTACTGAGTCTTCATGATTTGTTGTAGTTAAGCCACTTTAAATTACACATTTAAATGTATTAAATCATACAAGAGTTCATTAGACTAGTTGAAATAGACAAGGAAGCTAAAGCTAAATATTTTGTTTGCAGTTACTGCGTTTGGGTTTTGTAAGGCAATAGGCTATAATATCAGATACACATATTTAAATAAACATAACATCAGTCAGCAGTTGATATGATGAATACTATCGAACACATTTTTTTGTCAGACCTTGTCAAAGGAGCAGGATATGTTTTATTTAGAGGCCTCTCATGAGAGGGTTGGCAGTAACAGCTGAATAATAAGACCATACTCCGCTTCAGTAGTTATTTGGTCCTTGCTTACGGAGAGCACACAAACAAAGAACGAACTGGAGAGCAATACAGGAAGACGCAACACATCACGTATCATGGGAACACTTAGGATAGACTCACAGTTATTGCTGGTATGCAGGAAATCTCCATGTTTTGGGACTCTTTTAGCAACCAACAATCGGTGCAAGGAAGCAAAGCATTTCACCAAAACACGTTTTTTGTCTTTCCAGCTACAGTGAAATATGCTTAGAAGGTATCCATGTTGTCTAGCGCTGAACGGAGAAGAGGAATGTTGAAAGCACAGGAGCGACTCCTGGATCGATTGACACAAAAGTCGATATTGATTGTGTTGTTTTGTTGCAGCTATGAAAGATGCTGTCCGTCTCAGCTGTTCTGTAGTCCTTGGAGTTTTAGAGGGGCTCCCCTGTGATTTGTCTTGACCTAAAATATCAGTAGATACACTCAGCTTTTAAGACTGAGAGCCGTCATATCTAATTAGACTTCCCTGATACTGTTCCCTGTGGGGCATCACTGAAATACCAGTGTTGTTTTTTTCACACTTTCGGGAATTATTAGTATTTTGGGTTCCTTTTCCAACCCTTCATCAAGTCATGGGTGGTGTAGCTGCTTCACAAAGGATTCATTTTGATTGGATAAAGGCCTGCAGATAATCCTTGAATTCAGGTACGTTCTGTGATGATTTGGAAGCAGGGGTCAGTGGACTCCTTCCTCCAGAGATCCTTTGGCTTCCCAAATCTTTACTGTGCGATCACTGCCGAAAAACACACAGTAAAATAACGAAAGTCAGGTGATTATAATCAACATCAAAATCACGTTTCAACCTTCAAAATACAGTAACTTTAATAGAATCCTTACACTTTTAGCGATAATGAGAAAGAACAGAACATTCAGATGAGTGTGTTTTGTGACTCACTCTGAGGCAGTGAACAGTTGGCTGCTGTTTGTGGCCAGGCCGTTGATGGGACTGTCGTGTCCCCGGACCTCGCCGAGGGGCGCGAGTGAGTCGGCGTGCCAGAGGCGCAGCAGCCCTCCTCTGCATCCGCTGAGGAGCACCGGAGAGCCTGGCACCATGCCCAGAGCGCTGACCCAGTCTGCCTGCGCACTGACTGACTGCTAGAAGAAACCACAGCCCATTAGTTAGTGCAGACTTCTCCATAGTGGGTTTCTTGTCGTTTTTTCAGTTTCAGCAACTCATTCAGTCATATTTATTGCAACAAACAAACATTATATATTTTTGAGAGTTTTAAAGACTATGTTATTCCTCCATCTAATAATTTGATATATATTTTGAGCCCATTTGGCCACTTTCTTTTGATCTCATATATATGAAATCAAGGGGGAAAATCTTCTGGCTCCACATATTTTGCTTTGTGATCAGTGTACCTGTAGCAGCCGTTTACTGGCTAAGTCCCACTTCTTGATGTAGAAATCCCTGGAGCCGCTGTAGAAAACGTCCCCGTGCACCACGAGAGACTCCACCCCGTCCTGATGAGCGGGATCGAACGATTGGCTGGAGCTGATGCTGCCCTGAGCGCCTTCTGCCACCTCAAACATCTGGAAACACATATTTCCATGATACATCTTAAACTTGTGAGGTTTTGTGGAATACAAACAGAATGCAATCACAGTTACGTGTCTCTTACCTTAATATGATGGTCTTTGGATCCAGTGAGGACCACATCCTGTCCGTTGCCTAATTTGTCGACAGTCAGACACATGACAGGTCCCAGATGGCCAGTCAGCTTCCCTGTGGACGCAAACCTAGAGAAAGGAAAGGAGATGAATTCTGTCTTCATGTTTGATAAATGCTTATTAGACTCTAATCTGTGTTTGCACTTACTTTCGGAGGTCCCACATGCGCACAGCGTTGCCAGCGGCGGCATAAAGGAAGGTGCCTGAAGGGTTGAGAGCGATCTGGTTGATCTGACTCTCTCCTGGTGGGATGGATAAATTCCTGACGGACGAACAGATGTCTCCTGAACCCACCTGTCCTGATGACCTGACATCCACAAAGATGCAAAAATACATTCTTTGATATCCTCCGTTATTATACAGTATGTGCAGCTTAAGATGTTGACAGAAGAAGTGTTGTTCTTACGTCAATGTGCGGATACACTTGGCGGAGTCTCGTATATCCCACACTTTTATGTAAGCAGTGGATACAGTGAAGACGAGACTAGAAGTGTACCTAAAATATAAAAAGAACAAATAAGGATGATTATTATTCGTCAAAATCACCATATTCTTTTACAAATATATTGATTGCCATTTTAGATTTTCCAGAAAGATAAATGTACATTTCACCCCCTCCAGAATAATAATGAAACAAATCAAATACATAATCACAATGATAGGTAACAGGCATTATTAGTAAATAGTAAACCAAGTAAATAAATGCTACAAAAATATTAAAAAAATAGGTAATTAAAAAAAATATGTTAATAGTTATGTGAAATTGTTAATAGGCTTTAACAGGGAGTTATAAAGCATATATTTCATACTCTAAACCTAGTTATTTTCCCCAATTAATAAAGATATGGAATTCCTCACATATATAATAAAAGGGGTCATTTCTCTAAGGTCAGACATTGAGAAATGTCTGGAGTTTGTTTCTGTGATTTCCCCCAAAACGCCCCATTTGCCATGACTAAGTTTTACTTTTATTCTAGCTTGTGCTTTGCTGCGTTCTGATACCTGACTGAGACGACGCTGCTGGGATGATCTGCGAGAGACATGATCTCCTGACCCGTCACCAAGTTCCACACTTTACACGTACGGTCTGAAAACACACACACACACAAAGTATACAGTACGTAAGGGAATAAACAAAATAAGTAATAGAGAGAGCAATATGTTTCATGAGTCGACCTTTTCTACCTTTGGATCCTGTGAAGAGCAGATCATCTGTGGCGTCTACACAGAGAACAGGTTTGGTGTGGCCCTCTGCTACGTACACACACTGGAGTTTGGCCCCGCGGCTGTTCTTCTGGGCCGTCACGGGGTTTATCACACCTCTGAAACACACATGATATGGTAAGAGCTGTAACTAATGGATAGTAGTACTACAGTGGATGTTATACGTAGAAAAAAAATGGAGGTAACTTTATGTTTGCATTTAAAAAAGGTGACATAAAATCGATTCCTATTATAAAAGACCAAGTAAGAGATGAACGTTACCTATGGCCTTCATATACAGGTGAGTCCTCCAACCTGAATGACAAAGCAAAGTAATATAAAGTAAAATGTTAAATAAACATTTCAAAATCTTAGTCTTTCCGTAAAAAACTGTATTATGTAAACAAACTGGAATTTATAAGGTTACATTTCCCAAACAAATTATGAATGTATGGTAATTATGAGTAGAGCTGATGCTGAGTGGAAAAATATAAATATGTTTGTTTTTTTGCATTTTTTGATCTAGATTGCATTTTAATCTAAATTGTTGCCAACTATTGATAAAAAGCAGACTGAAGATAGACAGAATATACAGAAATTTGCAAAAAATACTGCAATTTCGATGGTTAAAATTAGAAAATGTTTTATTTAAATGATATCAGGTTTGATAAAAATATTTAACACAGAAATAGAGGAACATATATTCTTATAATGAATATGAATGTATCATTTTCTGTCACTTTTCACATGTCACTTCTCACTCACAGTGCTTTGTGGTCACTGCCTTTAGTTTTAGCCTCTGCTGTGCTAGGCGGATGTGTGTGTATGGGTCCTGGGATGTGCGTTGCCGTGGCGCCCTTCTCTTGCCCCTTCCTCCGGCTGAGGGGCGAACGCTCCACCGGCCTCCTCTCTGTCCCTGTAGGTGACCTGGCTCCAGAACTGCAGGCAGGAAAATAGATGGAAAACGTTTGTATTATTAGTATGGGAGGCAAAACCGAAATATAGTTAAACATTACAGAGAGAAATATCCTGATATATCTGTTTTCCACTGGGAAACGTTGCCCCCAACACTTACATGCCAGCGGGTCGGGCCGACGGTGCAGATGAAGGAACAGCTTGCTCGCAGTCAGGGGTTTGACTGAGAGCGTGACCCTGCATGTCCGCAGACCCTTCCAGGGGCTCTGAGAGGGGCAGCAGGGGGAAGTCTCCGGTGGGGGAGTCACAGTCCCCGCTGCCGGCGTACAGCAGCTCCATCTGGGTGGTGGTCCGTCTGCGAGCCTGAGGGAGCACAAGTGTTTGGCTCAATATTCGTCTGACTCACAAGTCAACGGACCAGTTAGTCATTAATTCAGGTCCTATAAATAACGACTCTTGAATAGAAAAATATGTGGTTTTAATAATGTCAAACAGAATTGGTATACAGCATATTGGATCATTTGTCTACTAAGATGTTTACAGTATATCAGTTAGCCATGTTGGATTGTACAGTACCTTGCCTCTGGGTCTGGATTCACCACATAACTTCAATAGATCCGATGCCAGTGTGCTGAAACAAAGTGAGGGGTAAACAATCACCCAATACATGCTAATATGATCATATGAACAAAGCATAGTGTAATGTGTTTTATGTGGCACAACTTTTGTGATAACTGAAGTGTCATGAATCCATTTTAATTTTTTTTTATAGAAGATAATTTCAGTTGTCTCCAATAGCTTCAATGTCAGGTTAGCCAATGACTTCAAATCAATACAGCACTGTGTTATTACTCTAGAGAGATAGGATGCACCTCTTTTTTTTTTAACAATACTAATAAGCCTAGTGCAGCCCTATTTGATGTTATCAATCCCATCTCGGCTTTTCCCTCTGTGTGTCTGTATTTACCTGCCCTCTGCAGCTTGGCTCTGGGTTGACTCGTCACTACTGCTGTCATCTCCGTTCTCTGTGGAAAACAGGATACCTCAGTACATTTGAAAAGCATGTGTGTTTTCAAGAAGCCTTACACAAGACAACGTCCAGTCAGAAAGCTAGAGTATTACAGCACAACAATGACTAAGGCTTCAGCAGCTCATAACAAGGGCAGGGGTCACCTGGTTAAGGTTTAGAATAGAAAAGAGACACTTTTAATGTAACACAACCAGAAGCTACAGTGTGTGTCCTGTGTGGAGGAAGAATGGAAAAAGCATGTGACGGATACAAACAGAAATGCAGACACACAAACTGCTGTGTTCAACTTCGAGTCCTGCTGCAGCGTGGGGTTTTCTGTTTAGTTTTAGTGACTTTAGTGAGAGGGATTTGCTAACAGGTGGGATAACGGGGGAAACGTAACAAAACACATCATGCACGTTATGGCGGAGTTACTTCGACTTGGTTAGATTTCACAAAGGAGGATTTCGGGTTGATGCACACTACAAGATTTCTTTATCTACTTTAAAAAATATAGTTACATTTATTGCATTGAATATAAAAGGAGGTATAAATACCATTCACCATGTATACATATTTCTATGTAACTGCACCTTATCTCTATGTAAAAAAATAAGGTTTTAGTAAAAAATGCAAATTCCTTTAAAAACAAAAAGGCATTCGATGTGCCTTAACTTTTGTTTGACAAATTTCAAAATGCAGAACCGAAATGTATAAGGCTATAAACGTAAAGTAACATTTTCTTTATGATCTTATAGTTTATTTTCCTTTAATATGGTCCAAGTCTTTTGGAAGTCTTGTGTTGTGCATGTGCCCCGCTCTCTAAAACACCGTCTCATTGTAACGGATACTCACCTGATGACAGGTAACCTAACTCTGAGTTCACAGCACACAACAGAGAAAACAAACAGCAAACAAATCAAAATCAAACTCAAAGATGAGAAAAAGGCAGTACTTTATTTCACAGGCCAGGTATTTTTATTTCATAATTTTTCTTGGCCTACAAAATAAAATGGAGCCATGAAAGAATGGTTATGATTGACATGCTCAGACTGGTTATGATTGGATGTTTCAGACCTTGCAGAGCGCTGCCCAGCAGGGCGTCCAGCTCCGGGTTGATCTCCGCCTTCTCCTTCAACATGTGGAACAGCAGCTGGTTCTGGGTGGCGCTGTTGATCTCTGTCTGCTTCAACCTGCCCTCCATCACCTTCAGCTGGGAGTCCTTTTGAGCCGCCTGCAGACCCTGATGACACAAGAAGAAATTACTGGAGAAGCAGGCAAAACCAATTTGCAATTTCTTCCTTTGTCCTTTTCTTGTTCTATGCTGCTGGGTTAATTTCCTTACTAATCTAATCTAATTTGAACACAATTTAATTAAGTTGTTCTATTTAAATTCTCATTACGTCCTGCACAGGAGCCATGGCTACGAAAGGGAGATCAAGACAAAATTGTATTCAAGTTGTCATAACAACCAACAACACAGATGATAACAAAGAACTCTAATTGGCACAGTTACTGTTATCATATATATAAAAAAGCATTGCTCACGTTATCTGAGTGAACTGTGCTGTATTAACATATGGGGTTGTACTTTTTATCTTAAAGGTGAAAGCAAAGGGTTTGTCAGGTTTACTAAGTTGCATCCAGAGTCATGCAGAAACCTGAATATACCTGTTGCAATTGCTAGAATGAAAACCCAAACACTGATGACATAAGACTGAAATAACATGAAGTCAGCAGTAGGTACCTTATTGATGGCCATGGTCATGAAATGATCCAGAAGGAAGCGGGACTCTGATAAATTACAGGAGCTGATCACAGCGACCACATCCCCTGTGTCTCCTTCCTCCTGTAACCCAGAATAAAAACACAATCAATAAAGTGTCATTATGAGAAACCCAGTAATAATACACTGTATTTGACCATAGAAGACCTTTTGCACTTTGGGAAATAAACCAACTGACTTTCTTGCGAGTTAGACAAGAAGATTGATATTACTATTTTATTGCTCTGTTAAATATAGGGCTACCGCCAGCAGTTGGTTAGTTTAGCTTAGCACAAAGTCTGAAAACAGGAAACGTGCTAGCCCTCTGTAGAAATCCAACAAAGAATGCCTAATATTTACACCCTACTGCCAGGTTTTACCATGCTAGCTGAACCTACGTACTTACAAAGCTAACATTAGCATGCTTACATATACCTGTTGAGATTAAGGAGTAAAATATGTTATTGGATGTTGCATGACATTTGACAACAATTCGGTATGATATTAGCAACATGCAATTTCTTTAACAACAATATTAAAAAAATATATCTACTTCTTCATGTCTACCAAGGAACCAGATTTCCTGGGATCCCTCACCTTGGCCTCCTCCATCTGCATGATGTTGGCCTGGCATTCTGCGATGCTGTCGTTGATGTAGTCGATGTTGGCGCTCAGAGACTCCAGCTCCTCGTTCAGAGAAGCCAGGGAGCGGTCGGCGTCTGCACCATCCACCGCAATCTTTTCTCTTTTTCTGGACACTCGCTCCCGCCGCCTGGTGAGCTCCTCCCGTTGCTAATGGAACAATAGAAGAAGAAGAGACGAAGATATTGGATTTACACAATTAAAAAAACTTTATTTGACAGCATCACTTTATAACTTTGGGTTTTTGGAAATATAGTAACTGATACAATTCTTCCTTTCTCATTGACTTTAGCATTTGAAACACTTGGACCATCCTTTAAGATAGCAAATGGAGATAATATCGCCCCACAGTTCCCTGCAGCAGCAACATTTAAAGTCATATTCTTTTAGAACTGTGGTTGTCCAAAGTCCTGAAATCATCACGTTTGCTATCGAGGTCAAGAGGCGCGTTCACACCGCAGTACTTTTCCCACTTTAATTCCGATATAGTTCCGAAATGTCGCGTTCACACCAAAAAGAGCCGGAACAAAAATGAGTTCATGAGAACCTTTTTACCCCCTTTTCTGTCCCTGCTAGAGAGCAGGTACTTTTGTGGGAGAAAAAGGTTCCTGTGTCTGATTGGCTGGGCGGATTGCAAACCACGCCCCGTAAAACTCCCAAAAGGTTTTGTGAAGCCGCAATTTTATTATCCTCGCATTGCATTATTAGCATTAGCATTAGCCCAGCGCACAAAGGCAGAGAGACTAACTTATGACAACACAAAATAAAACATGGGAGCGGTGGAGATGAGGAGGTGTCGGCGTTCTGGCGATTTACTCGGAAGGCTTCAGTAGAAGCTGCTGGGAGTCCCAGCAGCTTCTACTGAAGTCAGTCCCTAACTCCGGGGACTTCCGGCCGGGGATTTTGGGCGGCAGTATACGCCGTGAAGTTGTTTGCGGCCTGCCAGTAAACCCAAAGCAGACGAAATGACATCAGCGGCTTCATTTGCCTAATCCACCCCCAGGGATTTATTCCGGTGTGAACGCGATCTGTACTTAGTTCATGAGAACTAAAGAGTTCTCATGAACTAAAGTGGGAAGAGTACTGCGGTGTGAACGCGCCTAAGGGTAAAACATGGTGAGGAACACAGAAAGGAAGTCATTTTACCTTCAGCAGTCTGTTCATTTCACTCTCCATGTTAGAGATGGTCATCCTCTGCATGATGATGTCAGTGACTCGTCTCTCCAGTGACTGCCATTTGGTCCTGGCCGTCCTGTTGAGGTAGATACTCCCCATCCGCGCTGGGGAGCTCCTGAGAAGAAAGACATGGGACTGTTAAGACTCTTTTACCCTCCACTGTCTGATACACACATAAACATGTTCGGATGCCGCACCTTGCTCCATTAGCTTGGGATACTCCAGATGTAAGCATCCTTCCTGGGGACGCTCTATGAGGCTCCTGCAGAGGCTCAGGTGTCACCTTTCGGCTCACTTTCCCAGACAGGGGCCTCACCTGCCGCCTGAGAGCTGTCACCTGGAACAGATCACAAAAGAGAGAGGCATATTGGAGTAAAAGGAAAACACAAAATATGATATTGTCAACTCTTTTCCCTCATGCGAGTCTCACCTCTTCGTTCTTTCTGCGAAGAATCATCTCCTGTTGTCGTTTATGGGTCTCCATCTGCTTCAGTTGGTGCTGTAGGAAGGGTAAGGAAAGAAAAGGGAGATTAGAGCGGTCTACTCTTTTTATATTTTTGCTCATGTGTTTAGCTAATCAGATAAAAGTTGTTTCAATCTCTGTCACCTCGGCTCTGCGGTGGTCTTTCTTCAGAGAGGCGATCTCCCTGTTCCTCTTGCACTCCGTGGCTCTGTTTCTTTCCTGCTGCTCCTTCATCTGACGCATCAGCACCACCTGGTGGAGAAATACAACACAGCAGGGGGACAAATCAGCACTGCAACGACATGAGTGTGTAATTGAAAAACAAATGAAACTATTAGATTACCTTGGTCTTCTTCATCTCGGTCACATCCAGCTGGAGCTTCCTGAGCTGCCTCTCGTACTGCGTCTGGTTCTTCAGCAGGCGGGCGTGCTCCTTCTGAGCCGACTGCAGCTTCTGCAGCTCCTTGTTCATGGAGCTCAGCTTCTTCTCGTACTCCGTTTTTATCTTCTTGGCTTTCTCATCCGTTCCCGACCCCACTGAACCTGAGCAAGGAAACAATACAGGCCATCAGACTGTTAAACACCTGAACCTTTTGAAAGAACATCCATAACATTCATCTGTTTGCATCATATTCCAACTACTTGTATATAGACTCTTCTTGCACTATTTCTATTCGTATTTAATTGCACTATTTGATCAGTTTTATTGTGTTGCACTGTTGAAGGAGCCTGTGACCTAGACCCGGCCTCATGGGCGATCCCCATGGGGCCAGGATTTGGGCCCGCTGTTTTAAATCAGGGCTGAATACCACATTTGTATTGTTTTATTAATATGTTTATTGTTGTTATTTGTAGGGCTTTGTCCTAATATTTATTTTTGTATTAGTTAAATATCATTTTTTTTATTTTGCTAGGAAATTCTGAATGAAAGGCTGCGCGCAAGACTGGTTTTTCGCTGGGTTGAGTCCTGTGTTTTTGAGTGAGATGCGGCACAGCAGCCTGTCAGTTTACTCTTGCTAGGTTAGTGTTTCACGAAAGGAATATGGCAACTCAGCACCAGATGCAGGCACATTAGAAGAAAGCAGTTACTTTACCAAGGAGCAAGCAAGTCAACTGGCAATCAATTATATTTTGAATAGAAATTGACTCTCAAGCCGGCTCTCTCACAAACTCCTGCTCTGTGCGCAAGCAGACCGCTGCACAGGCTCTCTGCCTCGCTCAATCTCTCTCTCTCCCTTTCTCTCCATCGCTCAACCTCACTCCACCTCTCCACCCTGTGTGCGCACAAGTTTGCCTGCGTGCTTTCCCAAGTTGGCACAGCGTTACAAATGTGCCACAAAACCAACCAATGGATGTATAAGACTGTCAACAGCCTTATGGCAACCTAAAACCCCTCTCTTTACGTAACAACAATTCACGAGCGTCTCCCGCCTCCCCCCTCGTTGACAATTCAGATTGCCCGGGAAATGTAAGTGTTGTGGTGGGCCCGCCCTGGTAAATCAAATGCCCGACCAGAGATGTATGTCTGCCGCCGGGTCTGCTGTGACCTAAGATTTTCATTGACATGACTACAGTGTAGCTATGTAGAAATGACAATAAAAGCCTTGAATCTTGAAGAAATACCGTAATGTTATCCATTTAGGATTGTATTTTGATATCTGTTTGCACGTGCCTCTTACCCATGTTATGCAGCACCTTGTCCCTCTCCAGCTGTGTGTCGATGATCTTGTTCTGCAGCATCGTCAGCTTCTGTTCGTACTGCTGCTTGAGAGTGTGCAGACGCCGCTGGCTGTTCTCCAGCTCGTCGATCAGCTTCTGCTTGATGGCGATCTCGCAGGTGATGTTGGCCAGGTCTGCCTGGACGTTTTCTGTGCACACAAACACATCATTCGTTTCTGAATTATCCTGCAAATTATTACCTAGAATGACTTTTCTCACGAGGGCTAATCTTACCTTTCTCCTCCTGGTCTTCGGAGTCAGACTCGTCAGACGTTTCTTCTCCCGCCATGTCAAAGTCCTCCTCTTCTCCATCTGGATCCTCACCTTCTTCATGGTCACTGCCCTCCTGTGGACATATAATCACACACACATTAAATAAACAATATAAATACCAATAGAGAAATGTGTGACCTTTAAATAGCTAGCAAGAAGCTTGACCTCTGCCTCGTCGTTGCCTCGCTCGTGGTCGTTGTCCGGCACTTCCTCTTTGATGACACTGAAAGTGGAAAAGACTGTTAGCCAGCTTCCGGCCGAGTTATTATACTGCAGCTTAGACTAACTGAATTACAACAAGGAGGGGTAAAGTGCACATGCAAACGATTACATTATACAGTCGATCAGATCAGGAGAAGATGTGGAGTCAGTGTTTTAATGATAAACTGGGAAAGGAAAAACATAATATTGTTAGAACAAACTTATTTCATTTGAGGAAGGGTTGTTGACCAAACTGTACAGACTAGCGTCATAAAAACGTAATTCTCCTGGAATGTTTTGCTCACTCTTAGGGTTGCAAAATTCCGGGAATTTTCAAGGATGGAAAGTTTCCACGGGAATTAACGGGAATAAACGGGAATTTATGGGAATAAACTGGGAATTTTCAAAATTGAAGGTTGGCTCTTCATAGGGAACTTAAATATAGTTGGGGAAAGTATATTTTAGCATAATCTGACTAAAACAAACAGATGCCATTCAAGTACTTGAATATCCATGCCATAGCACACTGCTTGCTGCATGGCTATTGAGACCACACAAAGGTTCGCAACAAGCTCACAAATGTGAGAGTGGAAAAACTGGTTGGCATTCGGGCAAACCTAAGGCTCTTTGAGCATGACACAGAGCCATCCTCAACAAGGCTGGACAGTGACACTGAAGAGGAAGACTCAGAGTTGGATGTTGATGAGGCAGAGGAAGAGCCCCTTGACTGAAAGGCTTTAGCCAAAATGCAGAGGATTGCTTGAAGGAAGATTTGCATGTTTCATGGGACTTTTTGGAGGGAGAAGGGCTCTTTTCATTAAACATTTTGTTCTTTTTCATTTTCATTCTTCAATGAAACAAATAATTGTTCAATAAAATAATTAAAACTTGTTCTCTTCTACTTAAAAAAGAAAGAAAAAGTAAAACAAAAATCTGTTGAAATGTCATGTTTTTTTGTTTAATTTTGCATCGAATATTTCCAAAATTCCCCAGCTTAACTTCCCATGGAAACTTTCCGGAAATTTACCAGAAACTTTCCATTCCTTTGCAACCCTACTGTCAAACCCTTTTTTAAGGTTATGACACTACTATGTTAAAATCTGATCAACATCTTGCTGTGTGCGGTGAGTAGGAAAAAGAGAGGACAGCGGGTTGAGAAGAAGAGGTTAGAGCAGGTTAACATTTGTGTAAACCACCTGTAGGGTGCGGAACAAGTTAGAGATTAGTTTATTCAGGAATTTAGGGAGGAAGATTTGGGATTGGCCGCAGGTTAACAACTGAAATCCTTTCCATTACAAGCACAAAAGGACAACATGTGCAGCGCTCCAGTTTCAGATTTGACCCGAACCTGGGTGGGATGTAGCAAACCTGGTGTGTTCAACCGCTTGCTGGTGATTCTCATCACATCGCCTCAGTCTTCAGAGAGAGAGAGGGATGGGAGTGGGGATGGTGAGGTGTGGAGGTGAGGAGGAGGTGGAGACGGCAGACAGGCCGCAGAAGTTGGGGCAAGTGAGGGAATATTATAAAATAGGAGAAAGGCAGAGAGTGAGAGAGCAGCCAGAAAGGATGGTGGGAGTGCAGAGACCCTCACTAACACAGTGTGTTCAAATGATGAACACTGCTTATGGAGAAGCAGATGACAACAACTGATTTGACCAAAAAAACAATAAGCAGGAGAGATAACCGTTCTTTTGCTGTTGCTTTTTAAAGGCTTAATGCCAACAAATATGGATAAGAAATAATATGAATGATGAAAATGTCAAATCTATTTAATACATTTGACTTTACAACACTCAAAAGTTATTGGAAATGTTTGTCAATCAAACGAGTTGGGAACAATCCTACAGAGCCACGACTGGATTTGTGCAGTAATACAGGGTTTAAACAGAATAAACTAAGAGCTGCGCAGCTTTGTAACGTTCATTTAGAATTCAAACTATTTCGGACTCCTGGTTTGTAAGAAGAAGTGTGCTACAGCGTGCCAGAACTCGACAGACCGTAATCAGCGAAAACAGCTCTCACTGTCATCGTGTCTAATTTGATCCTTCATTCCCTTATATAAACACCTGCATTACATCCTAATGCAGGGAGCCAGGAGATAATTACCCACAACACACCAGTTCACACACCCTCCCCGTGTTGAAAGACAACCAAAGTCTCCCATTCAGCTTCTTCGCAACGCTTGTGTTTTTCTATTCCCCTCTAAGGAATTTTGGAAGATTCAATAATTGTTTTTGGTGGATTTTATGTTTTGAACGGTTGAGACGGGCACAATACCTCTTCTTCTTCTTCTTCTCCTTCTTCTTGAGTCTCTCCAGGCTTTTCTTGGCCATCTCGATGACGTCGCTGGCCTCCTTCTCGGTGGAGAAGGAGCTGGCGGGGCCGGTGTACAGCGAGGAGCGCGTGGAGGCCCGAGCAAGACTCTTCCTGAGGTTCTCGTTCACTGCCTCGCTTTCAAGGAGTTTTGCTCTAAAAAAGGGGGAAAGTCATTGTGTTTAGATTACTATAAAGGGCTGTGGATAAATATTAACAATAAAATACTACCATCAAATCAGCAAATACCTGAGCTCCTCGATTTCTTTAATGTAGTTTTCAATCATGTTCGCAATCTCTTCACTGCCTTCACCTAGAATTAAAAGGCATCACTTTAGCTTTTCAAATACTAAAGTTGACTTTGCATTGGCAGAGAAGAAATACTTTATATACAATATATTATGGTCATTATGGGGAAAAGAACACCGACAGGCTGATCAGAAGCCCAACGTTTGCTTTCGGCCAAACTGTATACAGTTAAATCGAACTGACTTGTTTGTGCAGATGTAAGCGTCCTTAACAACGGTCAATAAGTGCTTGACAGCGGTCTGTCTGTTCTGGATTAACAACTTGTCACGTGTTCTGAATTGACCAATCAGAATCGAGTATTCAAGTCCATGTAATAATGTTACATAAAATACCTTGTATTCAAAGCTTTTCTTTATTCTTAAACTCCTTCTCTGACATTCATTTCAGTAAGCGCTCGCTGCATTGGTAGGTTGTTATTAAAGTCAAATTATAAAAAGACTCTCCAGTCCTTTTCAGTATCAACTGTACTTTGTGTTTAGTGCTAATAAGCAACTGTTAGCATGCATTGCTCACACTAAATAACCACTGTAAACAAACCTGCTAAGTCTCAGTATGATAGCACACAGTCATTGTGAGCAAGTTACATACTGACATTAGCAACTAGCTTGAAGAACTAGCCATTCACATTTAGATAAGTTAATCGGGATTGCAGTACTCCTTACTCATTTCCCAGGTTTTAGGTCTTATTGTAATGTCGTTTTTTTGCCCACCTGCTCGAGCCAGGACCTGGTTGGCCTGGTCACTGAGGATGTGAGTGAGTCTGGCTCTCTGGGCGTCGATGGTCTCCTGCATGGCCTTCACTCTCACCCTCAGGTTGTTGTTCTCCGTTTGCAGCATGGAGTTCTCGTGGACCAAGTCGTTGACGCCCTCTATGCCATCTTCACCCACCATACGCTTCCCCTGATGGATCATTAATATTAGTAGATATTTTTTTCCAACCATTTCTTGATCTCTTATGTCTTATTCCATCTCCTCTCCTTCTTACCGTCCTGTACTCCATCAGCTCCATCTGCAGCCGGGCTATCTCCGTCCTCAGGGTGCTGATCTGCTGGCTGGCTTTGTCCTGGTTCACTATGACTTTGTTCTTGATGTTTCTGGCTCTGTTGGCGTACTTCAGAGTGTTTAAGGTCTCCATGAAATCCCGATCGGACGGGCTGATACAGGCGATCATCACTGTTTGACTGGAGAACACAAAAAATGAAGTAAGGTGATTGGTTTATTTAAAAAAAAAATCTGCCATGTCCTTTGCCATGATTAAGGAAACAATTTATCCACTGGGTGCATGAAAACCTTTGCACATTCAGATATTTGGTATATACTGTACTATCTACTTGTTACAAATGGCAGCACTTCTGTACACAGGTTAATCACAAAGCAGTTTTGTCAACTTTTGCAGCAACATAATACATGGTTTGTGGCCCACTGTGAAGGATAAATAAATATTAGGACACAGTGTTTACAAACCTGTTTCCTCCTAGTGAGTCCTGTAACAGCCGGGTCAGTTTGGAGTCTCTGTACGGCACGTGGGTGGAGCGCTTACTCCTGTCTCCAAGAGCACTGATGACGTTTCCCAAAGCAAGCTGAGAGGAGATTAGGAACAACAACCAATGTGATTTGGTATCTAAGGGGAAACATTCATTGTGCTATGTAAAACATGTGCAGTTCATCTTCTAGCCACCTGGGGTCTCTCTTGTTCCACAAAATGAACTGACACTCACTGACATACTGTAGAATGACCACTAGCCCAATAAGAAGATGGCTAATGCATTTAATACATAATGGATTAAGTACAGTATATGATTATGACTTCCCTTTATAGTGTATCATAACATATCTAACTCAGACATGCTCCTAGCTTCCTCACCAGCCCACAGTTGATGGAGATGCCCTCTTTAGCTCTGTCTCCTGTGGCTCCAGTTCTCTTCAGTCTCTCAGAACCTGCCAAGTCCACAAAGTGGAACTTCGCCGACAGCGTCTCAAACTCATTGATCTCCGAGTCGCCGGCTAGACGGTTGTCTGTTTCATTATCCTGAAGGAGAAGGAAGAAGAAGACATTTAAGGGGATACAATCTTCAGCAAGGTTCGATAATGACATTGCAGCTGATGATCAACTCAGTCTAGCAAAACATCAGTGAAATCTACATTCAGGATTAGCAGAGATCCACTGCTGTGTGTGACAGTACGTACGTCGTTGTCAGGAGAGCAGACCCGAACTTGGCACAGGTGGATGGTGAAGATGGCGTGAGAGCGCGAACTCGAGGAGTTCATCTGAGTGCTGGCGGTGGTACGAGACAGAGCGCCCAGCTTCAGACACTGCATCATCTGTAGAAGAATACACAGGGGAGAGAGGAAGGATATTTAACAAAACATACAGAAATGTTCAGGTTGATTGATGATATTCATATAGAAACTGTGTGGAGATTTGTATAGAAGAATTTAGTAATATGTTGTCTATTTTTCTCATTGTGCCCTCATTTATCCACAGACCTGGCGACCAGCAGCTTTCCAGGGAATATCTTTTCAGCAGAAAGTAGTGCCTCAGTTCACAGAGATTTATGTGGAGGCTTTTCCAGTAAAATGGAGTGGTTGCTACTGAACATTAAAAATGTAGTTTTTCAGTGCTGTGAGAAACTGACTGAAAATAATGTATTTCTAGTTGTTTTAATTCAACAAGTAGTTATATTCAAGCAGTATACTAAAGGGGACAGTATGGGAACTGAGTACACATTTGTTTACCTATAACAAGTAATATTGAGATATTAAACAGGTTTATGGCTATATCTCATAATTCCGTGTTCCTGGTGTTGTCCTTAGTGGGGAAGCCTTTCATTTCATAGTGAGGTGAGCAGAGTATCAATCCATTTCAGAACAAGTTTATTCTGATGGGGTTATAATGATAAAAAAATGCTTTCTAAATCCAATTCTAAGTAAATACAGCCAAAAAAGATGGACAAGGATGGGGTCAGAGCAAAACTATTATTCCCGAGTGTTAAAGCTGACCTCCTCTGCAGTGGCGACGGTCCGGGTGGTGACCCCCACGGTGTAGATGCCTCCGCTGGCGTCCTCGTGGATTTTGATGGTGGATCGCATCTTCCTGGCCTCGATGTCTCGCGTCGAGTCGAACAAGTCGAGCACCTCCTCGTTGTATAACTGAAAAGTAGGATGAATAAATAACAGAAAAAATAAAGCACACACATTATTTCAAGAACAGTCGGTGTCATTATAACATCTGCTATTTTGCTTCACTTCTAAAACTCATCTTTCCCCCTCAGCTGCTTCGTCACCAGCTGCTAGCAGACACTCGTTGGCGGTTAAAAATAAAGCCAGGAGCTGATCACTGAGACAGATTAATGACAGTTTAATGGCTGAAGGGTCATCTGGACGCTTTAACACCCGGAAACCCCTACACCCTCCGCTGACCTCTGACCTCTTGCTGTCTGCATGCTCTATCTCCCTAATGGAGCTTAAGTGGCCTGGATGATTTAAGTGCTGGTAATTGCATCTATTTCTAGGTTATTTTAGTGCAATTTCTTTATCTTCCTCAGTGTGTGTGTGTGTGTGTGTGTGTGTGTGTGTGTGTGTGTGTGTGTGTGTGTGTGTGTGTGTGTGTGTGTGTGTGTGTGTGTGTGTGTGTGTGTGTGTGTTTCTGCACCTCCAGGAACTGTGCGTTGATCTTGAACTCGGGAACAGGCCGGCCCTGCTCGGTGGCAGTCTGCCTGCGCTCCTCGATACCTCTGAACAGGTGGTTGACGGCGCGGGGAATGATACCCAGCTCGTCCTCTCCGATGTTGACGTCGAAGCCGGTTCCCATGGTGTACGTCTTCCCCGACCCTGTCTGGACGTGGAGGAAAAGACTGAGTCATCCATAATGTCAGCTCTGATTACGAGTGTTCGTAATGTGGTTTCACGTTTTTTCAGCATATAAACTGCTGACATGGATCGAGAAGCTTGGGACAGAATCATCCCTACACAGATGTTGGTAAAGTCATTTTATTATAGTAACCAGGCAGTCCGCTTACAGCATTTATTTTCATGAATTACAGATATGGAAACGGTTTTGGCTATGGTCATTTAAAAAAAATGTACATTACTTTTCATTACTCTGCTAACAGTATGCCATTTTTATTCAAGGACCACATGCATCTTTTGGTTCAATTTAAGTTAGTTATTTTTAAGGATTCTGTTATTCTAAAGTATTTTTGTTTATATTATTATTTGTCATTCAATAAAATAACCACAAGGGTTTGGCATATTTTTTTGCTTGTTTTTAATCGTGATGGGGTTAAAAAAAACTATAAATATTTGAATCTTAATCATCACAAAATCAGTTAATAACCAAACAGTCGTATTTGTAATAAAGTATTGTAATTGAAGATGATTGCATCCGTTTTCATTCATGCATTGAACTAACTAAATTCTGAGATGTTGGAGTGCATCTCTGAGTGGTTTCTCTAACTTAGGGGGGTCAGAGGGGATGTGGTTGTCGCCGTGGTGACAACAAGAAGAATGCAACATCGAGCTCAAATCCACACATCATCCCCCTCTGCTCCCCGTCTAACAACTGAAAGAGACCCTGACAGGAGTGTGAGTGTGTGAGAGTGTGTGTGTGTGTGTTTGATATATGAGAGAGAGAGAGAGAGAGAGAGAGAGAAAGACAGTGTGAGACAACACCTGTGTGAGTGCTGAGTTTGTGCACATGCTCCTGTGTGTGCATGTGTGTGTGAGGCCTCCACGGTGCACTGTGAAAGGCTCTTTGACAGGAACACAAGGGCTGCAGGAACAATGTGAGGAGAGAATAATGAAGAGAAAGCAGAAGAGCCGAGGGGACGATTAAGAGGAGGGGAAGTTTAACCGCTGCAGTGGGAATTGTCAAGCAGGAAGTCTACTCTCTTTTCAGTCTTATGCAATAAAGGCCTATAGAAACTATTTTGTATACATTAGGCTTTGATGTTATTGCACCTGCTTTTGCTTGTTCCATAACATCTGTATAGGCCTTCACTCTATCACAGGGTCCAAAAAAGTAATCTCAGAACAAGCAGTGTATGGAAATATGAATTTAAAGTACACTTGAGCTATGCATTTCCCTTCAATTTGCTGCTATGCATTGGTGTAAAAATGTAGTATACTTCAGTTTATTTTCGATAGATTATTTAAATTTTTTTTTATTCTTTTTGTAATACCCATATTTGCCTATACTTGCCAAAAGATTGATTCCACTATCATGTTTGTCTCTTTAATTTGAAGCTACACCAAGAAGTGGGTTAGCTTAGCATAAAAACAGGAGGTGGAAAGAAACACAATTGGCACATAAAAAGCTCAATAGTTTTGTTGCTTAATCCATACAGAAATGAAGTGTAAAAAAAAAGTAAGCTATTATGAACCATAGAGATATTAGACTAGAAAGAATAGATATGTAAAAAAAAAGGGTATCCCCCCCCCCCCCCCAAGATAACCTGTAACTGTAAAGCTATCCATTGGGAGGTCAGTGTTTTATCTGTGTAATGTCTCTGAATGATGTTTTGACTTTTCTTTTGAGTTCCCTGCTCTGGTATTTGGTGAAGCAATCTGCTCACACTTTACTATGGGTAATAAACTCCCTTTCTCCCTCTGAGGCTAATCTATCAGAGCCAATATAAAGCTGCGCTTGTGAGGGCAGGTTGGAACATGTCAGCTGATCGTGTATTGACTGTGAGGCCTGTTCACTCCCTCCTAGCTGGTCTGATGATATGAAGTAAAATAAGCTTCATATCACATGCTGCCATTAACCTCACTGGAGAGTCGTCTCCTCCCTTGGAGTGATGCAATGTGTGTGTTTGTTGATGTAGGAGCATGCAGGAGACCAACCTGTCCGTATGCAAAGATGGTGGCGTTGTAGCCCTCAAAGCAGCCCTCGATGAGACTCTCGGTGCAGTTGGTGTAGATGCTTTCCTGATGGGAGTCCATGTCCATTACGTGGTCGTAGGTGAAGGCCTTGTCCTTACCCAGAAACACCTGCGGCTCGCCGGGCATCACGTAGGTACAGATGTGGCAGCCCTCGATCTTTTCTTTGGCCAACTGAGGACGGATCCTGGTAGACAAAGAAAGAGACAGATGTTTTTATGAAGTTTGATTTCTACCAAATCTTCAGCTGCTTGAGGAAATACATTTTGTTCTATTATTCAATGCTGGCGCTTATAAAAGGAGATATTGGCAAGAAAAAAAACCTGAAATCCTTTATGTCAAAACTACACATCTAACTTTATGTCACCTTTTGAAGGATTTGAAGTATTGAGTAATATATCCATAAGTTATCAATTTAAACTAAAAAAGCCAACTCACATAGCCATTTCTATATGGCATTACATGTCAATTAGCTGACGCTTTTATCCGACTTCCATGCACTTCAATACTGTAGACACGCCTACAGCAGCAATTTGGGGTTAAGTAAGTACTATTTCCCCCCCTGCCCCTACAGGCACACTTATTGCAAGGCTTGAGTCAGCTAAATGAAGTGTAATGATGACATACCGTAATACAATATGAAGCTATGCTGCGAACAAGGCTACAAATCAAACCCTTTCATGCACATTTCCAATGTCAAAGATATTTGAAGCTTTAAATACACTTTTATTAATTCACAAACTTTCCAGATTTCCAAGGGCAACTCTGGTGTGTTTGATAGTGTGTGTAAGAAAGAGGCAGAGCTGTCTGTGCACGCATCGAAAGCCTGATCCAAAATGTGTCTTATATTAATTTGACGAGATTAAAAATCTAGCTGAGCAGCAGACAGGAAATATTTTCACTGAGCTGCAAACAGATGGGTGTTGCTACTGTGCAGTGTGTGTGTGTGTATGTGTATGTGTATGTGTATGTGTATGTGTGTGTGTGTGTGTGACCACGCAGTGCCAGCACACTCTCCAGCAGCCACCGTGCACAGTACAGTGCCCTCACTGTTCACTGGAGAGCTCTGGGTAAACATTCCCACTCTGGATTTCATTAAGGAATCACTCTTACTTTAGTGCAAATAAACACGCTGTTATACATCATTTCCTCCCATAATGCAACTCTGCCTCCCATCACTGTACTTACTGTCCACCTGAAGAGGAAGTGGCAATATTGGAGGCAGACCAAGGAAATATTTGAACATATCGGTGCCAACAGTCAATATTAAACCGACTTATTGAGACACTTAAAGAATCTCATAACAGCATCGTCATCATTTAGCTGTGAGTGTGAGTGTGTGTGTGTGTGTGTGTGTGTGTGTGTGTGTGTGTGTGTGTGTGTGTGTGTGTGTGTGTGTGTGTGTGTGTGTGTGTGTGTGTGTGTGTGTGTGTTGTGTGTGTGTAACAACGTGGCACTTTGCATGCATAATGTGTTCAATGACTCTCACATTCATCACTGCAAGACTCTATAGGACTTCTGCATGGATTGAAAGGACAGTCAGATTGAGTGTGTGTGTGAGTGTGTGTGTGACATCAGAACACAGCTATTTAGCAGACTCCATCTGGGATTACAGCCCTGATGAGAAAAGCCAGGGAGGGACCAAAGGCTTGAGGAGAAACTCTGTCCTACCTGCAGTAACCGAACACCTGCAGAGAATTACTGTCAGCTTTGTGTTATGGACAGCAGAATCGCCCCATTTTATACAATATTTGATACATGGTAACTAAGTCCATCTTTCATTGAACCCAAATCAGGTTTTTTTAACCCTGAAAAAATGAATTCTGAGCCCTAGTTGGCCCTTAAGATGTTATATAGTGTTTGATTAACTAAGAATGAGTGGAAAAATACATCAGTTGGTGAAAAAGTTCATGTATTTTACCGTGTCCACAATTGTCATATTTCGTACTTTCTAATTAGCAATCTGTCCATTTTGGGCCATTAATTAAAATAGTATAATATATTTTATAGATTTTTTGTAATTCAAGGGAGAATTTAAACACATGGAATGCCAATAAATAAAAACATTTGTATAAACATTTTATTTGCTCAGTTTAATCCTTACAATTATGAGTTTGCAAATATGTTTTGTTTTGACCCTGTAAAAAACAGCTGGCTTAATAGGTTGCTAAGATACAGTAGCAGGTTGCCTTTTTTTTGCTATAACAGCTGACCTCTGCATCTGAAAATGAATCTTATAAGAGCAGTAGAAGTGAGAAGAAATTACAGGCAGTAAAACCAAAACAATGAGCTAAAAAACGCTAAAATACTTTGTATAGCTGGGCGGACCTGTAGTGTCAGGTGATAACTTTTGGCATGAAACATCAAAAATGAACTTATTGTGAACATGAAAATATGAATGAGTGCAGATTTAAGTTTACAAGCTGACATGTCAAACTGTATTCGTCAGTTTGGTTTGGTCTTCTGAGGTGACTCAAAATTGGTAAATGTTTTAGGGCGTGACAGGAGTTATTCTGCATTAATCCCTTTGGCTACCTTCCAGAAACTTGAAGGAAGGCTATTACTGTAATCCAGTGTAACAATGGAGGCACTCACTGCTGCTTAAAGCAAAAGTATGAAGTCACTGGGTCATTGTTTCCATCGGTAACTTCAAAGAAGTGTAACGAAATATAGACTTTAATATGAGATGTCGAATTTAGAAAATGTCCTATACACCAACTAAGAGAACAAGCTGTATAACGGTACCCACATGTAGAATAAATGCCCGGTGTTTCTGATTGTATTCATGACCACAGAGTGATACAATGTTTGTTTTGTTTGATATCCCCAGGGTCCTCCATACATAGAATGATAGACGGGGAGGCTAAAGAGCAAAATGACTGTCTGAGATAAAAGAGAATAGACGTAATGGCTACTGCCCAGACAAAACACTGATGATAATCTCTACATTAGGAGGCCACCACAGTCCATCCAGTCAAACAGACCTATTATCTGTGGGCTTAATGACGGTCTTTCACATGATCAGACTGCACTGGTTCAGCCTTCAGGAACTCGGTTTTTTAAACCCCCGTTAGCCATTTCTTTTTACTTTCCAACATATCCCTGCCAAATGAATTGTGACAACTTGCACTGGCAATTAAATGTGGTATTAGACACCAGTCTTGCACCAAACTTGAGATAGATTTTAAATAGAGTACTAAAAAGTAAAAAACCCAGTGGCTGTCTTTAAGAGATGTGGTATGGTGTGTGAAATGGTAAGTGCAAAGTCAAAAGCTGCTGCAAATCTTTTAATCAATGTTGTGTATCATTACATTTCCAATGGTGTTCTTAAATAAAACAAGGTCATGTACATCTGAGCCTTACAACAATGATGTTCCTCAAAATAGAGGTGTGTTGTGGCACAATAGACCTCTATTTGGAGCATTTTTTGAATGTTTACATATTCACATGATACAAGTTCTGGTATCACGTGTCTCTGCTAACGGTAAACAGGTGAGGGATAAGCTAGGTGTGAAGCGCACCCTGCTGATGGGTTATTAGTGTGACTGACTTTAGCTGTGATTATGATCTGGCAGGCTTCACTCCGTGGTTTAACCCAAAACACTTGTTTCTCCTGGCTAAATAAGGGCTGCCCTTCAGCGCTGTGGATTTACAGCGGCTAATCCACCTTCTAGGGTGACACACGCAGGCTCCTCAGGCTGTTGCTCCAGGAAATATAACCCCGCCACTTCCTAAAGGTGCACAATCATGCACTCATACACACACATGCAAAACCTCCCTTCATGCAACTTCAAAGTGCAATTCAGAATTTGTTGGTGATTTTCAGCTGTGAATAATATTTGGTTTATTTTCCTCTTGTATATATTTGTTGCAAAGCGAAGAGTTATTACTAATAGCAAATATCAAATCTGGAACACACTCACTCCCACACATATCATGGGCCCCCAGGGCGCCAAGTGAGAACCTGTGCATAATAACTCCTCAACACATTAATCTGCCATGACAGATGCAGCCAGTTGGAGGGAATTCTAAGAAGTAAAAACACTAAGACGTACCAGAGTGGAGAGGATTACAGAGGTACTTTTACATGAGTGAGTTTCACAGAATTTGTCACCAGGCCCTTAACATTAAAACACACAGGTTTTTGTTGTTTTATTACCTAAATGAATACACATTCAAGGAAGGATTTTGGTTGACCTGGAGGTCAAAACCAACAATGAAATGGCAAAAAAAGTTTATTTAGAGAATTAGTATGAGAGAATTTATACTATAAGCTACAATACATTCTATTCGATGTTAAAAAATAAAAACTGGAAACATGTTTACGTTCCATATTGAGCAAAATGTTAGCGCTAGTCATCAGACAGCTAGTTGGCTTATGACCCGAGTTGCGTAGTAATTGATACAAGAAAACGCTAAATCTGCTAGCTTGCTGTTTATGCTAACATACTAAATAAAGTACTGGAAAGGAATGAGAGGATTCCAAATGAAAGGAAAGGAAATTCTAAATGTGTAATTTCAGGATATGTAAAGCTCTCCTGTTGAAAGGGAAATGCCTTAATAAGGTGATCATGAAATACTTTTTAGTTAGACAAAAGGAACAAACAATAAGCGTTATGGAATTCAGTGTTTGGCTGATACACTACAAGAGAACAAGCAGGAGCATATCAACTGTGACTAAAAGACCAGTATTTCTACAAATGACTACAGATATAGAAGAAAACCCAGCAGCTCTTAAGCACACTTCCATGCACAAAGCCTCTAGCTAGCATTGTTTGATGTGAGGAGTTTAGATTGATAAGATACAGTTCAGAAACGTTCTTAGAGATGAAAGGGGGGTATAAACACAGTCTATATACACATATACCTATTGAAATACACACACAGGGGGGCTTTGTCAGCCTCCTCCCATGTGACAGATCATGTTAGACTCCTGCTCTCAGTCCCATTACTGCAATTACAGTGACAGCCTGAGAAAGAGTGGGCTCGTCATGCACACACAGGCATGCTAAAACCTAGACATTATATTTCATTATTCAAGGTGGGAGCATTAGCTGCATACACACAACCACGCAGAAAAACTCATTATTTTGGGGACCTTCTCCGATTATGGCAAAAGGAACGGATGCTTAAAATAACTATAAATAAAGTCAACGTCAGCAGCATTACCCCTCTGCTGACGAACAGGGATGATCAGCAAACAGGAAATAAGGAGATGCTGGTATAAAAAAAAAAGGAGATGAGTCAGTCAATCAGCACCATACTGCTGACCTCATCCTCCCGGAAACATAGCCAATCGAATCACATGCTGACATCACTACTCCTGACAATCAGCCAATCAAATCAATCCCCAGGGAGGCTACAGATCCCTGTGCATCGTCACTGTCAACCAAGCCCGGAGTTTCATTCCTACCTACCAAAGTCTAATCCACTGTAATCACATTTTTGGTTTAGTGTTGAGGTTCACTTCAAAAAGCTTTCGGTAAAGCAACGGGTGACTCAGCAGAAACAGAAAGGAACATCTGAGCCCACAAGGCAGCAGACAACAACTCTTTATGCCCAGTTCACACTGCTACCAGCACCCTGACTCATCACCTGACCTCATCAGACAGTCACATCGGGTTTTTTTTTCCTGCTCATTCAAATACAGCTTTTATTTCATTAAATAAAACTCCTTTCACCACACATAACGGCAAAAGTGGCTGAATCTCGCTTAAAGGCTCCAGTTCTTTCTATTAAACGTGTATTTAAACAATGTTCGTGTTACGACTAGCAGAATCTAGTCATATAGATCTTCTTAAGGATATATATATTTCATATTTCTACAATTAGTTTTGTGGTGTTCAAAGCAATGAAATATTACATCTAGGGATAATCAGAGCAAAAATAATATTTGCCTGATGTTGAGTTTTAAGATCAGTTTAGACAGACTGCATGGCAAAGTCTTAGGCAAAGACATACAAAGATGTTACAATGTACACCATCCCTTCGTGACACACTTATCTTCATCTCCTTTTTGCGTAATAAATCAAAAACAACTGTGATGTGAGCACACAGACCTCTGCCAAGAATGTTTCCATAATATTGCTAAATGTACGCCCTGTGATTTGAATATGCTCCAACATTTGATGTGTTCTTACTTGGCCAAAGCTACACCCTTGCCCCAAGTGTCATAAAAAAGTCGTTTTTGCGTAATCCCGCTGACAAACAACATCATTTGCAGCCCCATAAAAACCTTAAATCACAACTGAGGCTAAGCAGCTGAAGAATGTCTGAGAGTTTTGATGAAGATATGAGTGGACTGTAGTCCCACACACACACACACACACACACACACACACACACACACACACACACACACACACACACACACACACACACACACACACACACACACACACACACACACACACACACACACACACACACACACACACACACACACACACACACACACACACACACACACACACACACACACACACACACACACACACACACGATATGACCGTACCACTGCCAGAACGCCTTCAGGTACACCATCATGACTTATATAACAACATGCACAAACACAAAGAAAGATATGCATACAGCCCTTTTCTAAGAGATCGGTCAGCAGGTGCACTTTGTTTGGATTTGTCTGAAGTCTAATGGCCGCCCAGAGCAAGAAGATGAAAAAAGAGATGTATTATTGAGTGTGTAAGTCGCTTTGGATAAAAGCGTCTAACAAGTAACATGTAATGTAGATAAAGGAGAGCAGACCTTATAGACCAGGGGTATTCAACTAAAATTCAATGAGGTCCTGTTAGAGAAAATCTCCCCATGCAAAGGTCACATCGGAACATCAAAATGTCTAAGTTGCTTTATGATTTTGTCTGATATGTATTGAAGTAGCCTGTAGCTTTATCAACGTCTGCATGTAATCAACAACTGGCTGCCAATCAAATAAAGAAAGTACAATTCATAAACAACAATATTTATTGTCCATTAACAATGAACTATATAGATATACAGTAAATACAGTGGATATGTGTAATGTTCCTCTCGGGCTGCATTTAAAAATAAAATAGAGAACATAAATAAAATAGCTTTTGTAAATATGTGCATCTTAAAAGTGCTTAATTTGAGATAAATAAAATAAAAAAGTGTAGCAGCAGCTTGAGTTTCCCTTTTTCTTTGTTAGGCGTTTCACATCATGACTTAACAGTTTCAGCCGATTATATAACAATATCAGTCTTTACACATCATAACAATTGAACAGTTTTAAAGTCTCTCTTTCTTTCCCTCTTATATTGCAGTCCCTCACTCACTTTTTTTTGTTCAGTGCGAGAATTGAGCTCGAGCTTGTCCTGCCAGGAGTTTAAACCTGGTCTGAAATGGTGTCAGGGCCATTCTCATACACACATGCAGGTGCTCATTGGTTAGCCTGGAACGATATTTAGTTTTAATTTAGATCCTGGTGGACTGATCACATTGGGCTCTGAGACTGCTTGTTTTTTGTGACCTCAGTTCTGACTTGAGAGGGACTGTTTGGTCAAACACTTTGTGTTTTGTCTCATAGTGGCGTTCTGGCACTTGTAATGAGCACCACGGTCTCTGAACAAATTAGACACATTGACTCTGTGCTCCCAGTGGGCAGGAAGAACATGAATGAGTCCGTCCACTCAGGGTTAAAAGCTATTTTTCTCACTGTCCATTTTCCTCTTCTTGGAGAGCGCCATGTGTAATTATTTGTCTCTCCTAGTCTGCCGCTAACACGCCTGTTCACTCTCCTCTCCTCTCCCTGGGTGTTTCTCAATGTCGAGTAAAGCTGCTCCAGAGCCACTATTTCAAGGATACTACTTCATCGAGTGAAACCGAAGGACTGTTACAATGTCCAGGATACTTGGAATTCTACAGAGGCCGGCGTACTTCGTTGCAGGAAATGTCAAGGCTGCACATGTGTAGACTCCGCGGTCTTAAAATCCCCACAATGATTTGCGCAAGGACCAATTTCCAAATCTTTGGCGGAAATCGCGCTCCATTTAAGGTGCTCGCATATGACGCAACCCTGCACACCTGTTAGCCGTTCTCCGTTTCTCAGTTTTCTGAGGCTAGGAAGGATTCTTGCATCGCTTCTGAAGGACCTGACTCGGAAGTACATGTGCTTTGGAAATTGGTCTATGCGCAAAGCATTGTGGGGATTTTAAGACCGCGGAGTCTACACATGTGCAGCCTCGAAATTTCCCGCAACGAAGTACACCGGCCTCGGTATAATTCCAAGTATCCTGGACATTGGAACAGTCCTTCGGTGGCACTCGATGACGTAGTATCCTTGAAATAGTGGCTCTGGAGCAGCTTTCCTCGAGATTGAGAAACACCCACTTTCCTCTCCGCTTCTTTCTGGCTGCATCTCACTTCGGTTAAATTAAATCCTTGCGTCCCTCACTTGCATCGTTTCCCTGCGTTTAGTCCCTCCCACCAGGGAAGCATGGAGAGACGCAAGGAAACCACGAGAAGCAGGGAAATTAGTTTTAAGAGCAATGGGATGTCATTTCCTCCGGAGCGTCAGATGAAGCGACGTCCGTTTGTGATGACGCTGCACAGCTGATCGTCTGACAGCAGCCAGATCAGTGCATGCGCTGCATCGTCCAATCAGTGAGCGATACACAGTAAGGGGGCGGGGCGACTGTCTGAGTATTTCACCGGAGGATGGTCTGGTGGTTACATTACATTACATGTTACTTGTTAGACGCTTATATCCAAAGCGACTTACATACTCAATACTGTGGGCAATCCCCACAGGAGCAATTTGGGGTGAAGTGTGTTGCCCAGGGACACAACGACATGCTGACTGCAGTGGGGTTTGAACCGGTGACCCCCTGATCCGAACACCAACTCACAACCCACTGCACCACACGCCCCCCGATTAGTTCCTCGATTATTGGTCCTCCGTTTTCACTCCGCGATCCTCTGGCAAAAATAAGGCCACTGGGACGCTACTCAAGATGGCGCAGACAAATCAACTTCCGTTGATACCGAGGAGCGAGGAAATGAAAAATAACCGAAGTGAGAGACAGCCTCTTCCGCTCTCTCGTCTCTTCTTCTGTGTTTCTCTCCCTGTATCGCTCACTCGTCTCTTTCGCCCCCTGTCGGCGGCGGTTAAAATAGAATCCTGCCGTCAAAATTGAAATCCCCTATTCATGTATTGATTATAGGTCCGGGTCCGTATAGGTCGGCGTCTGGGTCCGGATCCGACCGCGGTCCGCCTGTTACTGAACTATGTTATAGACAGTGAAGTATGGCCCCTCCACAATGAGTGACTCCTATTTTAGCTCCATGGGACAGTATATCTATTGTTGAGCAGCTGGTCTTGACATCAAGAGCCAATTCATCGTATCACTCTCTTCAGTGTACTTCTGTAAGCGACAAGCTCCAACAAGTCTTCAGTGAGAGGCTGAATACAGAGAACTCTGCCCAGAAATGTGCAGGATTTTGTATCATATTAACGATGTATCAGGTTTGCAGGGATGACAGCTTGTGTCCATCTCTATAAAACATTTTTTATTTAATTTTTGCACAGAGAGATTACATATGAAGTCAATGCGGGGGGCGGATAGACATTGTGCAATGTTAATATGAGAAAATTGAGGGACACTGTAGTTAACCCCTCCTCGGTTCTGCCTTGCGTCTGATTATTTTGGCCCACCAATATCTGAAATGTGGCTCTTACAGTGAATTTCCATTCATTTTCTTACTAGTTATTGTCGGGATGGCGAGAAACCTCACACCAGTTGACAGGAAGTGAGAAAGACGTATGACAAAGACCTTGAATCTGTAGTTTCCTTCAGAGTTCATTGTAAAAACAGCTAGGCACTGATGTGACACTGAACATTTGGGAATGAAGCCAGGAATAATGGAGAAAGGTCAATAGAATGGGAAAGAAAACAACAGAAATCTGCTGACTAAGGAAATAAACCCCGCCCCCCTCTGTATTTCTCTCGTTGTTTGGATGGCTGACTGACTGGTGTCCATTCACAGGGACATCACTGCACACCCAAACCTTTGAAAGGAACCGTGGTTGCCATGGTGACAGCTAAAACAGGCTGTCGGGGGGGGGGGGTCATTCTGAGTGGGTCACTGATCACAGCTCTTCTTGACTGTTTCCTGGGTCAAAGGTCGCTGGGCGGGAAGGAGAGAGATGTGGAAGAGGATGGTGGCTGTCAGAGAGGGCGTATGAGGATAACACACACACACACACACACTAATTGAAATGTTCCCACTCATGGCACACATGGGACCTTAGATAAATACCAGGCAAAAGCAGTGGAAACTAGCTTAAAATAAGCATTGAAAACATATTTTGCATTCATTTATGGTGGGAAAAGTAGGATTTTAAAACACAGCCGCAGGATTCAAAATATAAAAATCCATATTGAATTCATCTCTGCCTAGTTAGACAGAAGTTACTGAATATCTCAGCAACATCACATGACAGCAGCTGGCAGATTGTTTAGCAGCATGCTTTGCTTTGTGTCTCAGTTCACTTGAGTTGGTTCATGAATATTTATCACGAATATGCCTGGACGGACACACAGGTTCATGCATGCACGCACACATACGAGGGCACACCACACACAATGCTTTTGTATCGTAGCAGCCGGCGCACAGCCTTTGCCCTCAAAGATAATCCACAAAGGTCAAGAAGGTGGGGCTTGTGTCTGACGGTCACCTGAGAGGAGCCAATAGAAGATAGTCAACAGGGATATTAGCAATAGAGTAAAGTTGTTGGGTCCACCGCCAAGATGTACTAACCTGCAGGATGCTCTGTCGCGCGTTGAAGCATTAACAACTAGTATAAGCAGGATTAAAAATGACCTTTCCATTTTCAAAAACAAACACAGCTCATTAAAGAGGAAGAGCTCTGCTGTTCAGAGTTTGACAATAAGAAACCTGATTCTTCACTGTTGGCTAATTCTGGCTGTAGGCTCTTAATTATTAAAGCAAGTGCATTGACATACTAATAAGTCACTTGAGTGGCCCCTTCACAAAGTCTGTAACATGACTTCCTTCTTGGATAAATCATTAGCTTCCTGTATGGTTTTTGTTCGTGGAATATGGGACACGGCAAACATATGCTAACAGACAGATGTAGGGAAAGAGATCTGGGACACATTCACACAGGGAATAACCCAGTAAACCCTCACTAACTGTGTGTGTGTGTGTTTGCTGAATCATCCAATAACACTGAAGTGACCCATCTGCATGCTGTCAGGCGTGATGATCTTCAAAACTTGACATAGCAGCAGCACAGCACACATCAAAATGTTTGAATTGTCTCACTGCACATCCACCAGGGGCAAAAAAAGAAAAAGAAATACACTTTCAAATTGCATCATCTTCAAAGTTAGAAATCAAAATGACACTTTCCCTCTGTTCAGGCTCCAGACCCCAGGATGATAAAGAAGCACTTCATCACTCTGGACTACTGGGGGTATGGGGGATTAGGAGCTCGTTAACAGACAGCATGAGCCACGCAGGCTGAGACAGGAACTGGTTGGCAACCTTCTAGCTGATTACCACACACACACACACACACACACACACACACACACACACACACACACACACACACACACACACACACACACACACACACACACACACACACACACACACACACACACACACACACACACACACACACACACACACACACACACACACACACACACACACACACACACACACACACACACACACACACACACACACACACACACACACACACACACACACACCTAAACTATTACAGAGTTGGGAGAGGCCCACAGTCAAAGCCTCTGATTGAGATTTCAGGTTCACCACAAGCTATAATGGTGAATAATTAGAATGTTGCCACGGCGATTAATAGAACTCAAAATACCCACATGGAGCTGCGGTGTGAGTTTCAAAGAGATTAAGACAGGCATTTAGTAGCAGATGAAAAGGTAGGACTTCCAGGGACTATCAAGTGAAAACCAATTAAGCTGTCATCCAAAGATATTAGATGGTTAAAGATTGTGTTAGGCCATAACCAAAATAAAATCCCTTTTTTGCAGACTTGTGTTGTTACAGTTTATTTATTTTAGCTTTTGCTATCACAGGGAAGTCCAATGGTGTTGAATTAGCATTTTAGTCAGTTTATTCTAGTTTCTTGAAAGTTTTTGATGGTACATATAAGTAAATAAATACATTAAAGATAGTTTCTACTTCTATGTATTTCATTGTTTTTAGGCAGTCCAATCTATACACCATCATGTTACATGTTGCACATCTAGTAGACTAAAATAAACATTATTCATTTGTGGCTGTGTTCTTAGGTTTGATATTTCTTTGTTTAGCTTTGTTTTGGTCTCCACCAACTTCTTATGGAAATGTCTGGCTCTTTAGCAGCTAAATACTGCACAATGTTCAAGAGCTAATTGCTAAGTGTCTGTAATTTAGTGGTGAGCAGTTAGATAACCGTGGGTTTGAAGTTTTTTCTTTAATAAGAGTGGTGACACAAACCAAAACAATGAGATAAAAGACTAACGCTAAGGGGATCTCAAGAAATGGATGATAATATTCTATAAACTCTTTTCACATTACACAGTTATTTGATTCCTTTAATCATATAACATTTTTTATTTGAGCAGCTTTAGGTTTAACATTCCAATAGACTGTATAATGATTTTTTTATCAGATCAATTGTTTTTTTTTCAAAACTAGTGTTCTGGTATTGTACAAGAAGGCTCACTTGTGTGCCTTTCTAAATACCATTGTTAATGTTAACCTGGGCGTTCCGAAAAGGTCTACAACTCATTAATGCAAATAGAGCACAAAGCAAACAGGAAGATTAAGGAGTTCTGTGAGCTTGCAGGTAAGGTCAGCTGATCCTCGGTGACAGGAAGTGAATCACCTTAAGTGTGTGTGAGAGTGTGTAAAATAAAAGATTAGTGACAAGGCACTTTTAGGTGCCACAGCTGACCTCTGAAAAGTTTCTGAACAGCTGACTGTCTACCTGACTCAGGATTTAGTATCTTTTTTCACATTAAAGCCAGAATTTAAAGTCATTTGACCTGCCTAATCTAATATGATCCCCTCGAATCAAACATTTCCACAATCAATTTCCTGTCAAAACAAAAGAACACAATGTCAGCAGGTTTGACGGTCAATACATAACTAATACGTTCACAGGTTCCCACCAAATGAATGAGTGAACAGAATAATAGAAGAAAGAAAGAAAAATATATGAAAGAACAAACCAATGCATACTCCACTGACCATGAATAGGACTAACGGTGGAAACCCAACTAGCAAACAAGACGACCGAGCTCTGTGAATAATGAATGAGCTTTCTAAGAAAATACAAAAGCAGGTAGTTCCATTCAGAGACACACACACCTTTCTGCTAACGTGTGTGTGGTTGTGTATGTTGTGTGTTCAACAGCCTGCAACTTTATTCCCATATTGAGTTATTAAGAAAGAAAGGCAAATTAAATCCTATTGATAAGACTCCTGAGTACATGACAGGATATCCTGTGTCACTATCTATGACACTTTTTAAACTGAGTTGGCACAGTAAACAGTTCTGGGTCAAAGTCTGAATGCACAATAGCAAGCGAGGCAGAGAGAGGGAAGAGAAACATGATAGCAGCAAGCTTTTGTCCTCTTGCTTCAACTGATCCAGTTCACATGACGTTTTTCAGATTGTCTTTCCGCCACAGAAAAGCACCTGCCACCTACTTGAGCTGCCGCCCCATCATTGATGTCTGAAATCCTACTGTTACACACACACACACACACACACAGAACACTTCTGAGACACGCTGATATAAGAAGTGTACAGACTGGGACTATCTCCGCTTGTCTGCTGTGTTAGCGGCAGCATGGATTGGCCAAAGGGGCAAAGGTCAGGCTCCTAATGTTCACAACTCAACTAAAAACACACCACAAATTCACATTTTTTCGTTCGTGGCCACTTTTCTTTTAAAGATACTACATTGTTGAGCTCCTCTCCTGCTTATGGTGAATTGTGACAACCTATAACATATTGGACGACTAACTTTGCTCTCTAAATATAAGACAGTGTGTTCCTTTAGTTGGTTCAAGCCAATGTGAAAAACAGTCTAAAGGCTGTTAGTCATGCTGTCATTAAGGTCGAAATAATCCTCTCTGATGGGGATTGACTTTTATTTGTATTTTCTGACCTTTTATTTATTTACTTAATCAAAAGAAAACTGTGCAGATAATAAGAATACCATAATTGTAAGTGTACAGGTGTATTTATTCATGTTTGTGGACATATGATTTTATAGTGTGTGTATATATATATATATATAGGAACCCAGGGACGGCTGATGGGAATGAGCATTGTGCTACATGGTGCAATACATTTATGGTAGACTGTCCGTGTTGTTAATAAGCCAATAAATTAATAGAAATGTGTATATACCAGTCATTGTCCTCTATTTTAAAAAATGATAGAGGATAGTGTGTCTCATGTAGACAGGACAACACACTGGAGAGTTACAGGCTTTCCCTTAGCCTAATCCTTAGAAGCTGAGATATTCATTCATAAATCTATAGCATGCAGTGCAGGTATTAACAGAAGAAGCTCATCTTATCATAGGCTCCTGGTGTATGTGTCCAGGCAATGGGAATTAAAGTGAAGCTCCTGGCACTGAAAGGAGGACATGTAGCTTCAAAATAAAACCACATTTTGGCAAGAAGGGGTATTGTTTTGAATGAATCTGGGGATAAAATAATACAAATGGATGCACTGGAGAGGGACAGGTAGAATGGAGTGTCTGAACTGAATGTGTAGTCAATACTGGAGGGTGGAGCAGGAATACAGGCAGGAATAGCATGTGCATTGTTGTAGCAGGTGTAAGCATCTTTGGAGAGAGGAGGGTCTGCATCCTTACCTCAGGGCGACGCGCACCGAGCTCTCATCCGGCCCTCCGCTCATGGTGTGGCCGGTGGATAGTACAAACAGTCCGCCTTTATATAGCTCGCTTTCCCTTTTTCTTTATCCTCTTACGAGACAAGGGAGCGACGTGTGCTCGCCTCCGTCCAAGGAAAGCTTCTGTCTTGAGCTCTCACCACCTCCTCCTCGCCATGTTTTCGGATATGCAGCAGCTGGTTCAGGCCGGGTTTATTTGTTTGCCATTGCCGGGGAAATGTGCTTCGGGGTCCGGCGGTGTTCACCTCTTCAGAAGCATCGTCATTAAGCCGCAGAGAGAGGCGCATGTGTGTGTGGAGAAGAGCTGGGATCCACTTGGCGTGTGACTCTCGAGACTGAGGACGTCACCAGACTCCTCCCCCTCTCCCTGAGCTCCACCAATCAGGAGAGGAGACAACCTGACCTGAGACAAGAGTCTGATAATAATAATAATAAAAACAACGATAATAATAATAAAAAGGAATGTATACAACTGTATTTATAATATGCATTAATCAATGTTTAAATTCAGGCTTTTTTTATGCATCCCTTCTTGTGTATACGTTATGAAGCACATTTATTGTCACTTCTGTGTTATCTATTTGGAATTTAATATTATAGTTAGGTATCTTGTTTTACTCTGTCCCCGCTTAGGTGACTGCCATAGAGCTGCTATATGCACTATCAAACTTCCTCTGCCTGTTTTATATCAGATATCTGATACATAACATGCAGTTTATTCCAATAAGATTTCTGCGGTCTGAGGCCTCACATTATAATTTTTCAGCCATAAAAAAAAATCTAGCAATACAATGCATTGCACTGTTTGCGTGGTTCCTCCTGATATTTCCTATTCAAATTACAAGATGACACACTGAGGTGTATGCAAATCAGCATTTGTAATGAATGATCAGGGCTCCTGGGCTATGATGCCATCTTGTGGTCGGAGATGGCTTTACTAACTCAGAGCTGAATCCCTCTTCAATAATACTTACTATTTGTAGCAGCAGTGTACCATTTGTTATTGTTCGGAAAATACATTAATACATATACAATGGAAAAGATTGAAGGCCTTATTTTTACTAAAACGGTAGTAATTTAAGTGTTATACCAATACTTTGATAGTTTAAAACTTTAAATAGTTTACATTATATTCTAGAAACTAAGTTATGGTGAACAAACACACAGGGCCCATTTTCTCGAGGTTGCACTGTATTGGTTTATTTACAAGAAAATACATCTTCATCTTTTAACATAAAGTGACCTTTGCACATGATTTTTGAACAGATGACCTTTATGCCGATGTACCTCTCTTAGTTCTAAGGTTAAAGAATATAGATTCCTACACATGCACAATGAGATCCTAAAAACGGAAGTCTGAGCTACTGTTCCAGGAATTAAACATATAAAATAGTTTATATATATATATATAGGTTTTGATTGCAAACTGTAATTATGCAGTAACTACAAAGTGTAGTTATCGAGAACGACTGTACTCATGGTAATCCCTTGATCTCATCTTTCTGTCATACACCAACATTTTCACTTTCCCAGTGTCCCGGTTCACACACCACATGTACAGTACATCCCAATTCAATGTGGTTATAAAATAATTGTATGCACGATCAACACAATTATAAAATCATCATTTATCAAACACAAAGCAATCTTGTATGAGCTGACCCATGTTTTCATTTCCTTCATAACCTTTAAAGATTCTTTATCAAACATCATAGATACATTCAATCTCTTAATAACACAAGGGCAGACAAAGTAATAAACTTTTAGTATGAAAATGTGTTAGTGAGGATGTCATTACAGTATATAGAATAGGTCAAGAGTAGTAGGGCAGTAAAGGCCTAACCTCAGTGGTCAGTAAGCTATCTTAACTGGATTCTTAAAGCAGTAAGAATGTATGAGGTGCCATATTAAAATATGAAGTCAATGTAGACTTTCCCTCCACCTTGCAATTGGCTTAGAATTAACTTCAGTCATGGAACAAATTAAAAGTTACTGGCCTGCAATGACGATGTTTGGCCACGTGGGGGCAGCAGACACAAGCTAGCATTAACGTTATGCTAACTGTTAACATCCTTTTAAGTGGCTATTACAAACATTTTAGCAAAGAGTGAACTTTTTACACATTTTGAAAATATGTAGCAACATTACATTTAAATTTGAAGTCATATATTTCCAATATATGTTTAACAATAACAGCTGAACATTTAGCTGCTAGCTTAATGTTGCACTTGTCTTGTTCACTAGCTAGCTAGCTGCTAACTTTGTATATTTGTCAGGTCTGCCCATTGATGATATAGGAATTCCGATCATAGCCCCTTGAAAGATATTAACAAACAAGATTACATGTCCTGTGCACAGGATTCTAGAGCAAGTGATTTCAATGTAAATAGTTTAGCCTCAGCTAGGCTCAGTGTTGTTGTGTGTCAAATTAGCCTAATTTTAGCCATACATTAAATTAAAACTAATTGGTAATCCTTTGAGAGAACATGCAGCACAAAACACACCATATTAGGCAACTCAAACCGTAAGCAAATTCATGAAAACCTTCAATTTTGACCAAAAAAAAGAATCTATAAAGAAGGAAAATAAAAGATAATAAGATACAGCACCTCAGTTTGTTACAACATCCTTTCAAGATAAAAAAAAAAGTAGTATTTCAGACTTTTTACTTGCCTATGAATGTTAGACACTATGTGCTCTTTAACTGACCTCTTGTGCCAGTGATACTTGGCAGACTCCGTTTCATTCAGTGGCTCGTCTGGCCTCCTGTCAACAGAGACTGACTGACTGACTGACAAGCAGATAACTGATTTCAGGTCAGGAACAGCAGTACAGAATGCTGTTGAAAAGACTTACAGTAATGCCTATGATGCTCTTTTCCATATTAAATGCAAGTGTAATTATTTGCAATCCAGATAAGACAATCAGTGGGCAATCCAGTGACTTTCCCCTTTAGATATTAAGGGGATGAATTGACATTTCAATTTTTTCTTCACCAGTCACGTTTTTTGGGGGGAGCGGGGTTCCACATTATGCTATCCTTCTGGAACCTAGCAACCTTAATCCTGAGTATAACAGGGCTCCATCCAACTGATATTACATCCTTTTTCTTGAACTGTACACTAAAAGCCAAAAGGGGAGGTGGAAAAATCTGAATGGAGCAAAGATGTAGCGCTTTGGCTCAAGCCCCAGCGCTGTCTTGTTTGTAGCCTTTATTTGTCTAATAAAAGACGTGAGGGAGGGTGATGCAGTTCAAGCTTTAAACCTTAAAAGATTACTTGTTTACTTATTTTTCTACAGACAATCAGAAGCCAATTTAAAATAGAGCTGTGCACTTCTTCATATACCACTAATGATGTGACTGATTGTCAATTTTTTGTTAACAAAACACCAGCTTACGCAAGCTTAAAAATATCAAGATAAAGACATTAAGATTTCACCAAATATTTTTGTGCTTTCACACATTTGATTGGTTTTGTAATATGATACTTTATAATTGTTGCCAAGCTCTGTGCCCAATTACAATTATAGAAACTGGAAAATCGAACTCTGCGTGCCTCTGGTGAAATCTGAAAGTCTATAAATGAATAGCAGAACCATCAAAGATACCCTGTTCTATTTCACTCAGGACAATCTGGGCGGACAAACAGCCTTGTGTACTTTTGCTGACTCGTTAGGACACAGGTCTGACCCACAAAAGGGACTAATTGTAAAAGCAACCCCAACCACAGCTTAGAACCAGCAGAGCACACAATTTATACCATATCCAGCAGAAACAAATGATGTTTGTAATGTAGCAAACAACTATTTCACAGTATCACAACCTCAAGATAAGTTTCTGTCAACAAACATGGAGGCTAAATTATGTTATGTTCCTGTATGGAAGCAAATTTACCGAAGTTTCCTTGAGCTGAAGATGAAAGCTCCTTTAACTGTTCATATTAGCTCTAGACCCAAAAAGCATTTCAACATAATATTTAGTATTATCTAAAACATGTACATTCATGTAAACACACTTAATGATATTGAAAGATAATCCATTCTAAAAAGTGGACAAATAAAAGAGGGAGCACAGCAATATAGCGTCATCCATCATCAAATTAATATGGAATCTCCTTAAAGTAAATTAGCATATTGTGATAGCCCATTATGCTAGTTTGCAGCTTAACAGGCTCGTTATTTTGAAGGCCTCTTAAACTCATTGTATTTGTTGAATAAAGTAGAAACCTATAGTTTTGGAGTCAGACCTGCGTCACTGATCGCTCTAATAACAGACCCTAGATTAGCTTTTTCTTTGTTGTCCGCAACTGAGCCTACAGTATATGAGCGGTTCAAGGGTCCTAACAAGGGTGAGGTGAGGTATAAGAAAAGGGATTGTACAGCGGTTAGGTACACCAAATCAAACAAAAGGCATCGTGACATTTTGAAAAATAGTCTCTTCTGACCTCTCAACACCAAGAGGTCACATTAAGGTCAGTAAAAGCTCAAATATACTGCTAAATTATAACAAATGACGATCCTGCACGACCCGGTATACTGGGCGTGGAATACTGCTTTGGATATTATAAAGTGGTTCTAGATTAAAACATTTTCCAGCTAAAATGCAGCTATCACCTTGTTTGACAAACGGAAACAGCCCTCTAGAAGCAGAGTAAAGTGCTACAAAACAAATAAATTATCTTGGTTGATTATTCTGTTTTTGCCACTTTGAACTGTGGCAAATTGATCTCGAAAAAGATGAAACCAAACGTTTTAAAAACTACAACCCAGTACGCAGTCGATGTGTGTGAGAAGGGGTGATAATACTGAATCCACTTCACTCTCTTCGCCTCCACTTCTCGGCATTAAGTGGGTCAAAAGAGAGATTAAAAGACGAGAGGGGAGAAAATAAAAAGTTGAAAGGACTGGTATTAAGAGCTATCCTGCTTATGGTACAAGGCTCGAAGCTAAAGAAACAAATCTAAATAAGCAAGAAAAAACATAAGAAAGCCTGAAAATGACTAACAAATCATTCTTTCATTGCCTTTTCTTCTCCTCCTCCCCCACTTTTCTTCTCCTCTTCTTCTACCCTTTTGATTCGTTTCCCCTCTGGGCCTCTTCCCCCTTCCCTCCCCCTCTCTCTCTCTCTCTCACTCCTCGGATGTTTTGAGAACAGAGTCGTCTCCCAGGATCTTGCAGAGCTTGTTGAGGCGATGCTGCATCTCGGGAATGCCGGCCAGCTGAGTCTCCAGTCGCTGTTTCTCCTCGGTGAGGGAGAGGCGTGTCGCGGTGTCCAGTTGCTCAAAACGCCATCCTCCCTCACCGTCGAACTGCAGTAGGTGGGTGTGGAACTTCCTGGAGGCGGAGAGGAAGTATTTAAATTTGGCAGAGAGGTATCACATTTCTTAATTTAGTGTGTATCCTATACACTAGAAACTCTTGCGTGAGATGTGTCTTACCACAGGGAGGGTCTGTGTGTGATGGAGAGCAGAGAGATGCCGGAGTCCTTAGCAGTCTGGAAAATCTTTCCCTCCACGTCAATGCTCACAGCGCTGGTGCACTCATCCAACAGTGCATATTTAGGCCTGATATACAAAGGGATGGGCTGTTTAATTATTGATTTAGTAGAGTGATCAAATAATCTGCAAGTAGTTAACATTTACTGTAACACTACATTAAAAGGCACACTTAAAATGTTTGCATTCGCATACATAAAAACAGGAAAAACAAGACTATTATTTGACTATGTAAGTATTGATTCTACTGTTCAATAACTTATGTTAAAGTTCATATAATCTACTGATGAATTATATGTGCACAAAGACTTTCAGACAACCAACTATTTATCTTAACCTTTTAAGTGATAGCCTTATGAAAATCCCTAAAATAATATATAGTTAACAATAATTAAGGAATAGATAAGGCAAGCAAGAGTGCACCAACATGCTAGCTACTGGCCTAATGCTAACGCCAGCGCGGCAATATGCTAAGAATGCTAGCATACAAACATTTAGCAGGTATGATGTTTACCTTGTTGACCTTCTTAGTTTAGCGTGTTAGCCACAGCTTGCTAATAAGCTAATGTTAGCATACTAAGGGGAATATCAATGTCAAATTTTAACCTGATGATGGCGTTAGATTACAAAAGTGGGAATAACAAAAGTAAATTCAAATAGTTTTTAGAGTGGGGGGATGTCTGTATCGAAATGCAATGTCTATCCATATAGAATATAAGGGTGATGTCTGATCTGACCATTAGACAGTGCTACATGTGAGCCTGGCCTGCTAAAAACAGGTTTAATGTTTGAGTCAGTTGGTGGTTAACGCTCCAGACGTGTCACATGACCAGGCCTCAGCATAATGGCTGACAACAACGACGCTGCTGCTTCTCCTTACCTGTGGTAGAACATGCGAGCCATGCCCATCCTCTGCTTCTCGCCTCCTGACAGCACGTCCTTCCAGTCCAGCTCAGCATCCCAGCCTGAACGTGAAAGAAGACGTGATTTAAAACTTCTGCTACTAATGTGGTATCTGAATATAGACATTGGGAAATGTCATCTAAGAAATAAAGAGAAATAAAGTGCATAGAAGTATTTTAACTCTGGGATACATTCGTTTTTTACATTAGGAGCTAATTTGGAGCCATGCACTGAATGATTAAAATGTAAACAGACAGGTTTGACAGACAGCTGTTATTATCCAAAGACATTTCAAATGAAAAAGGTACAGCGCGTGATGTTTGTTTAAAGGTTTAACCAGTCTATTTACCCTGCGTAACAGTGATGCAGCTTTCTGCAGGACATTTTTTAAAGACTTAAGAGAAAATTCCTTGCAGCAATGCATGTGTGCCAACATTCAAGACTAATCCCTAACTGCATATGTGTGAGTTTATTTGGATATTCTCAACGTTTTCACAGAGCAGCCATTCACACATTAAGCAGCTCTGAGCTTTGTACAAGTGTAAGTGGTTCACAACAACAAAAGGCCTGTTTGTTTGGCCATGTGATGAGACTGGCTGCCAATTAACTAGACACTCAAGTTTAGACAATACCAGTAATACTAGAGTGGACAGGATTAAGATTCATGCTGGTTCGCTGTGCTTACATAACCTAGTCTGTTTGATTTCAGGACACCAGCAAACCTACTCTGCAGATTCAATGTAATGCAATGCAAACACATGAGCCTTTAACACAGAAAGGATAAGAGACAATCCTTGGACTTGATTCAACTTGTTGTCCTGGCTTGTGGTTAATTTGTCTGATGGATATTTGTTGTTTATTCTATCTACACAATGATTAATTTGTCTAGTTTTGTCAATTAATTTTGTTTAATTTATGGTTATTTTATCTGCTGGTCATATTCTTAAACTGTACTGTCTACTTTCGGTACGTTTAACTCATCAGAAAGTTATAAGCTATATTTCTGTGCTTTTCTAACGTTTTCAACATATTATTCTCACTTGAATCACACAAATCCACACCTTGGTAAGTATCCTTAGTGTTACTTTCTTACCTCCCTCCCTGGTGACGATGTGTTTGAGGTTGACTATGTCCAAGATGGTGTCCAGGTCCCTGTCGCCGAAGCCTCTGGAGGCCATGTCCTCCACCGAGTCTGGGTAGATCACTTGGTCCCTCAGTGTACCCATTGACATGTATGGCCTGGTGAAACACACACATACATACCTTAGCCACTGACTGTTGCTTTGCTAACCCTCATTTCATTAAGGGCTCCAAACAGAGGACGAGATAGGTGTTTGTGAACAAAAGGGCACTTAAAAACAAGACTTCAAAAAGAATCATTACGCTTATGTTAGATCTATTGTCTTCAGGTGTTGGATTATTTTACAGCTGCCTGCTAGCGTCACCCTATGTATAAAATATTCACTGCTCTGCAGGGGGGGTGACCTGAGTCAGAACTCTAAGTGTAAGATTACACTTGATGATTTGTCTAAGACAGGTTCAGTTCAGTTTAAGGGCTACACGAATCTTACCTGTTAAGTTGAGAGCATTCACACTAAAACCCTTTCTTACATCTTCAATATATGTTCTAATTCTATTCTAACTGACTCTTTAATGTTGGGCCAAAAAAAAGGACTCTGGGGACACGTGTTTATTGTTTTATCCACACACTAACGACACTCAACTCACTGTTGAATGTCTGTGAAAGGTATAACCAAGCAATTATTATAATTAAACGTATTTCAAGCCTTGTCTGTGTGGTAAATATTTCACTGTGGCCAGAGCTCTGGTTTCTCTTTGTAAACCACACACAGATCATGTTACAATGGATTAGATTACAGGTTAGGCTCGCTGGTACAATGATCAAAGCTTACAGTTGTTTCGGTACAGCAGCTGAGGGATATTTAAAAAGTGTGTGTTTTTGTGTATACCTCTGAGGGATGTAGAACATGTGTTTAGGAGAGGGTTTGTGTAAGCGGCCGCCGTAGACAGGCCACAACCCACTGAGGATCCTGAACAAAGAGCTCTTCCCGCAGCCGTTAGGCCCCGTGATCAACAGGTGCATGCCATCCTCCACCTGAGATTGAGAGCAAACATATTAATCCCATTTAAGATGAGTCAACATCAGTATAATTAAGATTTAAAGGCCTAGAGGGATAGAAAGTGGGTGTTAAGCTTTGAAAGACAGGATTGAACTACTCAACATTATACACAAAAGATCTGAAATGTCAACAAAGAAAGAGCGGCAAAATGTTTCCTGTTTACCGGTTTCCTTATAAATATATAATATATAATAAACCTTAAAGCCAGGTTTAAATGTTGTAATTATCTATTTAGCCTGCAGCTAACAGGGACGCGGCACACCACATATTATTGCTTTGTGTTTCTTACAGTGCAGCTGCATGAATCATTACCTGTATTTGTATATTAAGCCAAATGCTAGTTAGCTAAAATTAATGAATAAAGGATTTGATATCAGTTAAAAAGGTAATTAATTAATTATTTGATTGGAGTTAAAAGTAATAAACAAACAAAAATAAGCTACAAGTAGGATATTTTTCTTTTAAATAATTAGCTATAATTGAAAGATACATTGTTGAAGTTGCTAGCTAAAAGTAATGCTAACTGTGGAAATAGTTAGCTTAAAGTAATGGATGTATGAAATATTGTTGTTAAATATTTTAAATGGGTAAACTTTCAATTACAACAACAAGATTTTGAACCACTTAATTGAAGTGTGTAAGAATATATACATATATACCGATATGTAGCTAGCTAGCTAACTTAGAAGTAGCTGCTGCAGTGGATTTGATGTTTTCACTGTGATCGCCTATAATCTCTCAGAGCTGTGTGCTCTTTTGTGTTTGTTTCCAGTGTTTATAGTAAGAACATCGTGTAACCACGTAGATCTGAAGAAATTAAGAAACTATCTTTAGGTGAATGGAAAAATTGTCATTAAATATGGGGCATAAAGAAGATGAAGATTCAACTTATTGTCATTACGTGGTACAGCTATGTAACGAAACGGTTTCTCTGCATTTGACCCATCCTAGTGTTAGGAGCAGTGGGCTGCCATTATGTACGGCGCCCGGGGAGCAGTGTAGGGAACGGTGCCTTGCTCAGGGACACCTCGGCAGCACTTGGTCTTTCCGGGACTTGAACTGGTGACCTTCCAGTTGCCAAGCCAAGTCCCTATGGACTTCGCCACCACCCCAGCACAGTGTCAACAGATTTCCTCCAAGCTACTAGCACAATGAAGCTCAGCGCAAGTTCTTTCAGGAAGACTGTGTATATACATTCACTCCGCAGCTGCATATAATCAGCTCATCAAGGGCGTTGTCTATAACCCATTACATTCACCTCATTCTCCAGCAGCCAATTACTGTGCTGCAGCCAAACTTTAAAATGATTCTCCTCTCTCCTGCAGTCAGCTGTGATTTCAGGTTTTCATGCTGCTGCCCACCTCCTCCCCATCCACCTCCTTTCATCACATCCAGTGCCAGGAGAGTTCATCCAAAGACCTCATCACACCTCCTCTTCATCCCATCTCCTCATCAAATCCAGATCTTCAGCATCATCACCAGTGTCTAGACCCCGAGGGGTTCCCTATATGCTCACGGCTGCATTTCCCCCTTTAGATATACGATTTCAGGATCGGGGTCTAATCGACTAGACAAAGACTTAAATGTATCATATGACATGTGTCAATAAATGTTGTTTAAACAAAATGAAGTCTCTCCTGATTGAAATGGCAGCAGGTTTATTCACCTCAAATAGCTAAAGGATGTTAAAACTAGATCAGTGCAGTCCTTACTGAGGTGTGATAGCATCAGCTGCTGTTTAAATGCAATACTCCAACGAAAGATTCTTTCATTTTCTTTTTTAATGAGGCCACAATATCCTCTCCAGTTCATTACAGAAGCCAAAATCCTGAGGGAAGGTAACACCCACAAGGATGAATGTGTTTCTTAAAAAGACCAAAGGGGATTCTTTTTAAAGATAATAAACTCTACATAAACAAACAACCATCAGTGAGTCTGGTGGCAGAGTATGGATCAGAAAGCTGAATACACCATTCATGTTAATGGGACATATTAAGTGGAGTTGGAAGAGAAATTAAATGATGGGAGCTGTCTCACCTTGAGGTTCAAGCAAGACACTACGACGTCCCCGTTGGGTGTAATAATTGGGACATTTTCACACACGATGCCGTTATCCACATCTATCACTTCACCTGTAAAGAAAAGCCAGAGAGACAAAGAATGAGTGAAGTAGAGCAGAAAGTGAGGCTAGACTGTGGGATTATACAGTTTATAGCAGGAATTATGGGTTAAAAATAAAAGAAATCCCTCTTACCTCTTAGCTTAACTGTGCTCTATCAAATGGGTATTTTCAAAGGGTATTTATGCAAGGATTCCAACCTTTGACCTTGCGTACTGGTAATCTAGGAATGTATTGAGTTTATGCACTTTGCCCCAGATAAGGGTTTGGCTAGTTGAAAATAATCTGGACAGAAGTGTATATTTTGCTACAGTTCACTATGAGTACCTTACTATATCTAAGTTAGATTGTGTAGAGAGGGGTTGATAATAAATGTTGGATATTTGGGGTTATTTAAGTTCACACAATGCCATGTGGCCAACCAACCAAAGCCACTAGCTCACCCCCATCCTCCAGACTGCAGTGGTGGTAAAGGTTTGCCCAACATAGCAACAGTAGCTAAGTGTGTGTGTGTGTGTGTGTGTGTGTGTGTGTGTGTGTGTGTGTGTGTGTGTGTTGAATCTGTTTCAGTTAATTTCCATACAGAAGGAGGTGTGTGTACAGCAGAAGAGGCTAACCCTTTATCTCCAGCGGTCCGTCTATGTGCATCTCAGGCCTGCTTTTCTTCTCATCTCCTGTGGTGGATGATAGAGAGGAGCGCTTGTAAACCCCCCTCTGGACGTCCTCAAACACCTCGAACATGTTGTGCACCCTTGCAGTGTAGCCTGCCAGCTCCGTGACCTGTCCCAACAAGCAACACACAAGGGTCAAAGGTCGTTACGGGGTAGTGACAGGTGTGTTCTGAAATAGGTCACTGTCAAGGCCATGTGCTGATAAAAGTGTGTGTGCAGCTATTTGTGTGTGCTTGTTAAAGCACTGATTCTCAGCAGTAAGAAGTTTGACGGTTAATACACTTAGAACAATTGTTATTATAATGTGATTAAATTATATATCCACATGTTATGTCATCCATCACACCTAGGGTTGTGGGAACTACTTTGCAAGGGAGCAGAGGGATTAGCGGTTAGCTAAAAGTAATACATTTAAAGTTCAAATGGTTAGCTAATAGTAAAGAGTTTTAATATTTTGTTAAACATGATTGAAAATTGCTATAAGAATATTTAAAGTAATAGTTCATTAGCTAAAAATATAGCTGAAAAAGATAGTTTAAAGTATTGAATAGCTAAATGTTTTGAATTGTTAATGTTAGCACAAAGGAACAAATAATTAACAAAAGGTTTAACTGTTGTTTGTTTGCAGTGTTTTAAGTAAGAACATTGTGTAAACAAAGTACTTATGTGTAATGATTGTATAGAAAAAGTGTCATAAAAGACAACCAACCAAACAGAATAAATATTAAAAAGTGCTATTGCATAGTTTTTAGGATGAATAGAGGGAGATTTTTACAGCATGAAATTATGTAAATACAAGATAAACACAAGCATTTAGGTATAAAAGGAAAAGTGTCAAACAAGGAGTGTTTTGAAATGAGAAAACAAGAGAAAAAGCAGCCTCTTTCTTTGGCTTCAGTGTTGCACCCTGCGGCGAGACAATGCCAGCTGTGGACACAGCTTGATTATATTAAACAACAAACACCAATTCTGGGAAATTCAGACACCATCAGGGGCTTCAAAGATGTGCCTGGCTCAAACTAAAATGAAACCAAAGAGAGGTTACAGTTAAGAATAGAGACGACGATTTCATTCATTCATAAACAATTGTCGATTTTGTCGTGAGGAGACTAGACAGATGTTCTCCGAATTAAAATATATATATTTAAAGATTGTAAACATGCAGTTTTGTTTTGCAGCATCGATCCAAAGATATAAAAAAAAGACATCTGTTAAATGCATTTTATCTCATTATTTTAATAAGAGTGACAAATCAGGGACATGAAATTACTTACAGTGGGGCAAAAAAGTATTTAATCAGCCACCAATTGTGCAAGTTCTCCCACTTAAAAAGATGAGAGAGGCCTGTAATTTTCATCCTATGTACACTTCAACTATGAGAGACAGAATGGGGGGAAAGAATCTAGGAAATCATATTGTAGGATTTTTAATTAATTAATTGGTCAATTCCTCGGTAAAATAAGTATTTGGTCACCTACAAACAAACAAGATTTCTGCCTCTCACAGACCTGTAACTTCTTCTTTAAGAGCCTCCTCTGTCCTCCACTTGTTAACTGTATTAATGGCACCTGTTTGAACTCGTTATCAGTCTAAAAGACACCTGTCCACAACCTCAAAGAGTCACACTCCAAACTCCACTATGGCCAAGACCAAAGAGCTGTCAAAGGACACCAGAAACAAAATGGTAGACCTGCACCAGGCTGGGAAGACTGAATCTGCAATAGTTAAGCGGCTTGGTGTGAAGAAATCAACTGTGGGAGCAATTATTAGAAAATGGAAGACATACAAGACCACTGATAATCTCCCTCGATCTGGGGCTCCACGCAAGATCTCACCCCGTGGGGTCAAAATGATCACAAGAACGGTGGGCAAAAATCCCAGAACCACACGGGGGGACCTAGTCAATGACCTGCAGAGAGCTGGGACCAAAGTAACAAAGGCTACCATCAGTAACACACTACGCCGCCAGGGACTCAAATCCTGCAGTGCCAGACGTGTTCTCCTGCTTAAGCCAGTACATGTCCAGGCCCGTCTGAAGTTTGCTAGAGAGCATTTAGATGATCCAGAAGAGGATTGGGAGAATGTCATATGGTCAGATGAAACCAAAATAGAACGTTTTGTTAAAAACTCAACTAGACATGTTTGGAGGAGAAAGAATGCTGAGTTGCATTCAAAGAACACCATACCTACTGTGAAACATGGGGGTGGAAACATCATGCTTTGGGGCTGTTTTTCTGCAAAGGGACCAGGACGACTGATCCGTGTAAAGGAAAGAATGAATGGGGCCATGTATCGTGAGATTTTGAGTGACAACCTCCTTCCATCAGCAAGGGCATCGAAGATGAAACGTGGCTGGGTCTTTCAGCATGACAATGATCCCAAACACACCGCCCGGGCAACGAAGGAGTGGCTTCGTAAGAAGCATTTCAAGGTCCTGGAGTGGCCTAGCCAGTCTCCAGATCTCAACCCCATAGAAAATCTTTGGAGGAAGTTGAAATTCTGTGTTGCCCAGCGACAGCCCCAAAACATCAGTGCTCTAGAGGAGATCTGCATGGAGGAATGGGCCAAAATACCAGCAACAGTGTGAAAACCTTGTGAAGACTTACAGAAAACGTTTGACCTCTGTCATTGCCAACAAAGGGTATACAACAAAGTATTGAGATGAACTTTTGTTATTGACCAAATACTTATTTCCACCATAATTTGCAAATAAAGTCTTTAAAAATCAGACAATGTGATTTTCTGGATTTGTTTCTCATTTTGTCTCTCATAGTTGAGGTATACTTAGGATGCAAATTACAGGCCTCTCTCAGCTTTTTAAGTGGGAGAACTTGCACAATTGGTGGCTGACTAAATACTTTTTGCCCCACTGTATGTGCCGGTTGCCAAAGAGATTTGTAGAAATTGCTGTCTGATTTACAATTCCACACACCAACACGTCTGTGTCTTGTGCTCTGTCATTACCTAACCACCTTACTATTGTGCAAATACTGAATTAAGTAATATAATTATTGGACTGCCTCCCTCCCCTTAACAATTGGGATCCATCCTTGATAACACTCATGATGATACACATTCTGCAGAGACCAAAACGATCAAAAATCAGCAATCTTACAAAACCTATCCCCACATCTAAGCTCCACCAATTGGAGTAAGTGAGTTGAATAGGAGCTACCAAACAGATGAAAATGCCCCAAAAAACAAAATCAATACATATAAAACTGCCCTCCCCCATTTGTCCAAAAAGAGTCCGAGCACATGCTGCGAGGGAAAGTGAGAAATAGATGCAGAAGTGCAGACTAACAGATGGAGGATTATTCACAGCTAAGCCCCAGGGGAAAGAAGGAGCTCTGACTGACTGACTGACTGACTGACTGACTGACTGACTGACTGACTGACTGACTGACTGACTGACTGACTGACTGACTGACTGACTGACTGACTGACTGACTGACTGACTGACTGACTGACTGACTGACTGACTGACTGACTGACTGACTGACTGACTGACTGACTGACTGACTGACTGACTGACTGACTGACTGACTGACTGACTGACTGACTGACTGACTGACTCACACACACACACACACACACACACACACACACACACACACACACACACACACACACACACACACACACACACACACACACACACACACACACACACACACACACACACACACACACACACACACACACACACACACACACACACACACACACACACACACACACACACACACACACACACACACACACATTTGTGTGGCTTATGCAGCATAAGTGTTGTTCAAAGCTTTGATGGAGATATTGCAAAAAATCTCCAAATAAATATTGGACTTTGAGACCCACTTTGCACATGTTTATTAACAACAACTAATGCTGTAAAATAAATAAATAAAACAACATAGCCCCCAGAAGCTAATAGCTAGAGCTTACTTCCAGATTGGGATAGAACACACTTTTAAAGAACATAAGGAAAGGCTAATCTGAGTAAACAAGATGATTAACATACTGGGATACGCCGGTACATGCCATAGGCCTGTTTGACCACTCACATATTAAACAAACACACATAACGTGATGTCACGAGTCAGCATTTGGAGGCATGAGAAGGAAATACATCCATCACTGGCCTGCTTCCTGTAGTTGCACACGCTCAACTCTAGGCCTTGCATGCAGGGGCTTGCTGCTGCACATGTGACACTGCATGCTGTGTGCATGCTAAAACTTGTACCCTCCAGCGGTGTGCATTATGCAAGACATTTCCAAAGAAATTACAGTCGTGACAATCTCCTCTGTCACATGTTTGCACATTACAAATTATTCTCTTGCAAGCTGCTCCTGTTTCCTAAGATTTAACAGCAGTTTGAGCCTTCTGTGTGTTTGTAAAATGTGGCTGTGTGTGTCTGGCCCTGCACATTCTCGTAGGAGTGAAGTGGTACAATGGGAAGTTTTTGAGAATAGTGACTCATGCTTGAGGAAGCAGTCACTAGCATATTTAACAGAGTTTTGATTCCTCCTCTTCACAAGTAGAGACAGAAATGCTATGCACGATCCACCTTGCTCAAATAACATATAGGCTACTGTATGTTAGTATGGAAATGGCTGCTTATGAGTTAAAGCAGTAACAGCAGACGGCTTCACCATCAAGTGCAATCATATCCTCTTGCAGACCTCATAATGCAGAAAGCATGAATGGGTCTTGCTATTTTTCGGGGTTTAAAATGCAGTAGAGATCAGTGATTTTGCCCTTGATGAATAAAGCCTTTTATACACTTGACTTTTTTTCCGTCAGACCTTAAATAAATTCTTGTGCTTACAAGTTGAAAGTAGGGAGATGGATAAACAGAATGCAAATCTGTGCATTCATCCGTCCACCGCCCACACGTCTGTTCGACCACTTTCCATTTAAACCTAGGCCAGTGAAGTGACCCAACCACCCATGATTAAACAGCTGTTTATCATGTGAATATCTCCACCTCTAGCCGTTCAAATTATTAATATAAAAATGTCCTAGTTCACACAAATTACAGTAGTGAGAAGGATGTGGGACTTCAATGTGCAAGAACTGGATAAAGGGCAGCAATTAGTTGATAGTTGTTTAATCTGAAAACTATTTATTTGACTTATCGCTTGGCCTTGCGGGTGAGGCCTTCAATGCCTTGTTTTGTCTGATCTAAAGCCCACAACTCATAGATATTGCATTCACAATGAGATCAAACGGAGTGAAGCTGCAAACGCTGACATTAAAGAAACTAAGGAAAGGTCATACATTGTTTGTTTTTGAACAGCTAAATTCAAAAGGAGGGTTGAAACGCCAAAAGGCAAAACAAAGATTCTGCACCTGTCTTCATTGCAAGATTATTATAAACTGTTCACGGCTTGTATTAAAGACTTCATGCCCTATATGTGTCAATCAATTTAGTTTTTGTAGCACTTTTGTATTGATATTTCCAGGAAGAACACACATGCTTTATTTTGAAGTGAGAAGAGGGGTGCAAGGAAAACCTTTTTAGAAGAAGTGGAGAAAGCCCACATTGAATTAACTAGAAGAACAAAGACACTGCACTCCAGCAGAGCTTCATTAAAATCAGCCTGCAGCGTCCTCACCTCTTTGTAGGACGACATGATCCTCTCGATGGCGTCGGCCCCTGAGGCCAAGAGGTTACGGGCGGTGGTGAAGGCCTCTGTCCTCTCGCTCACCATCGTGTGTGTCCGTCCGTCTGCTGTTTCTAAAAAAGGACAAAATTCAAGGTGTGAGAAACACTAGAAATATCTTAAAATAAGCAACAAAAGAGATCAACTTCCCATTTGCTCTCTCTGGATTCTCTCACACCTACGAGCATTGGGATGTCATGGAGATTTGTTATTTAAATCAGCGGTGACACCACAACACAGCAGTAGTGCTCGTCGGCAAACAAAGGGACTCAGATGAAATGTCATCGGGGAGGTGTGGGAGGCTGCTTCTGTTCTCACACATGCTAATCAGCCCTCTGCTTGAGGAGGAAGCAGTAGCTGTTGGTTTGGAGGTGCTAATAATAAAATGTGTTTCCACCAAAGAGTAAAATAGTGGCACTACAAACTAGGTACTGGACAAACATTTGTATTCCCTCTGTTTGGTTTGGGGCACATTAGGGCATCCTTACTGTTATCAGCGAAGCCGGTGGCCGTGATGATCGGCACGGCAACCATGACGAGCCCACAGGCGCTCCACACATACTTCATGAGGAACTGCTCGATCATGATGTACCACAGACGCTTGGACAGGATCAGGTTCATCTGGTCCGCCAGAGCTCGGTAGCACTTCTGCAGCTGACGCATCTCCACCTGCAGAGGTCAAAATCTCACAATATTTAATCACTCCCTGCATTACTGTGATGAAATAATACTGGGGGCGGGACCTTTCAGTTTATCTTCGTCTGAACCTGTATTGATTGAGGTCCACTAGGTGTAAATATAATAATAGGATGGAGTTATGAACTTTGTTACTTGATGTTGGCTATCAAGATAATCACTTATCTTATGTAAGTGGCCAATACTTGTAAAAGGGCCAAAGTTAGGACTGAGGGTAAATAAAAGAGAGTTGAAGTTAATATTTTTTGATAAAGCTGTGTAGACTAACTATGATGGACATTTAGACCATATGGCATACTAACCCATGGTCTATTAATAGAGCATATGGATGTACTATTGTGGATGTGTTTCTAGTCTCAAAATGTAGTAACCACCAATATTTCGTTTGTAATAATGTGCAAGCCTGCCAAAACAAATGCAACTGCAGATCCAGCCCTGCATACCTTGTGTCCCCTGTAGAAAGCTATCTCCTCCGCATTAGCAATGATCCTGGAGTGCACATAGCGCAGGTAGCCCTTCCTGTGAGCCTCCTCGGCCACCAGCTTGCCAAATTTGGGCGAGCAGGCCCGGAGCACCTTAGCCGTGACAAAGACCACCAGGCCGGCCAGCAGGGTGGGCCCACTGGCGTTGGCCCCCCTGGATCTGGCGGTCTGGATCAGGGTGTAGGAGGTCAGCATCACGTCCAGAATTGGCTTGGTGAGGTTAGAATAGAGGTGAGCCACGGATTGGGAAAACATCATGACGTCCTCAGTGAGAGACTGGTCCGGGTTGGCGAGCCTCCCGTCCATGTTGCTGACTCTGTAGTAGGTCTGATCGGTGAAGTAGGTCCGGTATGCATGGTTCACCAGCCGGGTGCGGAAGGCCAAAGCCAGCTTGCACTCCAGGAACCGGATAACGCTGTTGACGAACGTGGCCGGGATTGCAATGAGGAGCCATTTCATCAGCTGGAAGATGAAGCTCTTAGGTTCCTTCTCCACTATCGTTTTAACTATCTTCCCGTCCAATGTAGCCACGTAAATAGACAAAAACGTCCTGGATATCAGCGCCACCGAGTGCAAGGAGAGCAAGACGAGCTCTTTGGACACAAGCTTGGGGAAGAGGATTTTACCAAGTTCGAGGATCTGCCTAAAAAATTCCGCATTTACTCCAGGGGATGAATTCTTCTGCCCCGCAGTACATATCTGTGTTTTTCCCACACATGTAGCACCGTTTTCCGCCTTTGATCCCCGGCGATTATTCCTGTTTTCTTTGTTTTTTCTGAGCTGCCTGCAGATGATGGGGTAAAGTGTCTTGACACCGTAAGCAGCAGCTGCAAGAAACACGGCTCTCTTCGCCGCAGCCGTACGGTCCCACTTTATTTTGGACGCCGCATCGAGGATGTTGGACATTTTTCTAACGTTAGTCGTCTCTTCGTACAATCCTTGCAACACCCATCCCCCAAAACCCGACTCACCGCGTCGACATAAGTAGAGAGAAGGTCTTCTTGGGGTTGGATTGATGTAAAGCGAGCCCGACTCATGTACCGCTACATCCTGCTCTTGTTCTACCACTGAGAAGAAAGCAGGACCAACTGCAATGTACTTCCGGTGTACCGTTTTCAAAATAAAAGCTGACGGTCAACTTCCTCTAAAGTACAATGTCATACAACTCTGATTCAACTGCGTGGCTTCTAACAAGAATTTGCTTAACTTCCTGAATAACTGTAGTTTTTCTCAGTGACTTGACGCTCCTTATTTCCGCCCTAAACATTTGCAGTTCCTTTATTATTGGTCAATCCCACAGCGGCAGAAGACGATTGGTTGCAACTTGCGTCACTGGACGTAACAAAGTAGTCTCTACAGTCTGTACCTTTTCTACTGTATGGCTGTATCCTTGTTTGATGGTAAACAATGTCATGGGACAGGCATTATGTAACGTTATTCAGAAAAATATAACGTTGTACGCAAAATACACCGCTTACCAATTCAAAAAAAGTGGGCAAGGAATTATTACACCTTTTCATAACGATGTTTTAAGTGGCGCGTGACAGTATAGTTTTTGTTCCTCGTGCACATCTACCTACTTAATTAGTCGAACGTTACATCTCTACCTAGCAACACACATTTTGCTAGCTAACGTAGCTTTTCCAATGTGAACTTTTACACTGGCATTAGTATAGTGTTTATTGTTTCACTGTTCGTTTTTTGATAGATACAGCTGTTGAAAATGAATTGGGTCGGGGGCTCAAGGTAAGAGAGGGGGAAATGTTCAGTCTAATACCATTAATGTTCGTGCTAATGTAAACGTTAGCTAGGTAACGCTAACGTTGTAACGATTCTTATTACAGGAGCAGGGTTGTTGTGAAGAATGATGCAAAAAAGCAGAGGGTGAGACAGCCAGTAGTGGAAAGTAACTAAGGGCATTGACTCAAGTATTGTACTGAAATGCTTTTTTAAAGCATATTCATACTAGTTTAATTTAATTCCACTTTATACTTCTACTCCTTTACATTCCAAAGGCAAATGTTGTAGTTTTAACTCCACTACATTTATTTGTTTATTTGTATATAACAACACTTGATAGATATGGTATAATGCATATTATATACAACTGTACTACTATTCTCTACACAGTACTTTACATATCTACATTTTGTCCACATAAACAATAATAAAATGCTCTTACAAGTAAACACAGGATAATATTATAACACTTTGATACTCAAAAGACATTTAGCTGATAATACAACTGTACTTTATGTAATTCTGAAATTAGCAATTGTGCAGAATGAGTAATTTTAACTTTTGTACTCAAAGTACATTGTGATGCTAATACTTCTGTACTTTTACATGTATGACATTTTTGAATCAGGATTTGACTTGTCGTGGAGTATTTTAAGATCATAGTATTTGTACTTTTACTTAAGTAAAGGTTCTGAGTACTTCTTCCTACACTGGAGACAGCTAAATACAAATTCCATGACTACACTAGACAACAGTTTTAAACTTTGTCTTAGTCTACAGTGATGTTCTTGGTTTGCTCTTTTACTCAGGAGTTTTTTGAAAAGAGGAAAATGCAACAGAAGTTGAAAAACTTGGGAATGGCTCTACCTGCATCTCCAAAAGGAACTAGTGCTGGGAGCATGGACCTGGTGACATTATTTATCGTCAACCAGATTGCTTCAAAGAAAGAAATTACAGGTGAGAAGTAGCAACTATGTAAGTAAATAATTACAGTTACCAAAACTCAAACTAGGCTAAAAGTGAGAAAATATAACACAAGTTCAAGAGAAAATAATGAAGTGTAACCCCATCCTCTCCTTTAGTGTTTATGTCAAACCTATTTAATGTCCGAAAACTACCAGACATTGTAACAAACTGTATTAGCAAAGGGTTAATTGAGAAATGCAGTATATGTTTTTCCCAAATTATTAAACACCAAATAACCCTTCTGCAAATATGTGGCTTATATATATGTATATACAGAACATATGAGTAAAGTTATATCTATCTACCAATGCCTATGTTCATCAGTCCGTATGGAAAAGGATGTAAGTAGATCATGTGTTTTTCAGATCCTCCAAAAGTGGCGGTTCTTGGCAGCTATAAAGGAGGATCCAAGCATAGGAGAAATGAGCTGCTGGTTCTCCCAATGAGCCCTGGCTCTCCTTCACAGCTGAGTCTTGTCGAGGGCCAACCTGAGTACAGGTAGACCTGGTTACATATCATTTTGTTCGCATCACCCAGATCAATATAGAATAAAAGGTCCTTACAGCACATTTTACAAGTTATAGAAACTGTCCCAGTCCAACTTCATTGCATGTGAATTAAAAGTCCAATCTGTGGTTTTTATCTGTATACAGTCAGTTGTTATCAACATTCATTGTTTATATTCTGTGTCAATGTCTAGTGTTCAAGGAATTAGGAAAAGAAAGCATGTTATTCCACAAGGCTTCAAGTGTCGGCAGGTTAGTCACTCTCCAGCTATTCATGTTGCAATTTCTTAGCTCTAGAAAAGGTAATGTGATTGCACTGTTGCGAAACAGCATAAGCCCCACTGTGTTGACTTTGCTTGGTTTGGTTTTCTCCACAGTCCAAAAACATGCAGGTGGGGTTAAATGTAATCATAGTTGGACCCTCTGGCATAAAACGTTATTTACTGCTCTGTCCCCAGTTGTCACCAGTGCTGGAGTCAGCTTACTCAGACAACAGTGCATCTGACTATCTTCCACCCATCACCGACCCCCTCAGCCCCTTCTCCACCTCCTCAGCTTCTTCAGGCCAAGGTGGTGTTGCAGTTTATTTTATAAAACAATATTTGAATGAATTAAATGACACGTTATTAACTTTGCATATCAGTCAACTTAAGTCTTATCAAACTGTCTGCTCAGGTTTATTCCCCCTGCAGATGAACCTCCAGCAGAGAAGCCAGATGCAGCTTCCCCACTGCTCCCCCCCACCATGGGACACCTCAGGGCTGAAGCAGACCAAGGTAAGGAAAAGAGAATATTCTTTAAAAATATATATACTATATATCTCACATTAAATGTCATCACAATAGCTCATGGTTACAGTTGCTTTTATTACATAGACATTTGATCCTTTAACTCCACATGGAGCTTAATAGGCTTTGGATTGACTGCCTGACATTGAACGAAATGCAACAAACTATACTACTTAATTAAATCATGCTGGATCTACTTCTCCAAGTGTCAGCAGTAGTATCTTAGACACAGCATGACACACATAACGACAGGATGCTACTTAATATACAATTTATTTTTGCTAGTTTCAGCCTTTCTCCCTGCCAAGAGTAATGGAGAACAGTATCTCGTGGTCCTGTGGATCAAAGACCCCTCTCTACCAGTTGAAAACCCCCACAGCTGCAGAAGTCCTGTTTGGAAGTCCAAAGCCAGAGTGAGAACTATACTACAAGTTGACAAACTATTTAAAATTCTGATATTTTGTAGCACTCAAAGCACATGTTTATTATCCCAGCAACAAAGAGGCGATGGACCAAGCAAGACGTGATGTCTCCTTCTCCCTTAGCCAACCAGAGGGCGAGGAGGCCATGTTGGACTTCACCCTCAACCAATCAGAAACTGAGCAGCAATTTGAGGCAGAGGTCTTCAGAGGCTTCAGTACTGAAGAATGTGAAGAAGAAGCTAAACACTTCTTAAAACGTACATGTCATCAGAAATCTTTTTTTTGTCCTTCAATTAGGCTGACATTAAATAGATAAAGCAAACGATAAAAGTACATAACCATGGTAAAATTAAAATGCAGCATAAGAAAAGTAATGGCTTTCTTGTTGAGGTTAACGTGATATTTCATTCCAGCTGCTCATTACGGGAGAGGTCCATCAAAGATTTATCTGAAAGACGAAACACCAGCCGAATCCTCACAGTACGTCTTCACACATTAACTATCAAACATCTTTTACCATTGATATGTGATGTACTTTGTTTTTATGTTTTTGTTATATTTTTCCTTCACTATCAGAACTGTCCCTGACTCTCAGTGTATGGAAGTGGAGGACAGTGACCTCATACATGTGAGTGTGCTTAGTTAGTGGCCCTTTATCGCCACCAGATGGTAGAGTTTGTAACTACAGTCTGTGGAACCTACACAAATTAAAATCATTTAAACAATAAAAATCTGCTGGACAATTAAGAAAATGTGAACTGATTCTGGAATCATCTGCTGTATCAAGCTTCTAACTATCGCTTCTAACAAGCTTCTAATGTCTCCTGATAGAGGGATATATGGGAACTGTGCACAGTGTAGGCAGATGCAGTTTATATGTTAATTCTGTTTCATTCACAGTTCTCCAACTGCACTGACATGAACCTTTGTAAGTGTCTTAAGCATCTCCAATTTAGCCCCCCCTTTGATGTGTATATGCTAGAGAAAGACAATAAATTGAAAAGGTTTTTTTTTTCTCACTCCTGCAGCATGTCTTGAACACAACAAGGTCCTCATGAATGGCTGCGAATACTCGCCAAGTTACTCTTGTAGGAGAGGTTACCTCAGTTCAGACTCAGATGATGTAAGTGAAGTTACACTTGGGGAAATTTTTTACATCTTGCTGTTGTGCTGGGACTTCAAATTCAACTCAGAATAAATCTACTTTAAACATTTTACAACATTAAGAGTTATATATTACATTAAGATGTGTTTGAACATGTTAAAATACATGACTGAGCTAAACGAATAAGAAAAACATGCAAACTTGCATTAAAAAACGAATTAAATGGGCCCTATTATGCTTTTTGGGTTATTCCCCCTTCCTGTGGCTCCTGGCTAGTTACACCAAATTGTACGTGATAGGCTAAGGGGTGGGACATCTCTAAAAGCTGTTGACCAATCACCAAAGAGGTGTTGCAGCACAGGCAGTATGGGAAAAATAAATCACTTTTTGAACATAAAAGCATGGAAATATTTCAGTTCCAAAATGCAGTGGGAAGAAATGAAAAGCCACAGTAGCGTAGTCCTAATTATTCAGTTTTGTTTTATTATTTGACAACTAACTTGTATTACTTTTAATTAATTTAAAATGAATAAACAAAGAGTGGAAGAAGTGAACATCCCCTCAGCTATATTTACACTGAACAAAAATATAAACGCAACACTTTTGTTTTTGCTCCCATTTTTCATGAGATGAACTCAAAGATCTAAAACATTTTCTACATTCACAAAATAACCATTTCTCTCAAATATTGTTCACAAATCTGAACAAATCTGTGATAGTGAGCACTTCTCCTTTGCCGAGATAATCCATCCCACCTCACAGGTGTGGCATATCGAGATGCTGATTAGACAGCATGATTATTGCACAGGTATGCCTTAGGCTGGCCACAATAAAAGGCCACTCTGAAACATGCAGTTTTGCTTTATTGGTGGGGGGGGTCTGGGGGGGGTCCGAAAACCAGTCAGTATCTGGTGTGAGGGTTAGGGTTAGGGTAATGTTGTGAATCGAGTGGCCTGTGTTCATCATCCATAACATACGCCTGCCCATACTATAACCCCACCACCACCATGGGCCACTCGATTCACAACATTACCCTAACCCTAACCCTAATCCTAACCCTCACACCAGATACTGACTGGTTTTCGGACCCCCCCAGACCCCTCCAATAAAGCAAAATTGCACGTTTCAGAGTGGCCTTTTATTGTGGCCAGCATAAGGCATACCTGTGCAATAATCATGCTGTCTAATCAGCATCTTGATATGCCACACCTGTTTGAGAGAAATTGTTATTTTGTGTACATACAAAATGTTTTAGATCTTTGAGTTCATCTCATGAAAAATGGGAGCAAAAACAAAAGTGTTGCGTTTATATTTTTGTTCAGTGTATAAGATCATCATTATTCAACACAATCAATTGCAATACTTGCATACAAAGGATCCCCCAGGCAACACATGTCAGCTATAGTTATCAATTTAATAACAAAAAACTAAATATTCTGTGCCCAGTGCCACTGATTAATTGCTTTTCCCATGATGCACTGGATTAACCCAGGGATAATGTGACTGCTGTGTTTCCCTTTCTAATTGTATTTTAGGGGGAAGAATGCTGTCAGCCATATCTTCAGGCTTCCTCTTCGTATATTGACCCGGCCTGTTGTTCAGAAAGCTTAAACCCAAACCCGGTCTCACAGGGGAATCCAGAACAAAGGCACACAAAGCCCCGTCCCCTCACCCCGCTCCTGAAACCCCAAAGCTTCAGAGATAAACAGACACTTATGGAAAACCTATCTTTCCCAGCTCTTTCCCCTCAAGCCCAGCGCTCCGAGATGTGCAAATGCCAGAAAAGAGCCAATGAAACTCGAGACGCTGGAACTCAAACTGCTGCTGTGACATGTGACGCTGAGACTCAGTGCAGCGCTGTTGAAGACGGTGTAACCGCCGAGTTTAACTGGTGTGTGCCACCTGTTGATGTGTCAGTGCAGCATCCCCCCACAGGGAGGCAGACTGACGCTGCAGCAGAGAAGACACACACCGCTTCAACAGGCAAGGCTACAAGTGGAGAGAAGCTCACGCCCTGGGTGAAGAAGAAACCCAAGGCTGGTTCCCTCTCAGGCAGCAGCATTATAAACAATATTGATGGGAAAGTGATCCTACAGACACATTTTCTAGATGCTCTCAGCGTGACAGACGGCAGAGGTACAATGTCAGAATTTAGACCTTTTGATTTATATACATTTCTTATTATTTACATTCCACTGAACAAGACAGAAATGAACGTCTTCCTCTTGTTTCTGATTCAGGTAAGGGCAGGGATGAGTGAGAGCGACAGGAAAATGGCCGCCTGGTGAAGGATCTCTAATGAAGCGAGGGAGGAGGTCATATCTGCCAGCAGGGCTAACAGACTATCAGAAGAAGCAGAGACACTTCAGGAAATAGCGGACATACTGCTCCTGCTCAGACAGAGGAAAGAAGTCATGTAGATGCATGAAAGCAGAAAGAAAACATGCCTGTTCTGTGCATTTATTCAAGAGCGTTAACAGTTTATTTAAGCGTATTCAGTGTTTGTTCTCAGACGCATTGTGAAATAAAGCCCCAAGGCGTTACTCTGATTCATACGTTTATTTCCGTCCCTTTATACATATTCCAGTGTTTCATGAAGATACTCATCTTTTATAGAATATAAACTCTAGCAAAACATTTACAGCTTGAACAATAATCAAATATACTATACAGCACTTTTTTTTTTTTTAATTGGTATTTTTGTAGTTCCTCGTAAACTGTAGAAACACACATTGTTGGTTCACATAGAAAAAAATTGCAAAGAAGTACACATTAAATCTCCCCTAGAGGAGAGTGGTAACAGCAGAAACAACCACGCTAAATATTTGTTTAACACAAGTTAAATTGTTTAATTACACTGTGTGTGTGTGTGTGTGTGTGTGTGTGTGTGTGTGTGTGTGTGTGTGTGTGTGTGTGTGTGTGTGTGTGTGTGTGTGTGTGTGTGTGTGTGTGTGTGTATATTTTAATACTTTCAGTACAAAACTAGCTTGTGTGGTTTTAAGACAACTCATCCTGCACACAGAAAATCTAAATAAAACACTAATACTTTCACATTATAAAACGTTAGCCATTTTAATTCCTCTATACTGATTAATCGTTTTCCATCTGTTAATGTGACAATACTCAAAATAATTAACATTCAACTTTGATGATATTTGATAACCAGCTTCATATTTGAAAAGTCTATTAAAAAGAGTTTTTATATTTTATTAATCCGTGATGGGTTTGCACCGCCGTGTCAAAAAGAATAGACTGTCCTTCACAGCGTACTTATTAACGTATTTAGTTTCACAAAGTCACTCTGTAGTCTAAAGTTTAAACAGCTGTTGCTACATAGAAACCTACGTGTATTTGACTAACGAGGTGTAACCTCACACCATTTTACACTTTTCTACAAAGCAACATTTGCAATTTACGCTAAAGCTTTGACTTCTGACACGAGAATAACGAACATGATGAGCTCTGCTATTTGTACATTAGGCTATGGAGGAAGACAAAAAAAACATGAAATGATTACAAAACAAAACATTTCATCACAGGTGAAATGCTAATATGTACACGCCAAATAAATAAATAATTACAACAACTTGAAATATTACATCCACTTCAGGGGTTTGGACGTCCAGGGACCTCCACAATACACAGGCACTAATATTATCATGTATAGCATAAATAAATAAAGACACACGTAAAGTCTCAAACATAAAGTCTACCACTTCCTTTGCTGGACAATACATGTTTAATACTTAGGTTTATAACATGGAGACAGTCATATTTTGTTAAATATCATTTTAAATTCAGGGTAGCAACAGGATTGCCGGCCTGAAACTTAAAAAATACTAGTATGCTAAAGTAATACAAAATAATAAATATTAACTATAGCAACAGAATTTGTATTCATTTCAGTGCTACGAGATTGGTGAGTGGTTTTGTTTAGGCACCGACTGACAATATATACTGTACATCTCTGGTGTTTGCTTTTTTTATAAAAAAATATTCAAAGCACAGACTATCATCAGGAGCTGACATAAGTGTGCTATGCTACAAGCTAACACAACATGTAACTGAGATGTGTTCCATATAGAAAGGCATAATGGTACTATAGATCTACAATAGGTCACAACTGCTGTCATGTCAACGAAAGACCACGTTTACTGGAACTCTTTAAATGGATTCTCAACGGAAACTGAAATAATGCTGTAGGATTGCTGTGTTGTATACTGTACGTACATTAATCATAAATGACATTTAGTGAACAAATGTACAAAATATTAGGAACATCGTACGATACTGAGCTGCAGCCTCTTTTCAGTGCACTTCATAAGAGAGGAAGTGTCCCTTTTATTTTGTAAATGCATGTTTCCTGTCCAAGTTATGTGCGGAAAAGGCAGTGTTTAAACTTTAGGTAATTCAGATATTAGTGGGTTTGACACCTGATGTTGTGTCAGTTCGCCCTCATCTTTCTCATTGAAACTGTGATTCTTCACCTCATATTGACGGGTAACCAGTGGCTCCTCAGCTCGCACACACACAAACAGTCAAATATTACATTACAGGTTGCATGTTTTAGAAATAAACAAAGCAAAAGAAACAGCCTAACTCTCGCTAGTCCACGTCAGACGCGTCGTTGTCCGATAGATGGTAGTTTGAACCTTTGACTCGGATGTACTCCACCTGTCGTGCCTCGTCCGAGTCCGAGGCGCCGCAGGAACAGAGCTGGTTTTCGAACAGCGCTTCGATCTCCTCCAGACGCCGGCCTTTGGTCTCCGGCAGGCAGCCGTAGATGAAGAAGAAACCCAGCAAAGCCATGCTGGAGTAGAGGAAGAACGCTCCTGGGGAGATAAAGACAAAATAACTCACTGTCAATCACAGACAAAAGGAACTCACTGTTCAGCTTCCTGGAGACGTGTTTTTATTCAGCCACAGAAGAAGAAACACTGGCGGTGGCAGTGTGGGGCAGCTACCATTTGAAGGCTCACAATTAATATGGAGATGTGTGAGCTCATAAACGAAGGTGTTTAAATATGCTGCTGTTTCCTTAACGATTCTCCATACATGTCAATATGGAAGTATTCATAGCCACACAGTGACAGAGGTTAATGAGATTTCCTGAACGCTGTTATCTCTTTTTCCCCTTGTCGAAGCAGAAACACATTTTGAATAGTGCTTTATGCTAAATACCGTTTAAATGGATAAGGCATTATTCTCCTCAGCTTTGACACTGTTCACAATTCTTTGTTAACAAATCAAATCGACCGTTAACCCGCTGCATCTCGGGATGCCTCTCCAATCACCCCTGATGGATCGATGTCCTGCTCCACCAAAGGTCAGTTCCTTCCCGTTGGAGGGGGCCACATGCTGTTGTTGAGCCACATTGACTGAGGAGGTGTCGTCGAAGAAAAAGGTTGGGAACACATCGGGGTATCAATCAGCGGGGTCACCGACATGCTGCTTTTGATGGGAGGGGAGGATGTATGGTATGGGTGTTACACAAGATCTGCTGAGAGGCTTGCATAAGGATTGATAGAGTTGGATGAGGTTTGAAGGTGCTCATGGCTGGACTGTTAAGTATGATTGAAATGACATGAGCTCAGTCTAAATGTAAATGGTTTGTTCACAATTCTGCAGGTGAGCAACTGACCATAGTATGTGAAGTACTGAGCCAGGTGGAGGAAGGTGAGAGACACCAGGATGTTGAAGGTCCAGTTGACCCCGGCTGCGCAGGCGTTCCCCGTGCTCCTCGCCCACAGAGGGTAGATCTCTGAGTTGATGGTCCATGGCATCGGGCCCATCCCTAAAAGAGAGACACGTTCACAGGGTTAGGTTAAGGCTCTATGGAAAGTTTAGTAGCTACAACTGGGCTATTGAGTGGTGCAGTCCTCAACCTGGAAATGAGTAAACATTTTAGCACTTCGGAGATCCCTTATCAGTCAACATTTTTGAATTGAGTTTCTGGTTAGTTTGCCGAAATAAGCTCAATAAGCTTATACGAGGTTTTCAAGGTTTTTCACAACATAAAATGCATCAGTTTAAACCGCACTGATGGACGTCTGAGCTTGGTGGTTGATAACAAGTGGCTAAATAAGAGTACTAAACATCATCACAGTGAAAATAGGCCGCCTTTAGCTTAGCGCTGCAACTGTCATGTATTTTGAACGCTAAGTTCCGGGTTGGCCTGCAAAATGATGTACCGGTAATCATTGTACAATTTCATTGGACACCCTCAATGTACGTCCTCTAAAAGTGCTTGTTTTTTGGCACTGGGTACCCCACTGAGATATATAACGCTTTTGCTTGGTGAAGGTCATGTGACTTGTTACAAATAGGATAAAGGAAAATGTAAAGAAAAGATTCCCTGTGGGGCCTTTCCATAAAGATATCTGACGAAGAATGCATGAAACATAGCAGTCGGACCACATACAGTATAGTGAACCTCAATCACAGGTTCGATTTATTACCTGGTGCGAAAGCAGCCAGGTAGCACATCAGACCCAGCAACACCAGCCAGGAGTAGGAGGTGGGGCAGTAGTTGTAGGCCCAGTAAGTCTGATCTCTCATCAGGCTGGAGTTGGAGCATCTGGAAGAGGAAGAAACAGTTAGTATTTCACATTCAACCAAAACATTAAATATATAAATAATGCAGACGTTCTTCACACACGCACACACTCCACCCTCGGCATCCTGTGACTCACCTGCCCCATGCTGCGTGCTCCGTGGAGGCCTTATTGACAGGCACACAGGAGGAGGTGAGGAGCGCTGAGACGTTCTCACGGTAACAGAACCCACATCCAGGGTCCAGCATGCATGGCTCACACAGCCTGCAAACCAAACACGCCAACTTTAACTACCCTGAACACGGTCAATCAATGAATCCATTCGCATACATATTTTCCAAGTATTGAGTTGCAGTCCAACTAAAAACCACTTATTGGCTTGTTCTACTTCACAACTTGGGCTTATAGAAAAGGTCTTCAACCGCTTTAATTGAGACTTTAATTGAGACTTGCCTCATTACACAAATGAAGTTAAAAAAGGACTGCAGGAAGTGATGAATCATCATTAAATGCTAAATACTGTTGGATTCACTATCCTTACATCTTTACCCTGTCATATCCCTCTGCTAGTCTATTTAAAGCAATCCACATGTATGAAGCAAACACCTTCTTCACAAGGGACACTATGTTTTTATAACAGTTTGTTGTTGCTAATGGAAGAGCACGAAATGTGTGTTTGTTTCACACGTCTATTTTTACAGCCTGCAGCCTCCCTGTGTGCAGGGCACCTTGCTCTTATTTCACACTGAGGTCAACCAAACCAAAATCATACCATGTGTTAGTACCAGAGGCAAGCATAGAGAGGGAAGGTGAGGAGAGACATGCAGCAACTCAGCCTAGATTTAAAGGATGCAATTAGAGCATGTGTATAATATTGGTCTTTTATAAATGAATAAAGCTATATAGTTTTCCCTTTGGCTAACATCTAATGTGTGCAAAGGGACGGATTAAGCACTGTTTATCTGCACAGATGTAAGCTGCCCTGTACAAAATGATACCAAAGCAGCTTTAAATTAGATTTGGGAAGATTTAGCTCTACAATATAAAACAAGAACAATGCTTCTTCATTTTTATGTCTTCTACGTCTACATGTATTACCTCGTGATGACCTACAGCTGGATTTACCCTTTATCTTTAAGCAAAACATACGTATGTAGTTATCCATTTTGAAGGACCTATTTACTGAATGTGCTATGCAAAACTAAAAATGAAATAGATAGAACTAGCAAAAGCAACGAAGATAGCATTGAGAATGTAGAATTATTTATTTAAAATGAAAAACATCTAAATGCCTGTGTCATTCCGGGCTAGTAAGCTATAGTCAAATCCTACCCCAAACACCTTTTGAATACATCCTTAAATCAGGTGTCTGATCCACTGGTGAGTGTCTCTGGTGGTCCTAGATTCAGCCGTGGTGAGCGAGGGCACGTGTGGGCTCATGTGGAGTAAAGTGAACTCAATGAAGCCACTACAGTGTGGTAAAAGCACTCATCTCTTCAAATTACCTCCGTGTGTCTGTGTGTGTGTGTGTGTGTGTGTGTGTTACAGCGTGTGGGTGCCGGACAGCGAGTCCATTAGGCGTTGTTTGTTGTTGTGATGAAAGGCCGTCGTTACACATGAGTTTCATCTTGTGTCCGAGTAAGTGAGAGTAAATTGGGACACGGAGGCATCGGATCCCTGGCTTACACGAAAACACTCTCTGTGCTTTGTGTGTTTGCCTTGTGTTGCTAATGACAACAATGAAGTGTATTGCAGCTGATCCAAGCATCGGGAGATTACTTTATAGAGTTTTACTTACAATATTTACTCAGAATCTTGACAGTATTGTTTCCAGCCCACCGTTTTATTTGTTTGAACGAGTAAATCCCTGATAAATAATATGGCTCAGGCCTGATCTCATCTAATATACAAACCTTGTGATATACATTGATCTTCCTCATCGGCACATACTGTGTCTTAGCCAGCCACAAACTTTACCCTAAAAGATCTGCGTGTCAAAACTTGCAATAAGTTAACAGCAAGTGTCCTTTGTGATTTCATTGGGTTTCATTCTCTGAAGCTCTCCACCAGTGAGTGTGCTCTCCTGCACTCTGGATTGATGTTGTGACCCTGCAAATTATTGAGTGCTTTTACAAAGACCAGAAGTGCGCTGGGGTGAATAGCGGTCTTGCCATAGCTCCCTATTTCCATCTAGACCTGTGCATAATGTCACAATCACACTTTATATTAACTCCAGTGAAGAGCTGGTGGAGAGAATACTCTTTGAATCACACACACATCCTTAAAATGATCTAATTTGTAACATGTGTGCTTCTCAATCCTCATTGGACACCTGCTTATTGAGTTGTTTTCATGTCTGAAAATTGTAAAGCTCAATTTAACTTTAGATCTCTGGGATGGCAAGTAGCAGTGGGAGTCATTTCAGGCTTTAACTAATCAATTTGAATTAGCTTGTAATGAATGGAGATGACAGGTGTTTTTAAGAGAGGAGCCGGTTTCCATTAACAGTGTAGCTGGTTGAATTTTGAAGTGAACTGTGGGTATACTCACTGGTACTTGGAGCAGGTAGAGTTGGCCATAGACGGGTCCAATGGGTGAAAGGTGACAGGAGGACTGTGCTGGGCAGACATCAGAAAACCAATGGCCAGCAGACTCAAGCTTAAACATGTACCTGTCGGAAAAACAATAAAGATGTTACATACAAACATGACTGGCAGACATCCCTAATTACCTAATGTGGGCTTATGAGGGAATTACCTATGATACTGCCCAAGGTGAGCTTCCTGCGCCCCACCCTCTCCACCAGCCACACTCCCAGCAGGGTAAACAGGAAGTTAGTGAGGGTGGCGAGTCCAGCCAGCCAGATCGCCAGCCGGTCGTCTCGAATTCCTGACATCTGCAGGATTGTGGCGCTGTAGTACCTGTGGGACACAAAGACAGAAAGAAATGAATAAGTACCGTAACTGTTGTTGTGACACTAAAACAACTACATGTCAGGTCTAAAACTGCAAAGGTCCCAAAAACAGCAACATTTAAGGATAGCCTATTTCCAGCTTAGCTGTTAGCCAGTTTCCGTTATTTAGGGTAAGATTGTACTCACAGAGTTACTAGGAAATATAATATTTTAGCGGTATGATTATATTGGAGATAATCCTTCAAATAATGCCTGTTTTTTTCTTTTTTCTGCAGTTTCTGTTTGTCTCCCAACACACACCTTAAGTGATGATAAAGTGAAGCAGTAACTAGCTAGCTAATACTGCCTCGCTAAATCATATTGTTATTTTTCTGTTCAATAACGATTTAATTACGTAACTCTTAATATTTTTTTACTGCAATTACCATGTAGTAACAATCTGACATCTTGACAGGTCTTGTCTGTTCAGTAATGCTATAGCTAGAGTTATAAACCTGTTAGCTTAGCACAAATGCTGGAAACATGGGGAAGTAGCTAGCTACACTTTTGTTTTAGCTTACTTACTGTGTTTTCAGTCTTCATCTTTTTCAGCTAATGGCATATTATTAAAAATCATATTTAGCTAACAACATGAGATGCTATCAATATCATCACAAAAAAAGCAGGTAAAGATTTCCAAAATATTGCTTTAAACCACTTTATTGAGAAGTAAAATGTAAAGTGGGTCCGACCCCAAAAAAGTCAGCAGGCCTAACAACGCTTCCAGAATTATTCTTACCAAATAAATAATACAAAAACATTCTCGAAATATTGTAATTTATGGCATGATTAGTCGAGACAAATCAACCACAAACTATCCTTGAGAGCCAAGCACTCTTCTTCCAATCACAGCCTCTCTACTTGAGTACCAGCCACTCATCTAACAGTTAGCAATTAGCTATAAATAATGTCTTTCAATGGCTCTTTGTTCCCTCTCTTTCCACTCTCTCTGCTGGTCTGTTCCCAAACAGTATAATTAGATGCAACGCTGGCACCATGTTGCTCCACGTAGGCAGATTACCTGCAATCACAATCAACAAGACTCTAAACAGTCTGCGGTCAACGATACAGACACCTGCACGGGGTCAATTTCCCCCTTCACATATGATAACGTGTAAGTATAATTTAGGGAAAAAAACATGGAAACATGATGGCCGCATAGACAGATGCACCTGCAAGGACCTTGTTTAAAGTGCCATTATGGAAATGATGTGCTTGATTCTCACGCACAAAGGTATGCACACAAGCCATATTTAAAAACACACATTAAACCTATGGAGAATGATTACTTCCCAAAAATGAAATAATGATAAAAGTCTCCCGCATTGTCTGTATCTTGAAAGATAAATTAGAATACTGATTTTCATCTCTTCAAAGGATCACTCTCTTGTTCTCTCTCTTCCCAAAAACAAAGACGTTCAATTTAAGGGATTTGCATAATAACTCTTTACTTTTCTGGCATGCTATCCAGTCTCAGAGGGGAAGTTGATTTTAAATTCTGGTTGTTAAAGCTTGATCTACAATAGCACACGTTCTGGCAGGGGATAAAAGTTACAGATGGTTTTATACAAATTTGCAAACTTTTATACTTGAGCAGATGCATGTACTAAATGGGCACTTATAAAGACAAAAATACATACATGTGGATACACTTAAGAACACTCAAAGAAGAAATGAGGGGATTTTGGAGCAGCAGTGGGTTTAAAAGCACTCTTTTTTTTCAGAGGTCTGCTGTGTTCCATTTGCACTTCTCCAGCTCCCTGCACACACACACACACACACACACACACACACACACACACACACACACACACACACACACACACACACACACACACACACACACACACACACACACACACACACACACACACACACACACACACACACACACACACACACACACACACACACACACACACACACACACACACACACACGCTAAATAAAAGAACTGTGAATAACAGCCTGCTGTAGTGTTGTCTGCAAGGAGCATCAGGTTTGCCTTTTTACCGTTCATTTGTTTTTTGCAAGTCATCTCGCAGCGTGGAGGGAAATACTGTTGCAAACAAACTGACATTTTGGAACAAGAGATCAATCCAAGAAGAAGTGCTGTTGAGAAGCCTTGTGGAAATGATTCCCTTGATGACAATGCATCATTATAATGAGTACACACAGGACATTCTGGTGCAAGATGTTCACTGTATTTATTTTGTCTTGTTGTTGACATTCTTCAAAATGGCAGATTCATTTCTGGGACCAGCTTTGTCTGCAAATTATTTCTGAAAATAAGCATTATAATGACTGCTTTTCTTCGTGATTGGAACTTGACTGACAGTAAAGCGTTGGATTTGCATCCTAAATTCGGTGATATAAACTGGCAATAAGTCAAACTTTCTTGAGTCGTTATTGTTATTACCATACTTTTCTCCGTGATATTGATAACATTCATTACGTTTCTGTTCAAACCGTAGCCGTCAACAGAGATAAAACTGACATCTCTGGGTCCACTTCCATTTTTGTCAACTATTAACACACATACCAAAGTGACAAAAAAACACTCCTAGGCAGCCCAGCAGGACCTGAATAAAAACAGTCCCCCAAGGTAGTTGCAATTGTCTGATATAACGCCAAGAAATATATGTTTTTATTGACGACGAATTAATTTGTATCAATAGCAAATGTAAGTAGGAGAAATACCTCAGATATCTGATAAATATGTTCACAGTGGAACTATTAAGTGGTGTGACAGGATTCGATGATAGATGAAATTGGGAACATTTGATCAGTTGATCGGAAATTAAAGAAACGGTTGACTTTAGGCTTGGTCACACCAGAATCATATATCATCCCTATCATACCAACTCATTTTTTCATTTATCAATATAATGTAAAATAGCCCTCACTATGAGCAGCTATTATCAGGAGCCATTTACAGAGAGAAGAATAACTTTTCAATCCAAGTTCGCCATCGTTAACACTGCCAATGATAATAAGTATAATCCGTAATTCTCGGATAGCATGGAAGTCATTTAAATTTGACTAGACCTCCCAGCTAGCGAGGAACGTTCTCACAACTTTGGCAAACGTTACCTACAGGTTCTAATAAGGTTTTAGAGAAACGTTTTAATCTGATGTTCAAAGAACCTTTTTAGGATGTTTATTTTTTCAAATAATGTTCCTATAAGGTGTAAGGTTAACTAAGACATAACGTTTTAACTGCAACATTCAGAGGATGTTTTGAGGATGTTATTAAGGCCTGAAATGACAGAAAGTTTTTTTATAAAACGTTCCTTTAATGTGATATGTTAACAAAGGTGGAACGTTTTGAAAGCAACATTTGGATAATGTTTTCAGGAGGTTATTCTTTTTTTTATAAAATGTTCCTGTAATGCGAAATATTAACACGGTCAACGTCAGCAGGGTATATGCAGTTATCCTGAAGTCAAATCTAATACCTTTTAAGACCTTTTTTAAGACCCTCTCCATACATTTTAAGACCTCATCGCAACCTTGAGTTCTAACCGGTTACATTGGCGACACACTTCACCTCACATCTACTATATACAGTATTGATTGTAAGATAGCACAACTAAGCAGTTTGTGATAACTCCTTATCATAATTCAGATAGAACAAAGCACATGAGAATGAATTGTGTGACCAACCCGATGCATTGATTTAGGCCTTGTTCCCAAGAGATAAAACAGACCGACTACTGAAGGTCAGGTTTAGTGCAGGATGCTGCTTTTTTGCCTCTGTAGACTCTGTGCTCTTTCATTCCAGTAAAACTCCTCAGAAACCATTAGAAACCAATTTCACCAATAAACAAAACAATTGACAAAACTTTGAATTATGAAATATATTAAACTTTGGTGAGCTTCAGCTGTGTAATACCATAGGAGCTCCCTCACAAATAAATTGGGGTTAAATTGGGCCAGGGCTGTCCGGGGCTGTCCGGGGCTAAGCCCTGGCACATAGGATGATATTCTGACGTCATCACCTTCGCACATTTGTCATATGTTTACAAAAAATGATATATGTTAAGACTTTTCTCTTTCTTAATATAGACTATATTTAGGGTCGATATGTGTTGACTTTACTTTAAAATAGCAGATCTCTGGGACCGGATATAGTTTTTGTTGGCTTAGTGAACGTGTGTCTCTTCCTCGGAGGAGCAGCATCGCCCGGACTCCGCTGCTCCTCCGTGGCTCCTCCGTGCAGAGAGTCTGCACTGCAGCGGTGTGTGTCAGTGACGTGCAGTCAGGGGAGGCACGGATTGGCCATCGGGAGACTCAGGACTTAAACGCCGCGACTTTCTGGCTAGCACTTAGCATGTGGGACCGGACAGCTTTGATCCCCATCAGTGGCGCCCCAAGACACTCTTTCCCCCCCCCCCAGAGCGGAACAAGGCAATGAAACTTAAAATAAGAAGCAGCATTTTTACGGCGCGCTATGCATGGGGCCCCCTCGAGGGGGTTTCATGTTGTCGTTGCTTTGGCCCTTCTTAATACCTTGGAAAATGTCGTTTTATACTTTTTAATACTTTTCAATAGCCTTAATTGTCGCTAAATTGATTTATCAACTTTTAATACTTTTTAAGACCCCGCGGACACCCTGGTCAGATTTATTTGTAGTGCGCTTTAAATAACAAACTTGTTGCATTTGTTTGAAAAGGATGTTTAAAAAAAATCTGATGTCATCACATTTTCCTTAAAAAAAAACAAAACAAGCACGTAATTCATGATATTGCATGTTTGCGTAGGAATGTCTGAGTTCCCAGCTAGACATTGTTGGTTCTAAAAACATTCAGAGAATGTTACCATTCATTGTTGTAGGAGGGGTTTCATCGAGAAGTTTTATCTTGGTTCCTAGAATGTACTTCTGAAACGTAGGATAACGTTCTCTAAAAACATTCTTAAAATGTTTGGTGATAACATTGTTCGAAACATTATACCCCAAGTGTTTTTGTTTTTTATTCACATGTCTCTATTGTCATATGGATCGAATAACAATTAGAAAACCAAAGACAGACATATAGAAGAACGGACCGACTATCACTGCCCGTCCCTAAAACCCCTGTTAGTGTTTGTATATGTTTGTTTCTACTGTGTGTGTCTCTCTCCCCCCCACCTGCCTGCTGGTCTGCTCTACACGGCTGGGAGCAATCTCCAATCAACCACACCTGCAACTTGCTCATCAACCACACTATGAAAGCCTGCAGCCTGCGCTCATTCCCTGCCGGATTGTTGCCGTGAACGGTTTGTTGCGTGCCGCTCTAGCTTTTTGCCAGCAGATCTATTGACAACTTTACCTGCTTTTGCCTCACACTGATTTTTGTGTCTCTCCCAGGAGGAATCCAAGGCCTTCAAAACTCCCAAGACCAGCCAGGCCTCTCCACCCTGGAAGGGAACTCCCAGCTCCCCTTTTCTAATAAACAAATGTTACGCTGACCAGCTGATTCCGATTCATCCTTTTACATGTGTTAATAGTCAAATTCCAATAGTTAAGTAAACTATCAAAATCATCCTAATGACCAGTGGTGAGTCCACATACCACTGGTCATTAGAATGATTTTTGATAGTCAGTCCACTTACCGGGCTGCAATTTACAGAAACCTCCCCGTGATGCAGCCTGGGAAACACTGGTTGAATGAGATATACATCCAATAGGATATAATCTGATACTGCCAGTAGGCCAATCTCTGTATACTTACCCACGCAATCAAATTGATGAAGATGCCTGCCGGATCCCGACAGCATCACAGATACAGTACCTGCCCTTCTCTGGACCCACACTGTCAATCCTCTCAATCAACATCGAAGGTTTCTCCGGATGCAAGGCAGAGATACTGGCAACAATGGCCAATGGTTTTGACATACTCTGCATGCAGGAAACCCACATCGGCCCTGCACAACACCGACCTACCATCCCTGGAATGAAACTGGTCGCTGAGACCCGACACAGACAGTATGGATCAGTTGTTTTCAGCAGACCAAACCTCAAGATTGAGGAAGTCTGGACCCACACTACGGAAGGAAACATGGAAACCATCACAGTTGCCCTCCCAAATGTCTCTGTAACATCAGTCTACAAACCACCCGCAACCCCCTTTCAGTACACAGAACTACCAGAAAGAAGCAAGAAGAGATTCCATATCAGCATCGGCGACTTCAATGCCCACAGTACATCATGGGGCTATGAGAACAACAACCAAGATGGAGATGAAGTTGAGACCTTGCTTGAGTCCAAGCACCTGACCCTAATCCATAACGCTAAACTACCCAAATCCTTCCACAGCGCCAGATGGAAACGAGGATACAACCCAGACCTCGTCTGTGTAAGTAGTGACATCGCATCCAGAACTGAGAAGGAAGTCCTGGACCCTATCCCCCATACCCAGCACCGGCAAATTGCCTTTACCGTTAGATCCGCTCTCCAAGCAACCACCGTCCCATTCCGCAGGAGGTTCAACCTACGGAAAGCCGACTGGTTGTCATTCCAACAGGAGATAGAGCATTCCATATCTAACATACCACCACTTCCCAATAACTACTCCAACTTCACAGACTTGGTAAAAAGGTCAGCCAGACGCCACATACCCAGGGGATGCCAGACACAGTATATTCCTGGGCTATCAGAAACATCCATTGACCTGCTGAAAGCCTATTATGAATAATATAATAAGGACCCTTTCTCCTCTACCACCATGGAACTTGGAGAGACCCTGATCAGTGAAGTTGGGGAAGAACGAAGGAAAGTCTGGAAGGAAATGATAGAGAACACCAATATGACAAGTAACAGCAGGAAGGCCTGGGCTACAATCCGCCGTCTTGGAGAAGACCACACCACACCACCCATAATCACAACGGTCACAGCAAACTCGGTTGCATCACAGCTGGTGGCCAACGACCGTAACCAACACCGCCGCCAACCCACAGGAGAACACCGTCGCACAGTGGTATCAGACCAACCACAACCAGCCAACCCTCTCACCAAACCCTTCGACATAGAAGAAGTCAAAACTGCAATGGGTAAGCTGAAACCCGGAAAAGCAGCAGGGATCGATGACATACTGGCAGAAATGATACAGCACCTGGGACCTAACGCAAAGACCTGGCTCCTGGAGATGCTGAACACATGTATGGCACAAAAAACCATCCCTCCTGTCTGGAGAAAGGCCAAAGTGGTTGCAATCCCCAAACCCGGTAAAGACCCATCATCCCCAAAGAGCTACCAACCCATTTCCCTCCTCTGCATCACTTACAAGCTCTACGAGAGGCTGCTACTCCAACGCCTCATGCCACTCAGAGACACCAAGCTGACTAAAGACCAAGCTGATTTTCGTCCTGGCCGCTCTTGTGCTGGACAGCTACTCAACCTCACCCAACACATTGAGGATGGGTTTGAAGGAAAACAAATAACTGGAGCAGCATTCATAGATCTTTCTGCTGCCTATGACACTGTCCAACACCGTACAATGGTCAGGAAACTACTGGACATGACTGGTGACCTGAATCTGTGTCAAGTTATCAAAAGCCTCCACAACAACAGGCGCTTCTACGTCCAGTTAAATGACCAGAGGAGCAAATGGAAAGCCCAAAAGAACGGCCTCCCACAAGGTAGCGTACTGGCCCCCCTCCTGTTCAACATATACACAAACGACCAGAGAATGCCAGCGTTTCATCTACGCAGATGACCTCTGCATCACCACCCAACAAGTAGACCTCCAGAAGATTGAGCCTGTCCTTGAAAGTGCCCTCCAAGAAATGTCAAGCTACTACAATAACAACCACCTGAAACCCAACCCATCAAAAACCCAACTATGCAGCTTCCACCTGAGGAACCGAGACGCTAAAAAAGAACTGAGCGTCACCTGGGATGGCCACAAACTGTCCAGCCACACGCATCCCATGTATCTTGGTGTTACACTGGATAGGACACTCTCTTTCAAGAAACACCTGGAGAACACCAAAGCCAAGGTCAACACCCGCAACAACATCCTGCGCAAACTAGTGAACTCCAAGTGGGACGCAGATCCACCAACAATTCGTGCAACTGCCATGGCCCTGTGTTTCTCTACAGCAGAGTATGCCTGCTCAAGCTGGAGCCGATCACGCCACACCAAACTGGTCGACACAGCCTTGAATGACACCTGCCGCATCATCACGGGATGCGTTAAGACAACACCTGTCCCGTGCCTCTACGCGCTAGCCGGCATCTCTCCCCCGCACATCAGACGACTAGGTATCGCTCAAGATGAAGGGAGAACACAGGAGACAGACATCAGACTCCCCTTGCATGGCCACGTAGCACCCCCACGCAGGCTCCAATCCAGAGCCAGTTTTCTGCAGACAGTCCTGCCCCTCCAGACAACCAAACAAGCAGCAAAGACCAACATCTGGGAAGATGAATGCCAAAGAAACAAGCTCTTGAATGGCTGGACAGAGGAATCACACCAACGGAATGCCTCGCTAGTGGCCACGACCTTGGCTGGACAACCTGGAAGTCACTTAATAGACTGCGTGTGGAACAGGGGAGGTGCAAAGCACTGATGAAAGTGTGGAACTACACCACAGAAGACACATGCAGCTGTGGATCAGTGCAGACAATGTCCCACCTACTGGAATGTGCCGATGCCCCCCGGTGCAGTCCAGAAGACCTGGCAGAACCTACTAGGGATGCCAGTGATTATTCGATTATTCGAATATTCGTTACAGTCTCCATAATCGAATATTATTTTTAAAAATCGATTTTATTTATATATTTTGACCGAAGAGATTTAGATTTGCCGGCTAACGGGAACTCTGACGTCGCCATTTTGTGTGCTTCGCGGATGCACTCGGCTCCTTTCGACTGCTGCTCGCGTCTGCTCGGTCAGTTTCCGGATGAGGAGGCATTCGTTCGACCAACTTACAGTAGATAACATTACAAACATTTTTAACAGGGGCCATAATAGTGTAAATAATGTTAGTTTTGGCAGTTATAACTGAATGTAATGTTTTCTACTTTTTTACATCTGGGAAGGCATTTGCCTTCATCAGATGGAAAGTGTCTTGACCAACAACTTAAGTATTTCTTATAGCTATGCAGGGCATGCAAGCAAGCAAACACAAACAAGAACAAAACAAACAAGTGAAATGAAGAATAAAATTGAAATTGTACAATATAATATTATTATACTTATATTATATTACATTATACTTATAATTCAGTCTAGACTAGAATGCACCAGACAGCATCTAAGACCTGCAAAAATCTAAATTTTCTAGGGGGAGGCTCCCCAAACCCTTCGTGCCATTTCGTCCGCGCGCATTTTTCAGAGCAATCTCTATTGGGCTCAGGGCCATCTGTAAATTAGCTTAGATGGCCCACAGGGTGACTCCTGGGAGTGCCCATGTGGTCTTAACGGACTTCATTGGTGGCTTTTTAAAAGCTACAAATGATTAATCTAGAGTAAGTATACTCTGCAAGTGTCAAGAACTCACAAAGATTGTTCGTCAATACTATGAGCATTGTTATTGGCTCTGATGCTCTACTGTTACTTATCATTGTAAAAAATTGCTATAGAAAATTGGATAATGCAACAAAGATAACTTTTACTTGCAGTTCTTCCCATATAATGTCAAACCTTTAGGGTTTTTCCCATGACGCTTGGCAGAAGGTAAAACGTTTTGGTAATGATTAAAGCAGAAAGGTAGCAATAAATCATGTTTAAATGAGGAAATGTACTTATTTCTCACTTCAAGATTAAGGCAAATAGGGTCAGATCAGGTAGGTTAAAATGAGTCTTTCATTAAAAAATACCCTGGTAAAGATCTTTCAAAACCTCTCTTTTTCATTCCAGAGAAAACAAAGACGGGTGCCTGACTGACAGGGAAGCAGTTAATGGTGAGTGGTGACAAACCTATATATTTGTATGAGGGTGTGAAGCAGAACTGAAAAGAAGGTTTTCCCCTGTGAGACAGAACAGATTGCTTCTGATAGATGGAGCGCTGATTTAATTTAGTAGCTTCATAGTATGCATAAAGATAGGATCCACTGTGAGGCAACAATGAAAGAAAGGGAGATTGAGCGAGGAAGTAAGTGTTTGTGTTGGTGAGTGAGTGGGTGAAAATGAACAAGAGTGTGTGTGTGTGTGTGTGTGTGTGTGTGTGTGTGTGTGTGTGTGTGTGTGTGTGTGTGTGTGTGTGTGTGTGTGTGTGTGTGTGTGTGTGTGTGTGTGTGTGCGTGTGTGTGAGTGACCGACTCACTGAGTAAGAAACTAAGTGACGAGGTGTGAGAGCGGAGAAACAGAAGGAGGCAGGGAGAGCAGGAAGTAAGTGAGAAAAAGATGGAAAGGCGACAGGAAGAGTGAATGGTTGAAGAAAAATAGAGAAGGAGGGAGGTGGGTGTGAGAACAAGAACAAATGTACAGACAGGAAAAGACGTGGCAGCAGAGATAGAGAGATAGAGACTCTCATGGGAACTGGCCTATTTTTCAAATGAATGCATACAAACGCATCACATCTATGCTCGGGAACAAAAAACGCTCAGCCCGATGGGTCCACAGCAGATTGGATATCTGATTCAGAACTCACACACAACAAGTGTAACATCAGCAGATGTCTATCATCAAAATGATCATCACAGAATGAAAACATATTTGTAATCTGCTGGCTAAAGCCCAAGTAGAGGCAAAATGAACACACATGTATATCACTGATCACTGAAGGCGACTGTTGTGCAGTGCATTTACAACTCTCAATTTACTAACCAAAACTGGTCCTGTAAGATCATATTTGGGTTAACTTGGTTTCAGATGATTTTATTGATTTACCCTAAATGAAGCGGGCAAACTTCTGTGAGTAAAGCAAGAATGGTTTTATTGTCACTTCGTTCGGATAGAATGGGAAGCGAATGTTAATTTTGGCGCATGTGGCTTTACATTTTTTTTTTTACTATGTGGCTGTGTACTGACTTATGGACAGTATTTCCAATATGCCAAACTTTGCTCATAAAACTTATTTTTGCATCAGGGGTTCAACTTAGGTGACTTTATGGCATATCCCCACTAAATGTGTTTTTTGAGCCTGTCACTCACGTATCTCAAAGTATTAATAAGCTTCCAATCTATAACATGTTGCTGCTGTTTTAGTAACATACATTTCCAGCTGTATATGTTTTAAATGTCTTTGGTTATTTTCTTTTTTCTTAATGTTGTTAGAAGAGGGCTCTGGCAGTTAAGCCCCGAGCCTGTTTTTCAGGCCTCAGGCTCGAAAGTGACATTCCCAGAACAATAGACTATATATCTTCACTTCTAAAAGGGATAAATTAATAATATTTTTTCTCAAAGCAATGATAAACCTGTGAGTTGGATGTTGAAGAGTCAGAATTAATATAGGTTTTTTTTTTCATTTTAAAGTAAATTCAGATTGAACATAGCAAAAAAATGTAAATGATAGTGTTCGTCCAAAAGAAAAACATTACTTATAGTGAAAACCACCCTTGAATGATGGGATGGTAGACTAAAAGCTTTAAGAATACAAACTATAACATATAATAAGTACCCTGTATCAAGATTGATGCAAAAAATAAGGGACATTTGACCTTTTTAGAGAGATTTGGCAAAAAATGTGTCATTTGGGTGCATTTTCCATATCTCTGGCCCCCCTCGGTCGATTTTGATGATTGACACCTCTTTGTAACCGTTAGAGCCAATAGAATCAAGGGGAAGTTCCTAAAATCCATCTAAACATTACCCATTGGTGAATGAGTGATGCGTAGCCAGAATTCCCAAAAACCGGAAGCTGTCATACACTCTGGTAGCAGCTAATATGAAAACTCCGTTATTGACATAAAAATAGAATGATGGATTATCAGTAATCATTTCAAAGTGACACAGACACATTGGATTAACCTATGGATGAACCTTCAGCAGTGTTTTTATCGTTTTAATGCCATTGAACACAACTTTTGATCAGAACAACAGCAAAGGTAAGACAATGTCCCGTGTTTGCTCCGTAAAGCTACATTGTGTGATGTCTGGGTTTGATTCCTATGATCGCGTAGTGATGATACTTATACTTCTGGAATCTGTGGAATCTCAGCTTGCTAATCGATATCCTTTTTGTGAAGATCCGATCAGTAATAAGGGTATTTTACCGTGAGTTCTGTGCTAAGTGTGTTAGCATTTTTTCGCTTTGTTATTACCCTTGTGTTTCGTTTAGCTAAAAATGGTTAATATTGTCTGATAGCTGAGTTTCTTCCCGTTAAGTGGGTATGACACATTCATAGTTTGTTCAATGTTAAGAAGCCCTCAGACGCTTTTTCTTGCAAGATGTTGCGTTTTGCCCCGGGCTTAACTGGTTAAGACACGAGGTAGAAGCATAGTTAAAATACGCTTTGGGAGTTTGTTGCATTAGCCTTCATTAGTTGCACCTGCACTTTGGAGGACTTTGGGAGATGCCAGGAGAATGCCAGAGACAAGACATTCACCACAAACAATATGGAAACCTTTACACCCTGAGCTAAACCGAGGACCACCTGGCCGCTTTACTAAAGGATCTGCATCAGAGTGTTGTGCGGAGGTATCGCCCACTACCGGTGACCTGAGGGTAGGTCGACCACGCTTTCCACCCTAGACAGGAAAGGTTTGCACTCACACAAGAATGAATCGTTAAATACAAACACTGCTGATTTCCTCCCATGGAGCCATCATTAAAACTGTTTTGGTTCAGTAAATCTCTGCTGTCAGACAGCCGGGTGAAGTAGGTTAGCCTGCTGCTGACACTGTGTGGGTTGGATGAAAGAACACTTATGCACCGATCACATCTTGCTTTGAATGGGAATTCACACTTAGACACATAGTTCTGTACGGCTTAACAAGAGCAGTGTGTTGACTGTGTTGACAGTGTTGACCTTTGAAGGCTGGACAGAATGCAGGAAGCTCTCGTTGCTTAGCTGTGTTGCAACATCCATTTGTATTTACTCCTCCTCTTTTGGAGCATTAACTAGTTGAACACACTCCCGTTAGCGACTGAGCTAACAAGTTGAGCTAACTGTCAGTTAGGAAGCTGATAAGCGTTTTGACTTTTTAAGATATAAGGATTAAATAGCAGAAAAAGTATCAATTGGGAAGTGCAGGCAGTCGGGGCTCGTTGGCAGCTCACATGGTAAAGTTGCGACCCATGTGCTAAGGCTGAGTCATAATTAGCTGCTAGCCTAGCCCTGAGACTAGTTACATCTCCAAAGCTTCTAGAAGCAAGTATTTAATATTTTGAAACCCATACTGTCAAGATAGAGATTTTAAGAAATTATATTTCAGGCTGAAGGAACAGCAATGCTGGCAGTATATTCACAGGTGAAAGGCACAGGTGTTACTAATAAAACTAATGATGGCTCTGCTATTGTCCCAGTGAGACGGTGATAGCAGCCAAATGGAGTTCTGCCACTTTTCATAAAAATAAATAAAATGGTATACGTGTGACTTTCCGTGAAAAAGGAAGGCACTTACTCCACATAATCATAATATGAATGATAAAAGGTGTGATAGCACTGCCTTACATGGTGCAAACAAAACTAACAGAAGACTGAGAGAGATTTCAACCAGGCACACCTACAGAGAAGAGGTCTAATCAGGCAACAAGCAAAGACACATATGTGTATGTCATAAATTGCGCACCAGTCTTTCAGAAAATTGGCTGTCATTTCTCTGTTGCTTTCTGTACTATACAAGCCATTGTCTGTATTTACTCAAATATCTGTCAGGGTGAGTGAAGCAGGCAGGACCCAAATGCAGATTTCACAGATAATACCTTTATTTAAAGGTTAACTTAGAAAAAACAGAACACTTCCCCGTGAACACAGTCAAGACAAACAAGGAACTAACAATGACAGACAGAAAAACAAGAACTTAAATACATACAAGACTAATCAAAGAAACAAGGGACAGGTGAGGAGGGAGGAGAAAACACAGGGGCACAAGGTGAACACAATCGGGTAATCAGACAGGAGGGAACACAGACAGAAAGCAACAGGCAAGCAGGGGGTAAAGCAGAAGCCGAGAAGGGGGACTCGGGCGGACGGCCCGGGGTAACAGCAGAAGCCGAGAAGGGGGACTCGAGCGAACGGCCCGGGGGCAAAGCAGAGTTCATGGTGGGGGTCTCAGGCGGACGGCCCGGGGGCAAGGCAGAGTTCAAAAAGGGGCAAAGGCCACAGCGGGCGAACTCAGGGGGCCGGGCATGAGGGCGAAGGCAGCGGCTGGAAGAGTCAGGGGGCCGGGCTCGAGGGCGAAGGCCGCGGATGGGGAACACAGGGGGCCGGGCCCGAGGGCGAGGGCCGCGGCCGGGAAAGTCAGGGGGCCGGGCTCGAGGGCGAAGACCGCGGCACTCAGGGGGCCGGGCTCGAGGGCGAAGGCCGCGGCTGGGGAACTCAGGGGGCCGGGCACAAGGATGGGCAAGAAGGCGGCGACAGCTCCGGAGGACAGGCAGGAAGGCAGCGCCGGGACAGCTCCGGAGGACGGGCAGGAAGACGGCGTAAGCCGCGATGGGACCCCTCCATTGTCAGCTGGATCGCCAGAGCACTGGGATCGAGAGCAGGAGCTGGTGGAACCCCTGGCGGGTCAGGCGTAGACGGGACCCTGGACAGAACATGGGCTGGTGTCAGTGGGACCCCCGACGGAGCAAGGGCTGGTTTCGACAGGAACCCAAACAGGACAGGACATGGTGTTGGCAGGAAACCCGGCGGAGCAGGTGTCGGCGGGACCCCCAACCGGACAGGATATGGTGTTGGCAGGAAACCCGGCGGAGCAGGTGTCGGCGGGACCCCCAACAGGACAGGATCTGGTGTTGGCAGGAAATCTGTAGGAGCAGGTGCCGGCTGGAACCCCCACGAAACAGGTGTTGGCCGGACCCCCGGGGGGACAGGTGTCGGAGGGACCCCCAACAAGCCAGGGCACGGAGTTGGCAGGACTCCCAACGGAACCCCCAACGGAACAGGACATGGGGTTGGCAAGACTCCCAGCGGAACCCCCAACGGAACCCCCAACGGAACAGGACATGGGGTTGGCAGGACCCCCGGCAGAACAGTAGTTGGCAGGACCCCCAACAGGACAGGACACGGAGTTGGCAGGACCCTCAGCGGAACCCCCAACGAAACAGGACATGGAGTTGGCAGGACCCCCAGCAAGACAGGTGACGGCGGGACCCCCAACGGAACAGGACACAGAGTTGGCAGGACTCCTAGCGGAACCCCCTACGGAACAGGACATGGGGTTGGCAGGACCCCCGGCAGAACAGTAGTCGGCGGGACCCCCAACGGGACAGGACATGGGGTTGGCAGGACCCCCGGCAGAACAGTAGTCGGCGGGACCCCCAACGGGACAGGACATGGGGTTGCCAGGACTCCCGGCAGAACAGTAGTCGGCGGGACCCCCAACGGGACAGGACATGGGGTTGCCAGGACTCCCGGCAGAACAGTAGTCGGCGGGACCCCCAACGGGACAGGACATGGGGTTGGCAGGGCGGTTCTGGAGCCGGAACCATGGCTGCTGTGGCCTTTACTGGAGCCCAAAGCATGGCTTCTGGGGCTCGGGTTGCTAGCCTGGACTTGCGACTCCTTCTCTTAGGAGCCTTTTGGAGGATCCGTGGACCTCAAAAAGCCAGACGAGTAACCGAGAACGGATACTGGACAGGAGCAGGAAATGGAGAAGAAGCAGGGGCTGACTCCAGACAGAACAAACCGAGACGTATGGTGTCAGGTAGGGAATTGGGAGGCAGGGGGCTAGCATGCCTGGGGCTAGCCGGGAATCACATGTCGAGAGGAAGTCCAAAATCCAATCAGGTAAGAACTTCACTAAACATGGCTCCTCTGTTGCCACCTGGTGCACCTCTGCCAGAGCAGCCTCTTTCTGCTGAACACTGGACGCTCCCCTCCACCTACCATAGCAGCAAGCCAATGAAAAGGTAAAATTAAGTAAATCCACCTCAAATGGATCTGCTGGGCCCATCTTTGGTTAGTTTCTTCTGTCAGGGTGAGTGCTGCAGGCAGGACCCAAATACAGATTTCACAGATAATACCTTTATTTAAAGGTTAACTTAGAAAAAACAGAACACTTCCCCGTGAACACAGTCAAGACAAACAAGGAACTAACAATGACAGACAGAAAAACCAGAACTTAAATACACACAAGACTAATCAAAGAAACAAGAGACAGGCGAGGAGGGAGGAGAAAACACAGGGGCACAAGGTGAACACAATTGGGTAATCAGACAGGAGGGAACACAGACAGAAAGCAACAGGCAAGACAGGGGGTGAACACTTTTCAAAATAAAACAGGAAACCAAAGACAGAAAAAGACAAGACAAAACAAAACACAGACAGATTGTGACAATATCTGTATTATACACATTGTAAATGGCATCTAAAGAATAAGCATGCTTCACAAACTACACTCCTTCTGTTAAGCAAATGCGATAATAATATTTCTCATCAAACAGGATCTTGTTGTGAATCCATTGGAGACAGTGACGGGTGTTGGATTGATGAAGCTGTTTATGAACGCTTGAAAACATACCAACACACAAAGGAACACAATCAAAAACGATTTTGGCATTTCTTTCAACATGCGCACTATCTGCCTGAGCGGGCTCTGCCAGATAATGGCAGGCCTGCCAGCAGAGTGACCATGTAAAGACTGGCATTGGTGACATTTCCAACATGACATTTGTCAGTGGGACCATCTGTGAGTGCCAACTGGCCTGTCAAACACCTCACTGACAACACACTCATAATAACCCATCATATAATTCTATATCATCTCTATTTATAATATAATAGAAAAATACCTTGATTTACAAAAATGAGTGGTTTCTCAGGGCATCTGTGGGTTGTAGAATGTAATTAAAACATACCACATTTCCAAACCATTTAATTGTTTATTAAATCTTTATTTAGTATTTAGTCCTGCCTTCCATGTTGTTTTGATCATATTTAGTCATCCTCATCTGCTTTTTTAAGACGCCTTTAAAATTCTAGTTATTTTAGTCCCAGCTTGTTATTTATTTTGCATATTTTAAGCTAATAAAAATCATGTTATTCTATTTTACTCATCGGATTATAGTAAACCCTGTTGTTGTCTTATTTTTGGCTAAAAAGCATGTAGCATTTAATCGCGCAAGCACAAAAAATAAAACAACATTTTTTCCTCACGTTCTGTACCTAGCAATTTTACCTTCAAATCCTTCATTGTATAAATAATTTACAATATTATGTTCCAAAATAGGGTTTTATTCTGCTCTGGATTATTCTCTGGTCAGTAACTGCTCTATCTTGACCAGTACAATCTGGCTACTTCCTGTGGAGTTTGGCGAGGAAACACACCTGAGTTTTTTATCAGTTATTTCCCTACCAATTTTATTTTATGCCATGAAGAGTAAGGTAACCTAACATATACCAAACAGGCAAGAATTGGACCGCAGCTAATAAAAGCGAACAAAGGAAAAGCAACACACTGAATGAAAGAACACAGGGTTTTTCTTTTGTATTCAATATTTCTGGTCCCTTTATCTTTCCTCCTAAATCTATCTCAGACTCTCTCTGCTTGTCATCTGCCTTGATCCCCCTCCACACCTTCCTCCACTTCATCACCATCACTGTCATCTCTCCATCCGCCCTCTTGTTCTTCCCTCTTTCCTATCCGTCTCTTTTTCCTGCCCTCTTCCGCTCAATTAATCTCTTCCCGTTTTCTTCCCCCCTGCGCTTTGTCAACAGATTCTGCTAACGTGCCTGAAAAAGATCCACACAAACACACAGCCCTTTTCAACTGACCTTTGCATAGGTGATGTGGTTATAATAATGAAAATGATCCAGTGGCCAATAGGGAGGGAGATATCTCACCTGACCCTCTGCTGTGCCACATTTATGACCTGAACAACAGAGAGGGAAGGGTGGCAGTAATTCAGGCGGGGAGGCATTCAGGGACACCAACTCATGCGGGTAGAAAGACAAGCAGACCAGACACACCAGCTGACACCTCATCGGTTCCTGAGAGATGTATTATTGACAAATACATCTCTCATCACACAGGCTTCGCTGACCAGAGTGTGTGTGTGTGTGTGTGTGTGTGTGTGTGTGTGTGTGTGTGTGTGTGTGTGTGTGTGTGTGTGTGTGTGTGTGTGTGTGTGTGTGTGTGTGTGTGTGTGTGTGTGTGTGTGTGTGTGTGTGTGTGTGTGTGTGTGTGTGTAAGGGCAGCCAGGTTATTCATCTAACAACCAGAGAGTCCAGAGATACTGGGCTTGACATGTGAGTTCAAACCAAACTGCTTTAAACAAGGTGGTGTCTTGCTGTGCATTTTGCAGCTTCATGACTCAACCATAATATTATACTGAGGCTTACCAACAATATTGTCTCCGACCCAAACCGTATCCTGAAACATCCCACGATTTAATGATAGGACTAAAGCATTTCTCTGTGCATCAGTCAATCCTAAAATTAACTAAGAAGTTCAATCTTTAATGAAATATACATCAAAGGCTCTTCAACATATTGTGATTGTCATGTTATGTCTTAATCCTCGTATATGTCTTTTATTTGAAGCGTTTTGAGTTTGCAGCACTTTTAGTAAGTGAAATGCTTCGTCAAGTTGGTGAATGTTTACTAAATGCTGCACGTGTTGTTAAGTTTTCTTCTTTTGCAAGTGTTTTGAAAAATGTGTGTTTTATTATTGGCATCGTTTGTGAAGCTGCAACACGTTTCTCATAACGACAATGTTTTTAACGCGTTTGCACCTGTTGGCCATAGATTTACATCAAAAATGCACTAATCATTAAGTCTTCCCCGATGTCGTATAACCTTATAATGCATTACGTTTTGTATGCGTTTGGTAAGTGGTAAGTGGCTACATGTTCTTGGTTCTCTAAATAACCCACTGTAAGGCTTTGAAAAGTGGTGATGCCCAAGTGACATGAATTACATCTGCGATTTATATAAATAGCCATTTTACCCACACTGCTAATTATGTGTAAAGTTTGGATGAATTTCATCTGAACTTCTGTGCATAAATACATGTGATTAGACGGCACCACTGAGGAAACTCATTTGCATGCCAGTGTGTGATGTGGACCTGCACCAAGTGTAATTTGCAAGCAAGTGTGCAGCTGAGCAAGCACTGATCATCTGAGCAGCATCTTTGGGAGAGTTTGCCGTTAATTAGGTTGGAAAAATCCTAACTTGATGAGTTTAACTGATGCAATGAGCTGTATGTTAGTCATGCTGCTCAAATGAAGGGACATGGTGTGATAAGAGACCACTGGATTCACACCCCTCCCATGAGAGTAGTCTCAAAAACACCCTTGCTATACTTACAGCCTGTCTCTCTTTCTGTGCACCTGAGCCTCCCAATTAAAATCATGTGAACTGCAGATAGGGATCAAGAATAAAAAAAAACACAGAACTTTTAAACTAGGCCAAATTATTTTTGATTTTGTTGCAGGAAAAAAAAACTAAATTTCCATCATTAATACAATTATAGCATTCCACCTTTTGGTTCTAGGTATATTTGCAACACTCAGTTAAGTACATACTACATACTTCTACATTAAATTGACAATGAATGTATGCATCCACAAACCAGTCAAATTGCAAGCTACATCCATATCCAAAACGTCACCACTTGATCCTTTTTCCTGCATGAAATTATCATGACTACCATGTTAATGATTGAAAAACACGTTTTGTGAGGTTCTATTCAACTTGTTACCTTTGACCATTAAAATCTAATCATTCATCCTTCAAGTCCAAGTGGAGGTGTGAGACAATTATTCCCTTCAGGCGCTCCTGAGACATGGTGCTCAGGAGAAATGGGGCGGACTGAGAGGACGACAGATTCCGCCTCCGGCCACGTCTGTCGCCTGCGCAGAGGCATAAAAAGAAATCTGTGAACTCCATCAATCCGCTCCTGTCAATTCTCCAACTTGAGAGAACAGACTGTAACAGACGGACAATATGTGCTCGCTAGTTTGGTTTGCAAATGTTTTTTTTTTTTACAAGTCTACCAGCTTACTCCCGCTGCCCTTTTCCTTTCTCTGAGGCTGCCCGGCTGGTTTAATCAGGGAAAGCAGCTGAGGGACACAGAGAGAGGGGGGCTTGTCTCTAAGCCCGGCTGATTTACTGGCTCCCCAGACCTCCTTTATATCTCGCCGGCTAATCTGGCAGCTTCACAAACAAACAAAAAAGGCAGGTGGTAAACAGACAGGCTGGCAAAGTATACAGAGGTAAGAAGACGCACACAGGAGGGGTGACGTCAATTCAGGAAGAAACAAACAAACATCCATAATGTGTAAAACATACAGCAAAACATTTTAAAGGGATTGTCTAAATTTGTTTTTTTTAAAGATTCAGATGCTGCTAATGTTCGGCATGATGACCTTTAATGGTCTTTATATAGACACATCAAAGCTTCAGAAATACACCAGTAGGGGTTTTTAACTTTTAACTTTTATTTTGTCGAGCAAACGGTTAATATTGTGTAAGCTTGTGATAACCATAGACCTTATTTTGGGCCTCAACCTGTTGACTTTGAGAACTGGAATTGCTAAAATGCTAGTATAATAATGAGCTGTCCTGCACACCTGTTGTGTCTGATCGTCCCTCAATCCGCTGTGTCTTGCTGCCTTCATGCACCTCGTCACCTTTTAGTGTCCTGGGTCACCTTCTAGTGTCCTGGGTCACCTTCTATCCTGCTATGACTTCTGTTCCTCGTCTCTGCTGTTTACCTGTTGCTTTTATGTCTAGTCCGTCTGCTGCATCAAGCCTGTATCGACTCAATTTCTCCCAGAATACTTAAGTACGATATCTTTCACACATTTTGAGAAATGAACAGAAGACAAAAACAAAAACGGATTGTTACTTATTCTTGCCTGTTGCATTTGAAAATAGAATTTGATAAGGACAAATATATTAGAGTGCATAAACAATATGAAAGTGATGCATCTTATGAGACACAACTTGTGAATCAATGAGTTTTTAGAGGTGTTCATATGACTGCCTTTTTGATCTTTTTATATTTGTTGATATTTTATGATTTTTTTTATAATGCAAATATTGGATGTTGGAGGTTTCACGTTTTTCCAAATTGATCTTTAGACATAAAAAAATCTTAGAACCCGATGATTAAGCTCTTTTCAAGTCGGAAACTTTTAATTACATTAACTCAGTTTGACATAAACGCAGCATCCACACTGAACTTGGACAACCTCCAAAGGAATATCTTCTTTTTGAGTCATTATAATCAAAATGGAATTCGGCGACTTCATGTAATTACCAGCAAATCTCTGCTCACCTTGAATATGAATAGAGATCTAATTAGCTGAAATAAGTGTGTAGGTGTGCAGTCTCTTTGACAATGAGCTGTAATACTGATGCGTCGCTGGAACACCTTCTCACAAGAAATGGCACAAAGCAAACAAACAGCACGCTCTGAAATGATCCTCAAACATTGATTGTCAGCAGGATGAGGTCTTTAGTGTCAATTTCGAAGGATGTAATTATCGCCAAAGGAAGCCACAGTGGGAGTTTGTGCGAATAAAAGGGCAGTCAGGTTTGAATTTGTAGAACAGAGACTTATTTTTATGCCAGGTGTAAACACAACACAATATCTTGATCAAAAACACATTGAAATGCTGCGGGTCATTGCGAACACGGATAACCCTTTTCAGAAATAAATCGGATAGGGACGGAACTGTGACAGATTTAGTTTGTCCCCTCTGCTTTTCGAGTGATGAAGATGGATATACAGTGTGGCAGTTAGAGAGACACATACGAGTATTTAAAGACATTCGTGACGGATCCAGTGTGTCACTTCTGGAAACACATCCATACCTTCAGTCCCATATGCGCGCACACACACAAATCACACATTCATAGTGCCACCTTAAATCACACGTTCATGCAGACACGGTCCGCACGAGCACTCCTCCTATTGCTCTCACCTTCGCCGGTTGCTAAGTAACAGCACATATCCAGAGATTGTTTACACAGCCTGTAATATAGTTCTTCTCAAAGGGGCGCTGAGACAGAGACTGATTACACAATGGAAAGATTAAAAGAATAAAAGGTGGTCGGATTTTTCGCAGGCAAGCCGGCCGTGATGTAACACCACTGGTCCACGGTGTGTTATGACAGATGAGAGAAAATGTTTTATGATATAATAATGTGCTGCGGAACCAAATACATTTGTTTAGAGGTATTGTGAAAGGGGTGGCTGCTGACACAGACTCAGTGTCATGAATCGTCTTTGTTTAGGTTGACCTCGAGTGCCAAAATGATGAAGCACTCCTCTTATAATGGTCATATGATATACAGTCATAATAGGCCATACAATCAGTCTGATCCATTGTTCAAATTCAACACAGCCTGAAGCGGTACACACATTTTTTTGTGGCAAGATGTGGCATTCTGGCTTAGTGTGCAAAAACACATACAATACAATGCAATCCATTGAGGCAGATTCGAGCAACAGGTCCATGCATTTCAAGGCTTTTCAGATGCTAAAACACTTTCCAGAGTCAAACTGTTTCATTTTGGTGGCAAAAGTTGAGCAAACTTTTTTGAGCTTTTTTGAGTAGGCTGCATGTTGTCAGACAGTGTTGATGTCTGTCTGAAAAGGAACGGCCTTGATTGTCACTGTGGTTTAATTAAGGAAGAAGTCTATAAGCAGAAGGATTCACAAAGTATCTCCATAGTGATTTTATAAACATGTCTTTCATGCAATTTGGGCAACAATTTGATTCTCTGGCTTTTCAAAATAAGAGTAATTAACTGAATTTGGTCTGCAGAACATTGCAGTTTCATCGTCTATTTACTTTCAAAAGCTATGCGGATGCTTTTTGTGGACAACTGAATACCACCAAATATTTTACTAAAAACACCTTGTACTTTTACTTCTGAGCATTTTCATTTGGATTTCTTGGTGTTCACCGTTTAAACCCCGACATTGAGTTGTGTAGCAAAGTGAAATTAACTTAAACAGGACAAGAGATGCTAGATTTGTTCAGACATGCCTCGCGTGAGTGTGACCTCAAGCTATAACTCTCCAACACCTGAGCAGTCTTTCAGATGCTCTATTGCAGAAGCTTTCAGAAGTGAGTATGTGTTGTGCGCTTGGACTCGTGCTAGGTTACCATTTTGGACTTTCAGAGTCGCTTTTTGTAAGATTTCATTTTATGTGCCAAATTTGAAGGAACTCCATCAAAGAGATCCTATCATTTTGCGTTCCTGTGAATGGGATATACAAACGATGACAAACGGACAAAATAACACCTTCCCCATTAAGCCCTTTTGTACGCTGCTCATTTGACCTCTATACAATTTTAAAAGGTCTGTTGTCAAGGCCCAACCTGGAGAGTAATTGGGACCTGTATTGGAGGTGACATTATTGAGGAATGTTTTCTCACTCACATGACCGTGTTGATTCCCGAAAGCTGCTGAAACATCTGAAGACCACAGCCCACCAGGAGGGCTCGCCGAGTGGGGGCGTAGGTCAGCATTCTCCAGATCACAGGGCCATCTGGAGACACAAGCAAACGCACAGCAGAATTAATATACAACTCAGCACGACAAAAATGACACAAGCGTTATCAGACTACTCTGGTTGCAAAAATAAGTAAATAAGTACGTACTTTACTAATAACCTTCTACTCTTATTTCCTCACAAACCATTTTCTGGTAAATGTATGGTCTCAATAATAGTTTAAAACATTATGATGGATTGTAGAATTAGGTCCAAAATGGAGTAAAATAGACGAAAAAGCACGGTCTGGTTAAGGGCGGGGCTACCTTTTGATTGACAGGTTGTCAGGTCTGGATGCTCTCCGTGATATTGTCCGACAACTTTAACCATCAAACTGTTTTCTGTTGATAAAAGTAAACTGTAACACTTTGGATGCCTAAAAATATTTTGTTTAGCGTTAAGCAAACTGAGTTCCACCCTCTAGTGTCACTTCTGGTTGCAAAAAGAACCCAGATGGCAACAGCCAGTGCGCCACACTTGAGGGTTCAAAACCTTTATTCACAAACCAATGGATGACATCACGATGATCAAGTCCGCTTTTTATTTACAATCTGTGTTTTTGGCCTTCTCCTTTAACTCTTAGCAATAATCTAGTTTCCAAAAATGAATTGCTGCTTTTTTAAATGAAGGAAAAAACTGGGCTGAGTATATATTTATATTTCTAAAAGAACACAGACTCATTTTGTCACTTCTGCTGGCTGATCAATTCCCATATTCATAATAAATTCATGATTTGGGCATAATGAGTAGACATAATGTCCTCATATTGAAGGACCGAAGTTCAAGCCTCTGTGAGAGCAACCATCTGCCCTACGGACATTTCTCTGCACACAACACAGAGGATTTGTCAGCTCCGGGGAAGCTGTCTCTTGAGGATGTGCATAGCACTGGAGCTGTTCTTTCCTATGGTGAATGTCTCAATTAAGGCAAAAAACACTAATATTTGACGGCAGGCTTTGGCCCCGCAGAATCCCACTTGGCTCAGCAACAGAGCCGCAGACTGTGATGTTCAACACACACAGACATGCGGCTCCTTTGGGATGAGAATCCTTAATAGGATGAGAGAGCTGCTGGACAGGCAAGGAGCTGAGGGATAAAAAAGCAGTGACACACGGAGCCAAGAGATCAGACAAACACGACTGAACACACACATACACGCAGGAAAGACACACACATACACAGGTACAATTGTGTGCAGGAAAAACAAGAGACTGTGCAAACACACGGCAAACAAACATATCCTAAAGAAGGAAGCCTGCACATACGACATGCTGATTATTTGGGAGCAGCTGTGTGTGGGTGGACTCTGGACTAGTGAACATCTCCTTTAGCAGATAGACAAGCTGAGTAGACTTTGAAAAGGAAGCCGGCAGGCACAACACACTTGAGCCTTCCCTTTTCAATGGACAACTTTTGAGAAGGACCCTTATTTCCCAAAAGCATTTGTACAGTAGTTTTTTACAAAAATACCTTTGATTCCAGGTTTAACAGGCAAAACACAAAATAACACAACTCTCCATCATCGAAAAAGCCGAACTCTTCAAGAACTTAAATACATGCAAGACTAATCACAAGAAAAGACACAGCTGTGGAGGGAAGGAAAAAACAGTTGAACAGAATCAAGTAATCAAACAGGAGGGAAGACACAGGGACAGGAAGTAAACAGACATAACACAGGGGGGTGAAGACTTTTCAGAATAATACAGGAAACTGGTGTGACAGATCGTGACGGAATTTTTTTTAACTTTCAGCTTTTTGTTTGCATTTCCACTGCAGAAGCCACCTCTCGACCTTTTAAAGCAACAAGAGGCAACTTTAATAACAATCTTATGCAGTCAAGTATAAGAAACACCTTTCGCTGATTAAATCATTAAGTCAAAATGCATGACTCGTATTTGGTCCATTAGGTTTTGTGTTTGTCAGCAACATGAACTCAGCTTTATCTCTATTAAATTGATTTGGTACTGCATCTATTAGAGGTGAACAGACACACACATAATAATCTGTATCTGTTCGACCAACACAATTAACCATCTCTGTATCTTTATTCGGAGAGAAGGTTTATACTGGAAGTCACATTAAATGTAGCAAATATAAATTGCTTGTGTAATTTTGTGCCTTCAAAGCATCAAATTGAAATATTAGCAAATCCTTAATTTTATTTTATATTTCCACATCCTTATAAGGTATTTTTCATCCCTTTATCACTATTATTACAAAAAAAAGCTGTAAATACATGTCTGTCACAACAGGAAGTCATCATTAAGATACTCCATGACTGTGTGGCAGAGGCTGTTCCAAAATGCATTATGGGAAATGTAGGATGAAAGATTTTAAATATAGCTATATCTTTAAGTTTTAAATTCAAAAGTCGGTGTCTAATGTGAAGCAGAGCCCTAACCTATGACAGGGAAGAGAAAGTGATGCCTTTATGGGCTGAGCCATTTCCATGGCGCTAACGTGGTGAAGTGTGATTGGCCGATCCCTCGAGACCGGAGCTGAGGAGCGTTATCTGATTAGCCGACAGGGGAATCAGAATTCATGGACTGAAGTATGGAGAGAGTGGAGACCTGATGGCCGCCTGAAGAAGAGCTAAATATACTCAGCCAAACACTGACATAGACAAACACACTTTCAGATGCAATCAGTCATACAGACACTATACTTAAATTCTCCCTTTGGGGTTAAGAATACAATATCTTTTTCTACAAAAATACAATTTTTAAAATGCAAATCATAATCATACTCGCTCCACAGCAAGAAACATATTTTCCTTCATGCACAAACACACACAAGCTCTCCAAACATACAGAGTGTCATTTCCTCAGCTGAACGCCATCCAGCTGTAATTGAATCAGATGAGATATTTCTAAGAAGAAGGATGGCTTTGACAAAACAGTCAGCGAGCAACCAGCCAGCTACAAGCACGGTGATTGAATCACAGCACTGCAGTAATTGCACGTCAGTATTTTCCATTGAATCTTTCCATCTATATTCCATTTAATACTGCAAACCACTATAACCTTAAATCTTCAAGCATGATGCCTCCAGGTGTGGATCAGCTCTTAATATTTATATTCGGTCACTGGGAGAGGACGCTGGCGCTGCTTGTTCGCCGCTTCTCCGTCTGTAAACTAGCTCAAAAACCTTTGTTTCTTTTACCTAAATCTGTTTTATATCTATGTCAGTCTGTCTTTGAGTTTTGACGCCGACTTTATATTAGCCTACCAGTCTACCAGTTTGTATTAAGTGAGCAATTGTATATTCAATACCTCCACTGCTGCAGTAGCCACCTACTGCTAACTCCACTCGTCCTTCGGCGTCCTGCTACAACTCCGGTCGGTGACATCGCTGGATCTTCAGCCACTGCCGGTTTCTTTCTGCTTCGGCTAAAACACCAGTGCCTGCATCTTTGGCGACAGCCTGACAGCCTTGCCCTGCTGTTTTGCTGTCCTGGTGCGACATGCCCTCGCTCGCCGGGACCGGTGCCTATCGGTGTGCTGCTAGCCACCTAGCTAGCTCAGTCACCAACAACCTGCTAGCCTTCGGTGCTCGACTGGCCAAGGCATCAAAAACGGAATATACTACCACCACGGACCCTTCAGGATATTTGTATGACAATAAATCCAGTCCATGGCCCTGTCCAACGCCCTAGCTATATCCACAGAGGTTCCGGACGCCGGTTTGTTTACTCTGGGAGCGCCATTCCTTCACTTTGGACTGCAGGACGCGCCGGCGCGTCTCAACTGCGTCATCAGAGTGATGCCGCCAATACCACTAATATAAATCTCTGCTTCATCAAAAAACACACACTCCCCTCCCAACAGCTGAAGTCTGTCAAACTTGCCCCCCTAAACAAACAGTCTCTCAAAAACAAATTACTTGTTTTGAATGAATTTGTTGGAGCTAATAACATTGACTTTTTATGTCTTAGTGAAACTTGGCATAAAAATGGTGACTATCTCTCCTTAAAGAGCATCGTGCAGGTTTTTTTTTCCTTTATTTATGCTTAAACTTGCTTGAAAATTACAATTTAAAAAAAGTGAATGTAGGATTTGATATGTTTTACGAGACATAAGGGCAGGAATTCAGAGGGAAAGGAGCAATTTTGAGCTCTGCTCTTAAAAACGGCTTTTTTTTAAGGTCATACGTCAAACACGTCATATTACATCACAAAGGGTAAACATCTCCGCTCTCTGACCGCGGGTATAGTTAGTAGTTGCGTTGAGTTGAGCGGTTGTGTTTTAGTGAGCTGGTATTTTTCGGTAGTTTTACATTGTATTTCACCATTTGTAATCATGGTGCAGTATTGTGTTTGTGCAGCTTGCACAAATACCAGCCTGTCAGGACATCGAGTCCATAGTTTCCCTCACGGAAAAAGGATCGGAGCTAGCGTTCGTTCCTGGGTGCGTTGTGCATCCACCTCCCTGCAGCACACACTCTCCACAGTTTTATCAGGAAACCGTATCAGATCCCTCTCCCCCCCTTCACTGCTCTCTCTCTCTCTCTCTCTCTCTCTCTCTCTCTCTCTCCTCCGGTACACGGCACCGTAACACGTAGTGTGGAGTTGCATTAGGTAACGCTGTGGTGGCTGTACTGCTCCAGCCGTCTCCTTTGTGTTTGTTTGTTTCCCCCTATCTGTGTTGTTTGTGTGTGCGTGGTAGGGGTTTCACAACTACCAATATTTACTAGTCGACTAGTTTTTCAAAATAGTAGTCGACTAGTCGTTACGTCATAATAGAGACACACAAAGAGAGGTTTACAACTGTATTTTCTATTGGAACTCATACAGTAACATTAAACACTGCATTTTAATTTGTGTTACATGGCTGAGTAAATAAACACTGGACTCACCAAAATCGACAGCAAAAAACTCTTGTTTACATAAATGCCACGTAAATCCAGTGTGCAACAGCGCATTGCGCAACGCTTTATTCGCTGTCCTCCACGATAACGTCCACCTTTCCATATTTTTGGTTTGAACACCAACGCATCGACATGTGAGGGAAGGAGGCTTGACCGCTTTCGGGTGACAGTGTTGCCTGCCAGGGAAAAAACCCTCTCACTCGGGGTGCTTGTGGCTGGAATAGCCAGGTAGCTCCTCGAAAGCGGGGGAAGCGGTGCACTTTTTCTTCCCACCACTCCAGTGGATTATCCATTGTGGGGATATGCGGTGTCCGCTGGCAGTAATCCCGTAGCTCATCATCCGCATCACTGTTGACCCGTGTTTTCTTGCTGTTCGTTTGCCTCTGTTCAGTGCTGACGCCGGTCCGTTACTCACTGGTGCTAGCATTACTGCTAGTGCTAGCTGTCGGCAGCGGGTGTTTCATCTTCAGATGGTTGCGCATAGCAGGTGCATTTGTATTGTACTTCAGTACAGCTGAACACAACTGACACTTCACTGTGGAGTTGGTTACATCTTCGTTGAAGTACTGCCATACATAAGAATGTCGGACGTGTTTTGTAGCATTTTGCAGCACCTCGTTTACCTCCATTTTTTTCCTCGACTAGGGCCTACAGCGCCGACTAGTGGTAAAGGTAGTCGACTAGTCGACTAGTCCATTAGTTGGTGAAACCCCTAGTGCGTGGTGGCTGTCACTCCTGGCTCCCGGCTCAACCTCCACTCACCTGCTGCAATCAGCTGTGCACCCTCCCCGACTACACACCTGCTTTCCATCAAGCCATTTACAACGGCATATCAACGGAGGCTCCACAACCTTTCTCCGCCTGATCGTCAAGTATCAGCGTCTCCCCTCCGGTACACAGCACCGTAGTGTGGAGTTGCATTAGGTAACGCGAGATACGGCTGATACTTGCGCATTAGTTTCTGTTATGGATCAGTATCAACAGTCCTGCCAGTAACGTTACTATATTATCAATGCTACTTTAGTTATAGCCTGATATATGATAGCTAACTTCACAATGTTGTGATGTGACGTTAGCTAACATTCTGTAGCTAACGCCGGTCACTCACCAAGATAGCTGCCCAGTTCTCCACTGGTTCTCCTCGCACCACAGCTCAATTTCTCTCCGATGGCCGTTATTTCTTCTAATCCTTGGCTGCTCCTGGTCTCTTGGACGCCTAGCAGGCTCATAATTATAAGGTTGTGGTCCATCATATGCATTCGAATATTCATGTTCAACTTCTTCTGTGTCTTCTGTGTCGAAACTAGCATTGGGATCCATGTTTATTAATACGTTACACCGGCCGCTCTCCCCCTTGTTTCCCCCGTGTTACGTCACACGCGGGAGGTCACGTGCCGAGGCTTTTTTATGCGGAAGTGAACATTTCTTACAAAAACGACGCTAGATGTCACTGTAGTGTATATTTCTGTATATCTTTTAGAAAATCTAGTGTATTCATCATTTTCCTACACATTTATTCACAGGTGTCTTTAACCTGGAAGTTGCTCTTTAAATGAGGCTACACCTAGGGGTGGGCGATATGACGATATATATCGTCTCCACGATATTAGGTCCCCACGATATGCCTTTTCAGAGATATCATATCTATCGTGATACAGAGAGTCACTCAGTCATAGAATGTGAGTGCTGCAAGTGCACCAGGGTAGGATTTTGACGGCGGCCATGACGGCCATGCTGTCATTGTCCCATGTTCTGGCCGTGAAGCCCCGAAAATAATTGTATGTCCTACGGCCACCATGGCCTGCGTGCCCCTGATACTGTTAAAATCTTGAAGTTGCTTTAAAATCTTCAGAGCAGTGGTTTCTGAACTGCGTTATGCTGCGTTCACATTATTATTATAATATAGCACTGAATGTCGAAAAACCTCAATTTCGCTTTTTCATTTCACGTTTTTTCAGCATTCAATCCAGCAAATACTGATAGCCTCACTATAAGCCATACCATACAAATACAGTTTGTTTGCAGGGAATGTGTTTTTAATGAGAATCAGGGCCTCTTCTTTTCTTCTTCTTCTCTTTGATATCTGCTGAAGGAATCTCCAATTAGCTATTTTTTGTCGGCTACATGCTTTCGGGAAACACCCCAACTTCTCTGCACAACAACCCCCAAGGCCAATTAGAGCGCCCGTTTAGCTCTGTTGGTCCAGTCAGATGTTTTCTCTTCTTTTATATATTCACGCTTCAAACACGTGCCACATCCCGTCTGCTTTATGAAACATTCAGCACAGAGAGAGAGAAGCAGCTCGCTTTCCAGGAACATTGGCAAGCATCCATTCACAGGACTAACAATTACTGATTCCCATATTGCTTTGTGAATCAGTGAAATGTATATTTACCCTGGGTCAGAACTGAGGGGAATGGCTGGTGTTGAACAATGGTCAATCAAGTAAACAAAGAGGCCCAATGAGGCGATGCAGGGAAGCACAGGAGGAATTATTAAGATAAGAGTCTATAGGAGAATAGCTTTTTCTATCCATCCGACCATCCAATCAGAGGGTCCTCAGGGACCTGGTGTCTGGAAGCTGGTGTCACTTACATAACCAGCGAGAGCTACAATCAAGGACTGAGCAGGAAATCTGCAGCCATACTACCTCTACCCCCATCCTCCCTCTAATTATTTCTTCTCCGTACTTCCCCTCCATTCTTCTTTGTCACCTCTCTTCCCCTTCCTCATCAGAGTAGGATCATGACACCTCACACTCTACAGATCTGAACAAGACTAATGAAGCAGAGATATAAGCTCCATCTCTGAAGCGGAAATGTTAATGTTAGAACCAAAAAGCTCAATCTTTACTAAAGGCAAACCTTTATTTAAAAATACTTACAGTATCAGGTCAAAATACGAAGCAGGTGTTTATTTAGCTCTCAGAAGTGTGTAAAAAGATAGCTCCATAACTTCTATAATCTATCACTCACTACCATTTTAGACATTTTTGTTTTAGTTTTTGCTAAAGCAAGCTGAATGCTAACGCAAGCTGAATGCTAACGCAAGCTGAATGCTAACATAGGCTGAATGCTAAGGCTGACACTATAAGTGGGCGTAATCACGGTGACTTTACGTGCCGTGCCCACCTACTATCTCTATATGTTTTTAGCGAACTGAAGTAAGGTTATACCACCTTGAAATGTAGTCTTGAGCTTCTCGTAAATTGTGTCAGAGATAAGGAGCCTTTCCTATAGTTTTATTTAGCACACACTTGAGAAAGTCTATATTTCTGTGCTCCTTGAATCTTCTCCAGCCCATAGTATCCATCGGACTACTGCGACATCAAGGGGACGCATGGTTGGGAGGAAGATAATCACATGTGCTGAAGAAGATACTGTCAAGTAGTGCACCTGTAAGTACTGTCATTCTCGTAAATAACCAAAAAATAATTAAGTCAACTGCAATCTACTTTTGAATCTTATGGGCAAATGGATTTTGAAAATGTCATGTTTTTATGACAGGCAAGGATGTTGATTGGTTTATTTCCTTGATTACTGTGAGTCACTGGCGTTAGGGAGAAACAGCCCTTTAAGTGATGCTGATCAAATCTTGTCAGTGTCCGCAGATGCAGGGGAGCAGCTGTGTTTACCTGAGGGCACCGAGGGGCCAGCGGCTGCCAGGAGCTGAATACCAGACAGACAGACAGACGGACAGACAGACAGACAGACAGACAGACAGACAGACAGACAGACAGACAGACAGACAGACAGACAGACAGACAGACAGACAGACAGACAGACAGACAGACAGACAGACGGATGGATGGATAGATGGATAAACAAGTGAAGTCATAGACACTCACACTGACCGACTGAAATAATAGAAAAATTATCAGCATTATAGGCGTTTTTTTATAGGCAATGGTTTCTTGCGGTCTGCATTCACACACATGGCGAAGGCATACCGTACAACGTCTGAACTGCTAATCAGGAGTGATAAACATTCAAGATCAGAAATCAATTTTGGGGTTTAGTACCTTGGCCAAGGAAATTGTGACATAAAGTCCACAGGGGCTAGTAACAAATGCAGACCCTCTGATTAGCAGACAACCTATTTTTATGGTTGGGACAATGTCCAGAGTTTGTCTTTCACAAATCAGGAAATTGTCTGTGCTAGAAGAATTCCCAATTACTTGGTTAGAGTGTGCAGGTTCAGAGCATGATAACTTATTATTTTCTCAAACCATTTTGCAGCACTAGCTACGGCTGCAATAACAAATATATGTAATATGTTTCAGACTAGCTAAAAGGCTTCTACCTCTGATGTTGAAATGTATAACACCACATGCTGTCATGGCAAAACCCACAAATCAAATAATTGTTTTTGTTTCGCCTTACTCCAAAGTCGAGCAAAGAGTTTCACGCTGTTCAAATTTCTCGTTTTTCTAATTTGTGACTCAAATCGAAGAAAGCCAAAAGAAGGAGTTAATCAAGCTTAGCCCTTCCCTTTGAAACAAGAAGAGTTGCTGCCTCTAGAGTCTCGTAGTGAGTGTTATCAAAAGCACCATCCTTCTAGTTTAAAACTAATCGCATCAAAGGAATGGATCAATATAGAGGTAGCCTGTTAGTCTGTGTTGTCAGTAGCATGGAGGATAAACAAAGACAAAATGACAAAAGCAGAAAGATGCAGGAAAAGACGGAAAGAAATTAAAGCCATGTAAAAGCCAGACAAGTTCTCCCATTTTGATTTAAAAATGGTTGAAAAGTCACCGCCAGGTTATGTAACGGAAACTCAGATCATACAGCGGAGCTACCTAAGGTTGAGACCAGGACACGCATAGAGAAACCTTCATATTTAAACCCCATCTTATTTATTTTATTCGGCAGTTAGACATCCTGCAGACATCGCCATTCTTAATCAAATGAAAAGTGACACAGCAAAAAGCACAGGATAACTGTAATAACACATCCTAAAATGTCATTTTAGTGCCTGCCTGTGCCCTCCCCAGAAAAACATGGTGTGAAAGAGGCTTGTTCAATATCCATCTATTCATGCAGGGCTTGAGACAGGCGCAGAGGGGAGTCATGATAGATCTGCCATCGCACTACTCTCCCCGCTCCATGATTAACAAGGAGTATAAAACCTACAGGGGGGCAGAGGAAAGTAGCTCTTCTGCTCCCTTTTTGACATGTTTTGAAGCGGCTCATTCTGCAATACAGTGACCGGGACAAAATCACCCGAGTTAGTTTTAGTAGAAAGGACAGATATTTAGTTTTTAAGACAAACTAAAGGTTGACTTGTTATGTCCCTGCACACAGTATGAAAGCAGACATGGAGCAGACATATACGTACGTATAGGTTGAATCAGATAAATATACTTTATAAAAGTAAAGGCTGTATTGAGCACCTACCTTTATTTGATTGGTAGTACACAGTAAGTTTTGTGATTGTTTCAGTATGTTGGGATGATATTTCCTTTATTTTCTTTTTATGGATGTATAAATTAATCGTTATTTCCCCTCTCCTTGCTGTCCTTAGCCTCTTAAACCCCACGGACCCGCCGAAGGGGCCGAAACCACAACATCTGCAAGCAACAGTGTCTGAGGGCTTCTTAAGATTTAATAAACTATGAAGGTTTCATATCCATGTTTTTGCAAAAAAAAACACAAAGCTAACGCTGAGCCTCTGAATTAGCCACGAGCGAAAAAATGCTAACGGCGGTTGCACAGAAAACACGGTATAACACCCTTATTACTTATTATAACTTCAAATCCAACCCACCGATTAGCATCGTGAGAGTACACCGAATCGATAGGTATCTATATCATCACTCCATGATAAGAACTCGCGACTTTATAAACAAAAACAGACATCACAACACGTGGCGCTAGGTAGCAAAAACGGCAATAGGTCTTACCTCTGTTGTTGTCTGATCAACAGTTGTCTTCAATGGCATTAAAACGATAAAAACGCTGCTGAAGGTTAAGAGCACATTATATATTTATTGGCAGTACTGACCTTCTCTTTAAATAATGGCAAATATAAGTTAATAAATTGTATAGAATATTGCTTAAATGATAGGTTAATGATGATACTGGTAATGCTTTCGTACAAAGTAGGGTATGATTACTCAGTCTCTCCACTCAAGTCAAAAGTCAATCCCAACAGATGGCACATATTTTGAATGCAGACAGTTGGTCCAATCTGCACGCTGATATGCATGACTCATAAAAGAAGAGTGATTAGAGACATCAGCGCTTCTAAGACACTCATTGGTAAAATAGTGTGTTGCGCAGCAGGGGAGGAAAGTGTGATGTGCAGAGATGAAAGTGCACAAAGGACTTTGGCTGAGTGGCATGACTGCTTGATTCAGATATGGAATGTGTCAAATAGGTTTCTTTAAACGAGAGGATAAGAGGAGAAGGAAGGAATACATGGAGTATGCAAGAAAGGAAAGGAAAAGAAAGTAGAGGAAGGGTTTGGAGAAAAAGAGGAGAAAGGAAACAAAAGGAAATGAAAGGGAATGAAACGGATAAGAGGAGAGGGAAGGAAAGGAGAAATACTGAAAAAGGAAAGAACAAAAGTAGAAAGGAGGAACAATTCAAATGATTCTGAGGAGAGGAGTTTAAAGAAGGGGAAGCAAAAGGAGAATAAAGCAAAGGCAATGAGAGAAGATAGAGGTAAAAGAAAAGAAGAGGAGAACATGAAAGTGAAAAGTGAGGAAATGAGTTGGATGCTTTCATAAAGTTACGAGTTAAGAAGAGGTGATCTGTTGTCATTGGAAACAGCACTCAGCTCATCCATGTTTAACCTGCTGGTGTTTTAACAGCGTGCCATCTTAATATGCTGTTTTAGTTCAAATATTTCCTCTACATGTGTTCCTGCACGGCTGCATAAATAGCAGCGCATTGCAGACCATAATAACCACAGGTAACGGAAAAGTTACTTCAAAAGGCAATTTGAGTTTAGTCTCAAAAAGACTTTACATTGTATAAGAAACTTTTTAATCACCGTCTCCTCTCTAAGTCACTCGTCTGAGCAGCCTTGAGACAAAATGATTACAGCTTTGCTCAAAACAAAAGAAGTTAAAGACAATGCACTAAACACACAAAAAATGGTATTCAGATTCAAGAAGAAAAGTAACTTTCAGTGGAAAGATACAAGCTGTAATTGCAAGATAGAGGGTGAATGAAACATTCCTTTTAAACTTCTTATCCCTCTGCTAAAGTGCTGGTTCAGTTATTTGATGAGGCTCGAGGCAAAATGGGGAACAAGGAAACAAATGTGTTTTGAAGAGACAGCGAGAGATTTAAGAGATGTGTCTCCTGAAGACAACTGTGCCTCTGTGATGAGAACACTGTTAGCACTTCTACCATTTAAGGTTAAATGTCAGAACAATATGTGTTGGGATAAAGTAACACGAAAGATAGGAGAAATCTGAACTGATCACACACTGATGTATTTGATAAAACTCCCAATGTTGTATCCATCTCCACCTGACCAGACCCATCACTACAGGTGGATGTTTCTCTATCGACCTTATGTTCCCTAATACAACAAAGTGCTCCGCTGCTATGTTTTGGGTTTCTAACTTACGGTCTTGACAGGAAGTGGGACTACTGCCAGTGACCGTGCGCCAATTTTCAGTCAAGCCTCCAGGAAGTGAGTCTGGCGTTTAAGCAAATACTGGCTAAACGATGTTACTACAGCTCCCATGTCAGTCTGTGATGTCATTGGGCCAGAAACACTTTTTCCTGTAGACTTACATTAGGAAAGACGTCAGTAAATTACTTTATTTCTTTAAGTTAATCAACTCAGTACAAACAATTGAATAGCCCTTCTTTAAATAATGAAGTCCTTAAATTTGCAAAATGCGAAAAAAGTTCATCAATCTCCATAGACCTCAACTTTACAACAGAAATTAACATGTTCACAACGTGGTACAAAACATGTTTTATGGTACATTTGAGCGAATGTACCTTATTTGTTTATACTAGGCTATTAAAGAGCCAGGAGAATGGGACATTTAAACAAGCTTAATAGAATATAGGCCACTAACAAAAAAATACAAGACATTTAAAAGAAGCTATCATGGTGGATTCATACTTGGAGAAAGAACATTAGCCTGCCATACGTCAATCCCCATTATTAAAATCTCTGGAGCCATTTTGAAGTCTGATGGAAATCAATCAATTGAATTATTAAGATTCATGCCATCCCAGCTGCACACCTGCTCTAATGCAAATGACATGGGTCCCTCCTCAGGGGTACACACACACACACACACACACACACACACACACACACACAGGAAAAAAGGCTTGGGCAAACGGGAAGCATAGGCACCGTGACATACTGTATATCATATAAATGTCTCATCAGGCTAATAGCTTTGCCAAAAACAATTAACTGACCATAAACTCATATTTGCGGATGGAACATTTGAGTCATGACCATTTTAATGAAATGAAGCGTCTCTGGATGAGTCTCTAATGGCATTGCATGTGGAAATGGTGACCCTGGAATAACATATTCAGAAGAACATTGCTGTGTGGTAAAGTGGCCTTCATTTCAATCCCATTATGCCCTGAAATTCTAATAAATGAGAGCAAATCGATTTAAAATCTCCTTTTCTTTTACTTCCATTTTGAATTGACGAGACTCCAATTACCCAAGGCAAAGTAGACATTTTACTTAGATGTGTGCTTAATTTAGGCTACTGTTCTTTAGCATCATGCTGAGATCGAAATGTTATTGATTTGGATCTTCAGTACCAGAATTGGGCTTCAAATGGATTTTCCTCCTTGAATGATTTACTTATACTTTATCTTAACGGTAGACAGTCCTCATGCGCCTCATTCTATTGAGCATATGGATTTTTCAACAAAAAACAATGAACACAGTAATTATATACAAATGCCTTCAAATCTGTAGAAGATCAATGACATTCTGCAACTGATTAAAAGTCACTTGATTATTTGTAACATCAATAAAATCCAGTTTTGAATGTATTCAATGGACTTACAAGTAGGCTTGGATAAAAACAACAATTACTGAAGGTAAAATGAAGATAATTCCCTAATCTCCCCTCTCTGAGCTCACTAGAAGCTGCCTGCCTTGCTGTGCTCTGCTAATGCGGACTCCATTATAATTTCCCAGTTCTCATTTCCCCGCACCCCGCCCTGCAGCCCCCTCCTCCGGCTCACTGTTGTTCAAACAGATGACAACATGAGCAGTTGCCAATTTTCTAATATCAAAATATTTGTTATTACCCTGGTGAGCATATTGTCAGAGGGCCCATTTGGGGTTGTTAATGCACAATCACGAGAGGAGGAACAAGAACGAAATGCACTAGAGCAGAAAGCTTATTTATTGAAAAAGTAGATTAGCAGAGAAGACAACGCCTCTAGCATTCATTAAATCTGATTTGATAGAGGAGCAGAGAACCAAGCCGTCGTTGTTAAACAGTGACGCTTCTAGAGCTAGTTCATATTACCAAATAATGCCACAAATATTAGTTTTCTGACCATTGTTACAATCTTTTAACTTTATAAACGAACCAGTCGTGCCTGAATTTAAAATACTAAAGCTGATTCTTTATACCCAGTAAGATTCCCTGGTCTCATTATGATTTATCGGTGGATTTAAAACAGACCCAGAGCAGCAGTGGAGTTTCACAAAATGTTCACATATCCTGAATTATTGATAATCAGGGGGAGAATAAGGGCTTCAATGGAGGTAGACGCCTAAACTCCTTCAGACATCCACGAGGTGTGTGTGCAACACGTTACTGCATGTGTGTCCGAAAAGTAGGCGATAAGTAGCGATTTATAAAGGCATAAAATTAATAATTCAGAACTGCTGTGCAGGAACATAAATGCAGCACTTTAGTTGATAGCTTACAAAGTCTACAATTCCATTTCTTAGAAACAGATGGTTTAAAGCAGGCATGAGTCAAGCAGAACAGCAGGTTAAAAAGGAGATTGCTTCAGAGCAGGAACAATTGTATACTGTATATTGTATAACACTAATTAAATTCCCTACCTTGACTTTTGGTCTGATTGTAAACAGAAAAATCAGTCCCAACTTTTATAGCTTGCTGAATGAATTTTTACATTGAGATTTACATTGAGCAATTTCTGTCATCTCTCCTTTTCAAATCAAAATAGATTTGTTAAGGCCGGGTGAGCAGGTAACGGTACGCCCACATCTATACATCTTTAAAGCTGCACACATTCATATTTAACAATTGACCAAATTACTACATCAAAATACAAAGGGAACTATCAGCCAACTCAGCCAACTCAGCCCTATGAAGCATTTTAGCATCTTTCAGCTCATGGTTTTGGTTCTGCAGCCTGCAAATGTACTGTTTTAGTTCTTCTGCTGTCATCCGCTGTTTGCAGCATCTGGAAATCCATTGTACATTACCTGCCCAGGACCAAATGGCAGATAGTCAAAGTTAATGACTAGCTGGCGAACATGTGCTGAATTCCTACAGCATGGTACAGCATGGCTTTTCTTAACCTGCTCACACTTTATTTGTATGTCAATTAGCAAGAGTGGATCGTACCTGTTGCTTTTTAACAACTACTTTTCCGGAGGTTCCATGCAAGCTGATAAAAGGAGGCTGATATCACAGCAGTTTAATGCACGGCCGCTGTAGCAATCAGCTGCACATCTGTGTACACTGAGGGGGGTACAATACGCAGTTAAAAACTAAACAAAGAAAATAACTCAATACCAAAAAGTGAGTAGAGTCAAGCAGAGTCGAACCGTGCAGTTGAAAAACGGCAATAGTGGAGAATCTAGACGCTAAAGAGCAAGGCATTTCAGGAGTTGGTCAAAACGAAGCTAAAAGGAAAATACTTACATTTGCAAGGTGGAAATAAACAAAACTAAAAGTAAAAATGCTGACTGACTGTAAATTTGCCACAATGTAAATACAATATTGTTGTTTTTAAATGGAAACACTCTTTCGAATGTTCTCAATCTTCATGCACAATGCTGTTGAGGTTTCATGCCTACTGTATGTTTGGCTACCACGACCTCAGTCAATTAGTCCAGGGTCATTTTATTTTCATGGGGCACTGGGACACTAAAGAACTGAGCCAACATTAATGTTATTAGCTACACTTTAATGGCTAAAAACCAAAAAACTATTTCTGTAGACACTACTCTTTGGACATAAAGACGCAACTTTTTAAATCAACCTTTCAAGTCTGAAGAGATTAAGGATTTCATTTTCACAGACTGATATTAGGTGGACTACCCCTTTAAAAGGAGCCATCTGTTTGACAGACAATACTGTATATATAGTGTAATCACCAATAATCCCATTCTTTTTTTATTGGCTTTCGCTTTAACCGCATTTGCTGTAGAATAAAAAAGCAGTGTCCATGTCATGTAGCTGTAGATAAAGTGGTCTATTGCTCGATTCTGCCTCGATCACTCAGAGTCTATTCATGACCTTTGTTTCTGTCAGGTTACATCTGAGTCTGTCAGTGCTGCATGGAGCTAGAATTGTTATGAAGAAGCGCTCTAAAGAAATCAATGTGTTCAATACGATGAGGAACGGCAATCTAATGGCTGACAGAATTGGTCTGCAATATTGCCACAATCCTGCTCCTCCATCAGAATTGCTGCCCCAACACCTCCATTTTCCACTTCACTTTCTCGTTGTCTTCGACCTCTCCTCACCCCTCTGCTCTTTTCCTCCCCTCCTCTTCTCCCCCCTCTCTCCTTTGCACCTCTCAGGCGGAGAATAAGCTCATTGCCTCGGGGCTGACACCACACCATCATTACATCTTTGAGTTTCAGTAGATGAAGCAGGCAATGAGAGTTCCCATACTCCTCTTCACACAATTGCAAGACTTCTAAGTGGCAAACATACAACAATTCGATCATAGATACAGCATCTTATATTGGAAATAAACAGCTTCAAGACTTTCAAGATTGAGCAAGAAACATTAAAGATGAATTTTTGAGACTAAATAAAAAAGTAGTCTTATCCCCGGACAAAGGCTGCCATAATCCTGTAGTGCATGATCTTAGTTTTGTGTTTGATGTTTTATTGTGAAATTTATTTTCTCTTTTTGTCTGGTTTTACTTCTTGTCTTTGTGTTTTATTTTGTAAAAAGGGCCTTCAAAAAGGATAACAACTTTGAAAGAAAGTGATGAATGACACGTGTTGTTTGTGTGTGTGCGTGTGCGTAAGTCCGAGTTGTATACACAGTGTAATAAGTCCGAGGTGAGAGGAAAAGGGAAGCGAGAAGTGTTGTTTCCATGGTAACCGACATGTCAGCGAAGGGGCACATATGACTTAGTTTTTCCAGGTGAGAAAACACAAGTCTTTAAAATGTCAATACCACTGATACATACAAAACCATTGAATAAATCAGAACAAAACACTTTCATACTTTGACCTAAGCCCAAGAACTTCCTGCTCCTGGATCAACCAGGTGTGTGTTTGATGTTACCCGACCGAGCCAATCAGGAGCCTCTGTAACCAAATAAATACCTTTTACCCTTCCCTTTTTATTCTGTCTGTCTACCTCTACTCTGTCCTCTCTGTCCGCCTGGTTGCTAAGCGACAGCTGCTTCCCAGGTCATACATCATCAGCCCTAAAAGGAGCATGTCAATTGGAAAAATACTAGCAGTGCAGTCATGAAATGATGGGGCACAGATGGCGGCCAGACATTAAGACTCTTTTCACTTTGGATTCAGTCGCGAGGGACCTCGAGAGCAAACTATTTGATTTACACTGAATTTGGAAAAGAGAATAAAAAAACATGAACACGGCTGTTCTGCGCTGAAAGGTAGAAGTAAAATATAAAGGTTGAGTCACGTTGTTTCATGTAGTGTCTGCCCTTTCTGCACTAATCCTACAAAAGTTAAAGATTCAAAAACCTCCCGTCTTAGTTTGAGACCTTTGCTTGATAAAATACAAAAATATCTTACATACCGTCTTAAACTCAAAGAGGTTGGTCATGAATTCAGTTAGTTGGACGTAGCTGTCTTGCACTTGCAAATCTAAACCAATTCTGTGGTGTCTTCAAAATAAAAGTTGAGAGATAGTGATACAAATCTTTGACTTGTTGCATACAAGTCTAATATGGATGACATTCAATATTATACCAAAGGACTGGTTAAAAGTCAAGTGTAGGTCTTAGTGGCATCTAGCATTAATATTGCAGATTGCAACCAACTGAATACTGCTGCGCCCACTGCCTCCCTATACAAGCGTCAAAAAGCAAAAGGCCCTCTCTAGTTTAGTTTGTCTGTTGGGCTACTATAGAAACATGGCCTTGGATCGATGCATCTCAAGTATCATAAGATAAGAGAAAACTGTCCACTGGCAATGGTGGCAATCAGGCTGCAGAGTTCGCAGCATATTGCATGGACTTTTGAGAATAAGCAGCCAGCAAGGGCCATTTTGTTTTTTTTAAAGTGGCTAGTTAGTGAGTTCAGTAGAACATTTTAACGCCTCATTCTGACCAGAAAACACAGAAAGATGCCGTATAATGGTCATGTCTCAGCAAGAAACCAGAAAAATACTACATTTCTGACTTAAGAATTCTATTTTTAGATAAGACGACATTCCCAAAAGTCTGTGCATTGGGTCCATCACTCACATTTCATGTTCAAAACTGCAGTGTTGAACACCAGCTGCCAGATAACAAGCAGTCTGCCTGCTGTGCCTACAGTAACTGAAGATGACTGCAGCCATGAGTTACAATGAGGAGGAGAAACGGGAAACTGCGGGGGACACACTGAGTCCCAGGAGAAGGACACTCAACAGCCTGTGTATTTTTATACATCAGTGTGAGATAATGTGTGTGTGTTATAGACGCTCCTCTTCACCACAGGCCACTTGGACCCTGAGGACCAATGGAAGCCACTCTTTCCAGAGACATGGTGTTCTCCGTTGTCAAGGTTGATTAGTGGCAGGATGAATCTAATGTCCTCTTCTCTCCTTCCCTCTCTTCACAGCGTATCATTGGGAAAATTGAAGTATTGCATCTAATAATGTCCTTTAGCATTGTCTATGACTGCTGTGACAAAGGAAGCTAAGTTATTTCCTCGGGAATCTCAGAAAATGTCCGCTGTCGTAAATATGCTCTTGATGGCTGAATACATGGGAAAAAGCCTAAAATTGAATATTTCCTGGCAAAAAGTCAGCACCATAACCAGAAACATGTAGCATCAGATTTCTCATTTTCACATAAACCTAATTGGATGCTTAGCTTAAATGCTTGGAGTAGCAAACAGATAGATGCATGCTTATTATAAACGTAACGCTCTCTTGGATGAGTTGTTTGGCATGGGTTGGTTCCACAAATCAAAATCTAAACTCTGATAGGGATTAGTGGTGGTCTAATGGATAGTGAGGTGGGGTGAAGATCGGAAGGTTGTGAGTTCAAATCCCACCGGGAACACTACCACTAGTGTGCCCTTGAGTAAGGCACATAGCTCTTAGTTACTCCAGGGAGAATGTCCCTGTAAGTTGCTTTGGATAAAAGTGTCAGCTAAATGAAATGTAATGTAATGATATAGCTAGTATCGTTTAAATGTGTACAAATAGTTTGCTTTATTGTTATTTGAATGGCTTATTTAATGGTCAAGGGACGATGTACATTTAAATAAGATGTTGATGGAAGACTTCCCGGAATAGTGAGACTGTTTTTGAAATTGGATTCAAATTCCCATCACTGCAGCAATTATGGCACCATATGCTCTACATGTGATAAAATACATAACGTCTCTCTTCTGTAGATGTAATTGTAGTTCATTCTTGCTTTCTCGTACACACAGAGGCACAAACAGATGGCATATAAAGAGTAAGATAGAATATGGGTAAGTACAAGTGTGTGTAAATCTGTATTGGAATACTTTGAGCAAGGATTGAAATTAGATTAGAGGTGGGTAAGACTTGCAGTCCAACATACAACCTTTGAAATAAACAGATTTTCATGATTGTCAGGAGCTGCATCAATAGTATACCATAAGCCCATAATCATCAGCCGTCATTCTGAAAGCTTCGTCTAATTGTCTGCTCACACTCGCAAAGCCTTGACCAAATAGCAGCATCTAAGCAAAGGTCAGCTCACACAATAATTGACCACGAAGAAGAAAGTATTAATTAAAGTGACAACAGACAACATCTTTGCCTATCATTACGGAGTAAATGATGATAACACAATATAATGGTTGTAGTATAATGATCCCATTGGCGTTTATATTGGATTCCCATAAGCCTCGCTGTCACTATAGACATATAGACTGCCTTTCAGAGAGCATTTTTGCAAGAGGCAACCCAAAAAAATAGCTAACAACTCAACAAAATATACTAAAGTAGTTATCCCCAGGGACCAGAACAACCAGAGGAATTAAAAATGCTTAGCGAAATGCTATGTTTTACCTGACACCTACTTTTGTTTAGTGAAATTTGGAGCAAATGAATGTCTATCACATTACCACCATGTTATTACATGGCTTAGTTGAATACTCGATTTTGATTGGTCAATTCAGAACACGTGACACGTTGTTAATCCAGAACAGACAGACCGCTGTCAAGGACTTATTGACCGTTGTTAAGAACGCTCAAATCTGCAGAAAGAAGTTTGGTCGATTTGACTGTAGTTTGGCCGAAAAGCAAACTTTGCGTTGGGCTTCGGATCAGCCTGTCGGGTGTTCTTTTCCCCATAAGGACCGCCTCGATGCACATTATCCCTTACCTAATATGTACATGGATGCTATTGCTGTGCATGCCTTGTAGATCCATACACAGGCAAGAGCAGCTTTAATTGACATTTTCTACGTCATTAAGCTATAAGACATACCTCAAATATCTTCAGGTAACCCTTACTAAACAACCACCAGCATAATAAATCTCTCATTTCCCCCCCGTTACCTCCTCCGCTCTCCTCCTCATCGATGCTGTTCTTGATGCTGTCGTACTCCTCGTCAATGTTCTGGTTCCCTCGGATCTGACTGAGGACGCGACGGGCCTTCTGGGTCAGCCCACGTTGGATTAACCAGCGGGGGCTCTCTGGAAGGAACAGGAAACCCAAGAACTGGATCATGGCGGGAAGCACCGACAGACCCAACATGTACCTGGATAGAGAAGGAGGGGACACATGGGTCAGCCAATGATAACAGGAACTACATAAGCAGATGTTTTTGACTCGTGGCAACTATGGAAAACTTTTCATGCAATGCCATTTCATTTCCATTCCCTTAATGTCAGTTCCAGAAATAGATTGCAAAAAGCTTGCTTATATATTCAGTTTTTGTTAAGGTATTTTTCGAGCAAGCATCAGGGGGTTGAGTTTATTCAATTAAAACACGAGGGAAAAATGTCAAGGCTTTTCTTCTCCTTAAAATACATAGCATTTAACTTTTATCCTGAATTTAACACGTTGTCAAAGTGTAAATAAAATACTGCATCTTCTGCAATTCTAACAGCCGGTCCAAACTATTAGTGCTGATTTCCCCCCAAAAAATTGCTATTCCACAAATAATGTTTTTGTAGTATTGGACAGATCGGACCAGGGAACAATATGTTTAAAAAAGAGGCTTCAATCTCCATCAGGTTGATAATCTAATGTATTTGAGTTGGAGGTAGCTGGAACACAAACTACTGCCCCAATGCTAACTGTACTAGACTAAAAAGTATGTTAACAATTGTTTTCATTCCTCTTACACACACACTGTGCTGTTATGTGTGATTTGACTGTACGAACAGTCTCTAAATAGTCTGTGAAATCCCAAAAAGTCTATGTACTCATACTACTAGGAGCAGAAGTCTTATATTTATGAGAAAGTTTGAATAAAAACAGAATGTCGCTGCTGATTTTTAGGTTAGTTCCAAATGGAATGTTCTAAAAGGAATGGAATGTTCTAAAAGGAATGGAATGCTGCAACACAGAGGTTGGTTCTATGTTCCAGATCCCTGGAATCATCTCATTAAACCCCAAGCATTGAGAGAGAGACACACACTTTTGAGACTAGAGACGTTGGTACACATTTATAATTTGCGAACAATTCTGGTCTGAAGGTTCCTCCTCAACCTTGGAAACACTTAACTGAGAAGGTTTCACTTTGACAATGTCATTGTGGTCGAACATTGATGCCTCTGGTGCATCAGGTAAGAAAGACTCAACACAAACTAAATTCAACATGAAGTGGAATATATCTGCTTTGGAAAACACCATCTGTATATCAATGTGTTCCCAACAAACTAATCAAACACAGATTGCTCAATGTGAAACACATTGTGTGCCCACTGTCTGTACAATCAGTCTTGGGAAATATAAAGTATAGTAGTGTTTGTTACTGGAGGCCATTGTTGGTTCTGACACTAACCTTATCTCACCACTCTTATATCTGTTTTCCTATAAATAAATTCATTAAAATATGAAATACAAGAACATTATTTATGGTTTAGCTGTGTGTTTGTCCATGTTGTGTTGACTTAACACGCTGTTTCCTCCCCCCATAACACTGACAGCACCTGAGATTCAGGCAGGTCAAACTCTGTTCAGCAGCTCCTCTGCTTACTCCGTTCTGGAGTTCATTGGTGAAGGCTGCTTTGGTAGAGTGGCCGAGTGCCGAAATCTGGCAACCAGAGAGACCGTGGCCATAAAAATCCTAAAGAAGGACAAAGATTCGATCAAGGACATTGAGAAAGAGGTATACTTTTTGACTCCTTTTGATTCTTTGAAGACAGTTTTCCTTGCTTGTATTGTGTCTCCTCCAACACAGTATATACTATACACCTTATTTTCTCACTAGGTGTCCATGTTGGAGGTCATCAATGTACTCAATCCAGACCACAGTAACGTGGTGAAGTTCTTTGAACGGTTTGATCATTTGGGACAGACCTGTCTAGCATTCGAGAAGCTCGACCAGGACCTTTATCAGCTGATGCAGGAACGAGACTGGGTACCGCTGTCTCTGAAAGAGATCTTTACAGTAGCAAAGCAGGTATTTTCAGTTTTAATGTAGAAGCAATTATCTTTTGTTCTATATATGCATTACGGATTACTGAAGGAAACCTTCCATAGTCCGACACAGCAGCAAACTAAATACCCAACTTCTGTTTTCTCTTTGACCTTGCAGCTGTTGGTGGCGTTGGATGCACTGAAGGGTCTTGGCATCCTGCATACGGATATCAAACCCGAGAACATAATGTGTGTCAACCAGCTGGACCAGCCCTTTAAAGTGAAGTTAATAGACTTTGGCCTAGCTATTACATCATCCAAAGTCCAGACTGGTCTGGTTCTTCAGCCACTAGGGTACAGGTAGGTTCAACTACCCATCCACATTGTTCTCTTGGTCCTCAACACCTGCCGACAAAGATCTAATCTTTGGGCTTCCTTCTCAGATCTCCCGAAATTTCCCTCGGCCTCCCGTTCACTGAGGCTATTGATGTGTGGGGCGTCGGCTGCATTCTGTCTTTCCTCTATCTGGCTAATAACCTCTTTCCTGTCGAATGTGAATATCAGATGGTAGGTCAGCTTCAGTTCCTCAGACGAATGTCCAGATACTTTTATGCAGAATGTTGGCTGTAACTCTGTCTATGTTGTCTTCAGATTAAGTTCATGGTTGATGTTCTGGGTCAGCCAGAAGACCACATGCTCTGTGCTGGCAAATATACAGAGTGCTTCTTCATTCAGCAAGTAGCCGCTAACCATCCAACATGGAGACTGAAGGTAGAGTACCCATGTTCTTTTTTCTTTTTAGTTGGTTAAATCATTTGAAAAGACTGTTTTAAAAATAATCTCATATTGTGTTGTCTCTCATATATTAGTTGCCTGCCGAAATGCCAGCTGCCATAAAAATAAAGGAAGAGAAGCAGGACAGCTCCCAAGACCTCCGGATGTCTTTGGATGATTTTGTCAATGTATGTCCTCTTTGCTGTGTTGTATAAGTAAAGACTGAAACAGAACCAGTTTAAAATCTGTGTCTGATAGTTCTGGCTGCATCAACTGACCTTAATCTGTTTTCAAATCCAGATTTATCCAAAAGAGGAGGCTGCTGAATTTGAGGACAGGAAGGCTTTTGTGGACCTCCTCAAACAGCTTCTGCATGTTGACGGGGATCAGAGAATCTCTCCCCAGCATGCTCTGCAGCACTCCTTCATGACAAAGTCGTACCTGACTGAGCCCTTTGACAGCAGAGCCAAGTAAGTGACTGTGTATCTGTTCACAGCAGTAACCTCTGAGGTTGGATGGGCTTACTATATGTAATGACTGAATGTTTCACTATTTGATTGTCTTACTTTCTTACTTTTCCTCCAGATTCGTTACGAGCGTCTGTTCAATGGAGGCCTCAAAACACAGGGTTAAAAACTCTGCTATTTGCAAACCTGACTTCTATGGAGAAGATCCATATACCTGTCTCTACAAGGGAAGAATACCTCCATGCTGTTATGAAGGAGCTTCTGATTCGTCTTCTGAGGGAGAAATACCTCAACGCTCGAATGAAGAAAATCCATATTCCTGGCTGTATGATGGAAACATACCTCCACGCTTCTATGAAAGAGATTCAGATGTGTCTTCTGAGGGAGAAATACCTCCATTCTCTTATGAAGGAGATTCAGATTCCTTGGGTTCTGATGGAGCAAACCCAGCAGAGCTCACTGCTGCAGCCTCAGTCACCACTGGTCAGACTAAAAAAGTAATGAGAAGGCTTCGCAGATTCCTCGGTCGGATCAAAGCTACCTTCTGTTGCTGCTGGACTCCAGTTGCTGAGGACTGAAACCATTTTTATTACTTGCTTTATTGCTTGTGTTTATTACTTTGTGAAATTCTCTATATTAAATGTATTGTTTTTTTGAAATTCAACAAAATGCCTCATGCTGCCTCATGCCCTACTTCAAGTCAGAAAACAGTGTAATTCTCTAAAACACACACTGTGTCTCTTACTCTCTTCAAAATTCGGTAATGTCAAATAAATGATGATACTCTCCATAGTAGGTTTTACAGTGTATGAATGCAATGCTGAATCAGTGAAGTACGCTGAGTGTGATTAAGTGATATAAAGTTTTATAAAAATAAGGTCTACCATTACATCTACCCACAGTGTGATCACTCAATCTAATACATAAACACTTTGGCTTTGTCTAAAATTACTCCTTATTTACTATGTGGAAAACCTTATTTACTCTCAAACATTTTATTTTGTTTTGCAATCCCATAATGTGTGTAGATCAATTAATTTCACATTTATTGGAAGCGAAAATCAGTGATGATGCAACGATTCATTCAGTAGTTCTAAAATAGTCAAGTTATTGTTCATTGTTAACTATTGAGTTTACTACACTGTGGTATTGATACGTTTCATCAAGCAAAAATATCTGAGTACTTCCTCCAAATCTGCCAAATACCAACCATTAATCTAATTAAACAACAAAATACATATTTTCTACACGCCTTCTTGAATGACACAGAAATATTTATTACGTTAGTACGGGATAGTTAGTCATAATAATGACTTACAGCAGGGGTCTCAAATCCGGCCCGCGACATTTTATGTGGGCACGAGAAACGAATCCGTTTTCCTGACTTTATTTTTTTGGAGAAAGTTACAGATGCACCAAGGAGGAATCGGAACACACATTAGAAAACCATTTCATTGCAGACTGTTATGTTTACGTGGGGAAATGACAGAGCATACATTATTTGAGATAGACTATATTTTGAAGTCAGACTTAATTTTATGGACATTTCGGCCAGGGGTGTAGAGCTATTGGTTTACAGGAGAGTCTGTAAACCAGTCTGCTTTGCTATGAATTAATGTCCGTGACTCGCAGAGTACCTGCTTCCCCCGCAGCTGTTTTATAGGGAAACAAACACTCAGAACACACACACAGAGCCAGTGGCGGACTCCCACCCCCCCTGGAGTGACCACACACCCGTGGCCGAAATGTCCTTAAAGTGAAGTCTGAGTACGAAATATCTCTCAAATAATGCACTGTCATTTCCCCACGTAAACAAAACAGTCTGTAATGAAATGGTTGTGACCTGTGCGCTTCACTTCCTCCTTGGCGCACCGGTAACTTTCTCCCCCAAAAAATCTAGTTAGTATCTCGTGCGCACGAGATACTAACCCGTTATCCTGATGTTTTTTTTTTTTTTTCATGTCCCTTTAGGGGCTCCGTAGCGTTCAGACATAGTTAATTACTAAGTTATTATCCTCTCCGATAATAATCCAATTCAAAGGCAATAATGTAATATAATACATTATTTTATATATATATATATTATATATTTATTTATATAGTTACAACCGGCCCTTTGAGTGCAACCTTTATGCGAATGTGGCCCGCGATGAAATTGAGTTTGACACCCCCGACTTACAGGATACATTTTTTTCTTTTCGTACATTCTACATAACTGCACTAAGAAGCCAAAATCCTGTCAGACCTTTGACACACACACACACACACACACACACACACACACACACACACACACACACACACACACACACACACACACACACACACACACACACACACACACACACACACACACACACACACACACACACACACACACACACACACACACACACACACACACACACACACACACACACACAAAGACACACACACACACACACACAGACACACACATACACACATACACCCAAACACACATACAACCATCGGACCTTTGAATAGATCTATATGGTCCAGGCTCTTCTCATCTCAGGCCTTGACTACTGTAACTCCCTCCTTGCTGGTCTACCTGTAAATGCCATCCAACACCTCAACAAAGATACACCTTTTTTGCTATCCAGGATCCCAAATGGTGGAAAAAGCTCCCCACTGATATCAGGACAGTGGAGAGTCTACATATCTTCCGTCGCAAACTGAAAGTCCACCTGTTTTGCTTATATCTTGGCAAATAAACAAAACAAAAAAACGCACTTATGAGTTTTACTTATGCACCAGCACTGTAAATTGTACTTAAGTATAGTACTTGATTTTATTCGTTTTGCATTTCCATCATCACATTAGTCTAAAATGATTTGTTCCAAAAAATATATATTTTATTTATTTTACGTAAAATAATAAAGCAATGTTAATTGATGTTTCCAATTTGTTTAGTTTTTCCCCTTAAAAATAACAAAAAGGACCGATAAAAATACCGTTAAAGTATAAAAGCAGGATTGGTACGAGTAGAAGACGAAAATTGCCTCTCTGTATCCGCTCATGCACACAAGCAGGGTTCAATGCATTCTGTCAAACAGCCTTTTTACAAATACCCAACATTATGCGGTGTTGTCAAAGATTAGGCGGCGTCGAATAATCGATTAATATTCGCCAGGGCTGTTCGATTTTCGAATTTGATCATGGTCAGTTTCTGGCATCCCTAACCCTGACACATATTCTGCTGTGTAAGCAACGACGTCAATCAGACAACATTCATAATCAATAAGTCTTTCTGAAAACCCGTTATCATGCGAATCACAGCAATCTAGGGTTTTTAAATGTTTTCCGTCATCGCCAGCAAATTCTTGTACAAAGGACTACTCTTAATTTCTTATCTAAAGTATCACACAGCTTAAAGTCCCTTGAACGCTAGTAAACCTTCATTCAGTATGACAGCAGGGAAAGATGCACAAAGAAGCAGAAAATAGCCAAGAAGGTAACAGATAAAGAAGTACAGATGAAAGAGGAATACTGTATCTTTCAAACATACAGCACAGCTGCTCTCAGCAAATGTTAGGGGATGACCTGTGCATGTGTTGACATTTAGAATGATAGTTTCAGACATTTTCTTGCATTTGATAAGATAAAATCCCCAAGAAGGGATTATCATATCTGACTGTATGACGTACAATCGTAATTGGAAATGGGAATTTCTTTGAAAACTACCTAAAGTGTATTTATGCAGACAGCACTCAAATGATAACTTATGTGAGTCACGGTGTCTCACCTCCAGCCATCACGCTGCAGGTAGCTGAAGGCACCGTCGACGAGGCTGGCGGTGAACTGTCCAGCGGTGATGAAGAGGGTGTTAACTGTCACCAGCTGACCCCTGAGGTGGGGTGGAGAGGCCTCAGCGATGTACACTGGCACTGTCATAGAGGCAATACCTACACAGCAGGGGGGAGAGAAGATAAGTGAAGTTTAGAAGGAGGTCATGCTCTTTAGATATACAGTCTATGGTTCTGCTAAGCAAGCTGAGTCACAGATTGTACCCTGTACAGCACATGTATGCTTTTGTTTTCAATGGAAATACAGGATAACTGATGAAAAAGGACTTTGTTTTATAAAACATTTTTTATAACTTACCATAAATGAACACATTGAGGCACTTTTATAAGCTAAATGATGACGAAGATCTGTGAAATAAGTGCTATTTGGACTCTGGAGGAGCTATGACCGAGGATACACTGATGCATCCTCCACGGCTCCTCCACGGATGCATTTCTGGGAACGGTGCGGGATTGACGCACGGCCGGACTTATCTCAGCCAATGACAGCTCTGCATGCATCCCCTGGATATTATTTTAGTAACTACTTTCATCGCGACGCAATGTTTACAGTGAGAACAGCTGTGAGGTCCGTGCAGAAAGCAGAGCAGTGTGTAAAATATATATCACTCAGTATAACAGGCCTACATTACTCTCTGTATTTGTATGTAGTTTAGTAGATAACCACAAACAAAGAGTCGATATGTTTCTAAGACCATTTAGTGCTTCACATAATAAAATACACAACGGCTGTAGCCTGATTATGCTTTAGGAGCTGTAGGTGTGTGTGGTACAGTGTGTAGGTGTGTGTGTGTGTGTGTGGTACAGTGTGTAGGTGTGTGTGTGTGGTACAGTGTGTAGGTGTGTGTGTGGTACAGTGTGTAGCTGTGTGTGTGTGGTACAGTGTGAGGTGCGTGTTGTACAGTGCGTAGATGCGGCAGACAGACGGGTCTCAGTTGGTTTGGTTTCCTCTGCTTACTTTTAATACGTGTAAATAAAACTTTTGGCCCGTAATTTCAATTCCCCATTTCAGCGACCAGAGAGAGGGGGGGATAAATCCAGTCTCTGATTGTGTTACGTTATTGAGAGTGCTCTCATACTTGTTTGATTCTGAAATTGTATATATTTATATAAATATATTTGTGTGTGTGTGTCCGCATCTGTAGCCTGTTATTGTCTCATTATACCGCACTGTGATTGAATTAAAGTAAATATATAAGTGGTCATGAACACATCTGTCCATCAGACAGAGGGCTGCTGTGCCTCCTGTCATCATTAATGGACGTCTCTTTAAAATGACCACTCAGAGGAGAGGAGTTCCCATTTCTCTAACCGCCTGCTGCTTCCCCTCCTCTCTCCTCGGTTCCCCTCCTCAGTCCTCCACTCGCTCCTGTGGGCGGGACTAAGTCTCGAGGATAGGAGTCGAGGAAAGGAGAATTCTCATTTGAGAATTGAGAAGCCTCTATTGTGTTTGTCAGTGAGCTTGTTTGCAATCCAAACTCCGTCTACAAAACAAAACATTGGTAGTTTCTGGCCTTTTGTTTCTGAAACAGTTTTAAATATTGCGGGGAGTAATTGAGAAAGAAGCAGGTGTCAGACGAGGAGCTGCTCCATCTTCTCAGCGAGGTAAACAACTACTCTTACTTTTGTTAATTGCACTTTGAACAAAGACTTCTTTATTAAAAACAACAACGTTTGTTTTGCAGTCCCCACATGTCTAATATTACTCCGCAGTTGCTGTTACCACTAACCGCCATTAATTAAGGTGTCGCCATATCAACCGAAAAACGACCCTAAAACACCCAAAAGCAGATTCGCACAGTACTAATATTATTTTAATATATGAAGTCATTCGCTGTAGCATTTTATCTTCAAAAATGTCTGACATATCTAATTTGCAACCATTACTTACTACTGGAAGTCCCCCAGGTAAACAGTTTGTTTTAAGGTCAGTGTGCTAGCATGCTAACATTGACTAATTAGCAACAAAAACAGACAAACAGCAGATGCTCATTAGATTTATCAGATTTTTGATCATAAAACCAGACTATGAAGACTGTTCCCATATGTTGCTAGATGAAAAAGACAAGAAATCACCACTGATGAAGTAAACATGAATTGCTGTTTAGTTTACAGGCATAAAATCCAACAACGTTCAGCAAAAAGCTACACTAAGTATTGTGTATTAAGATGGGTTAATAGCTACTTTGTAATTGTATAAAACATTATCCAATCACAAATCACAAAGTGTGAATTTTGCATCTTCATTATTTATTTTTGATAATCTCTGTTATCTATAGTGATGTACTTTTTTGAAATACTTTTGACAGGGCTGCCAACACTCACGCATTGAGCGTGAGAGTCACGCAATCAACCCATATCTCATGCACTCATGCCACACATGCCTTTCCTCACGCTAAGTTTTTGTCCAAAATAAATGTATATAAATATACAAATAAAGTGAAGGAACAGCAAACCGAGCGGTCTACGAAATGAGACGGTCTTCTGGCTTAGTTCAGTAAAGTTGGAACGATATTGGGAGATTCTGATTTAACGGATCAATAACTCATGAACAAAACGTTATTCAGACACAAATAACGTCTCCTAAGTACCGTGGTAAGGTTGACAACGAACTACAATCACATTTTGATCGAAAAAAGCCAATACGCGCCATCCTCCGAGCTGGAGACATTACATTGGTCTCTATCTGCAGCCGGAGAAGAAACGAGTGCTCAGGGACCGTCTGCAAAGTGCAACTCCGAAAAAAGAGAATACAATAATATTCAATCACTATTATACAGCTTATTACTACCAAACTCACTACACACATCAATAGTCTCCTGTGTGTCATACTACAGCAAGGAGTTTGGAAGAATATGCTTTTGAATAATTTTGGAGAATATTTATAATGTAAAATCTTCAATAAATATGGCATCATCTTAAATAACTTTACTATTATACAGTATATTTCTACCAAACTCACTATTTGCATTGTTATTGTTAGCATCTGGTTAGCTAGCTGCGCTAACGGATATTAGAAGCTGTTTCTAAAACAAGGAGAGGGAGAGCCAGGGTCGGCTGTAGAACCAATCGAATGGGGGGGAAATCATTTACCAAGGGGGGGCACTAGGGGTGTAACGGTTCACAAACATTTCGGTTCGGTACCTACCTCGGTTTTTTGGTCACGGTTCGGTTCGGTACAGCAGAATTTTTTTTCACAAAACAAAACATTTTTTTTTTTTTTTTTTATTATTATTAAACTGTTAATAATGTGTTCACTCAAATAAATACAAAATATAATAAAATAAACATTAAGGTGCAGCATTTCGATGAACTGAAATAATCTGTATTTGAACTTTACTGTACTAGTACTCACAAAACATAAACTATTAGTTTTGGGTTTTTAATTATTATTAAACTGTGAATATTCACTAAAATAAATACAAAATATAAAAAAATAAACATTAAGGTGCAGCATTTCGATTAACTGAAATAATCTGTATTTGAACTGTACTGTACTAGTACCTAAGCAGCCAGTTTGACATTATGACTTGCTTGTCATTGTATTTTCATGTTTCTTTAAAGAAAAATGAACTTGTCCACATTGCTTGCCGAAAGGGCAGATCTGCTGGCAGTCTCCTGCTGTGGAGAACACCCTCTCGCTAGGGACAGAGGTAGCAGATGCAGCCAGGTGGCGCTTTGCTAACATGGCAATATAAGGATATTTGGCATTTGTAATAGCTTTGGCTCAGTCTGAACTCTTTGCGAGTGGTGGAGGCTTAAATGCTAGTGGGAGTTGGGTTTGCACTTCAGTCTTTTTTCTTTTGGTACCGGTGATATTCACGTTCGGGTGATGCCTTTTCAAATGAGTGTGCAAGTTTGATGTATTGCCAGCCGCGTAACCAATTTTAGTTTACAATGCCGACAAACAGCTTTGGTTCGGTCCACCTGTCTTTGTCCGTCATCCTTGTACGTAACTGCGAAACCAAAATGTTCCCAAACCGGAGACTTCAATGATGCTGGAGGATTTTCGAGCTCAACTGTATCTGCGTTCGCCATTTCGACAGTTCCTCAAATTACTGACTACATTTGAACGCATCCCTGTGACCAGCTCTCATAGTATGCCTCTCGTCCAATGAAATGACTTGCTCGCTCTGACGCGTTGAACCCGATGTGAGCAAATTACTCTGAATGCTGCGGCGCAGCACCTGAGATTACTTCCAAAAAGTTGTTCACATTCTCAATCTTTTACGTTTAACGTTATATTCACACGTGTACCGAACCGAAGGGCCCGTACCGAATAATTTCGGTACGGGTACGTGTACCGTTACACCCCTAGGGGGCACACTCTGCCGTCAACAACCAACACACAAACACCAACTTCAAAAAACATGCTGTAAAGTCTGTTGTCTTTCACACACATTGCAGGGGTGTAGTGCTATTGTATAGCGCACCTATGACTTGTGCATACATGCACGGTCGGTTGTGGCACGACCACCAAAATAGAAACATATGGACATAAGCCACCATACAAAAAGTGTGCAAATGTATTTAGTATCCTATCCATGTGAACATGTTTTAGGTGGGGGTGCACCTAACCTCCTCGAGGAGGGTCTGGGGACATGCTCCCCCGGGAAGATAATTTTTTTAAATATTGAAGTTAAAAGCATCAATCTGGTGCATTTTGAGAGCAAAATGAAAAGATCTATGGATAGCCTACAACTCTCAGCATCCATATGACACAGAACTGTAAACAGATTTACTTTTTCTTTATGGATATTTTACTAATCACTCCCCTTTTAAAATGTATTCTTGTGTTACTGTCCTATAGTATTTCATACCCGTTTTTCATTTATTCTCTTATTCTTTAATAACTATAATGATCATATAAAGGCATACCTGCCAACCCTACCGATTTGGGCGGTAGTCTACCGCTTTTGACATGTTTCTACCGCCTACCGACTTAGCTGACTTTCCCTACCGATTTTCAATCTTCCTAAACTATGACAAATAAAAATGACACTACATAGACACTGGACTCGACTTTTGGCGGACACCGTTTGCAGCGTGTCTGTGATCCCATCATACAAACAGTCCTCTGTGTTTCTGAAAGAGAAACAACTTGCAGAGGAAGGGCAGCGTTACCCCCGGGGCTGATGGGTAATCACTCCCAAATGAGAACAGAGACGAGGCATTTGAGTTGCAGGGTTTCCCCGTTAATATCAGTGTCTCGAAAACACATGTTGGCGACTGAAAGACATCCAGTGTTTGGTCTTTTCCTGAAGCATCCTTCACCTACAGTGTCTCCACTGAAAGAGGACCACAAACAAACACACAAAAAATATAATACAATTTCGAGATTTTGGGATATTTATCTCCCATTCTTTCACTTTTTCTGACATTTTCAACACCAAACATGTCTTTAATGTCTCTGTTTAGTGAACTACAGCAATCTGAAAGCCTGTAGGCCTACATTATCTATATCACACTTTATCAGTAGAAAATGCAGGAAATGACTTTTTTAATGCAGTATTTTTCTGATTTATGTCACAAAACAAAGATATTTTGCTCTGTGTAAACCTTTGACTAATATGTCAACAACATGAAACAAGAATATGAACCTGGCTTTATCCAATGTTCACACAAGAGTTCTACATCCTGACACATCCTTCATCTACACTGTCTCAACTGAAAGAGGACCAGAAACACATTAAAAATATCATTAAATGTGGAGACTTTGGGATATTTATCTCCCATTCTTTTACTTTTCGGGCATTTTACAGACCAAACATGTTGTTGATGTCACTGTTTACCAAACAGCATAAAATTATGCAATATATGTTAAATACATGGTTTATACATGTAATTACTGGGGTTCAATTTCTTCTGATTACCTAATTTGGGCGTGCACATTTGCAGCGCGCAAACCTACCTCTTTTGGATTTGGAAAGGTTAGCATGTGTAAAGGTATTCCTCGCAAATAGTTGTTTACATGAATGGTGAACAAACCGTTTGAGACCCAATGAGATAAGTTAACCTACACTAAAGTTAACTATCTAAACAATGAGAGAGTCCTTACCTCACTGAGCTGACGTTATAAGAGCCTCTCAATCTGACAGGAGAGGACTCTCCTCCACCTTGGTGTAGAAACAGCTCTTTATATCCGTTAGCATAGCTAGCTAACCAGATGCTAACAACAACATTCCACGTTACCGCTCGCGCACTCACAAAATGCGCTCGTGCCACACACACACAGAGCCGAGCTTGAATGAAACGCAGAGACCCAGAAGTAGGCTACTTGTACTGTACTGTACTGTATATCGTATTATTTTCGATTGCTTTACTGTATAATAATCAGTTTAACAGATGAACAGATCGCCACTGGGCTTTCATCTAAACACACAGCCACGTAATGATAACAAAACAAAGGTTGGGGGTCATTGGTCAAGCAACACACCAATCAGAGAGCAGCAGTGAGCACACCTCAGGCTGTGTTTTATATTTGTATTATTTATTTCTGATGTAATTCACACAAACAAACTTTAGTGGAAATGTTTTCACTTATATGATTTAAAACATTTAAAAAACGGCAAAGTGGCAAGGCTTGGCCACCCTGCATTAGGGGGGTCACAGTGACTCATTTGGGGGGGAATGGCCCGCGAATGACCCCCCATGACGCCGGCGGCCGACCCTGGGGAGAGCTCTGTCCTGTCAGACGAGATAACTACAGCTCAGTGAGGTAAGGGACTCTCTTGAGTGTTTAGATAGTTAACTTTAGTCTAGTTATCTCAGTGGGTCTCAAACGTTTTGGTCACCATTTATGAGAATAAATGCAAAACAGTTATGAAATAATATATGACAGTAAAACAAGAATACAGTTTAAAAGGTGAGTGATTTGTAAAATATCCATAAAGAAAAAGAAAATCTGTTTACAGTTCTGTTGAGAGACGTATCCATAGATCTCTTAATGTTGCTCTCAAAATGCACCAGGTTGATGTATTTAACTTCAATATTTTAAAAAAAATCTTCCCGGGGGAGCATGCCCAGAGGAGGTGAGGACCCCCCCCCCCCCCCACACTTATAAAATAACACACGGCTTACAGCTATATGCCATTTTATATGCTGTGAGCTGATTATCGAGCCTTCATTGTAAGACTCGCGGGGACACTGTGTATGTGCGTATTCCACTGTAGCGCCTGGTACATTAATGGGAAACCCTTTTTTCACCAAAAAAATCTTACTCCAAGCTGAACTCAAATGTTGACAGCCCTGCTTTGACCTATGACCCTGACATCAACAACAACAACAATTGACGCCATGTCGAAGTGTTGTAAAACAAATACTACATTCCATCTCAGTTATTGACTCTGCATTACTCTCATCTGGAAAACATCAATTTTGTTCACACACACACACACAAACACACACACACACACACACACACACACACACACACACACACACACACACACACACACACACACACACACACACACACACAAACAGAACAAATGGTGTGTGTACATAAGATGCATCTGGCAAGGTGCCCTGAGACCGCTGCTTTCTGCAGCTGGCTCCCAATAAGATCTATTAATAGTCTGACACTGACAACCCCCCATCCTCACCTCTCCCTCCCTTTCCCTCCCTTACTGCCACCACCCTTCCTACGACGGCCACCATGACTACGTGGCTACCTGTTGCTATGGCAACCACTTGCTGGGAAACCAGTTTCCGAGCGGGCACCACACTGTGGCATCTCTGGGAAAGGAAATCAATAACTGGGAGCAACGAGGATTTCTTCTTCTTCTTCTTTTTTTTTTACAGTTGTGTTTTTTGTGCACAACATCAAAAAAATAAACCAAAAGAAAGACACTTCTTAACCCACAGTATCCTCTGAAGAAAGTTAAAAGTAATGGTTGAAAGCTTACCGCATTTCACCTCTCTACCCTGCTCTTAAAACATATATCACTCGTCTCTTGCGTCTCCAAATCGATTTCATTGACCGTGCAACAGACCCAAAGGATTTGAAGTCTAGTCTTTATCTTAGGTATGCCAAAAAAAAACACGATAATGATCTGAGAGCGGAAATGCGAGATCCAGATCACCACTGAAATCAAATCAACTGCTCTTTGGCACCAAGCCACTTTCATGGAAATCCATTCATAAGCTTCTGAGAGATCCTGCTAAAAGACAAACACAGGAAATACACAATCTCCCTTACTCTAGATGTTGGACTTAAAAAACGACTAATTTTAGTAATAAATGCACTCGAGTGTACTAGATTTGTATGGACACGACGCAGTGGCCTCGCAACTGGAGTCACAACACGTATGATGACATTATGCAGATGCACACAGAGACACTTAACACAAACAAGTCCTAAAGTCCTCTTCCGCTGTAATGCCTCTATCTGTATTCACCTCATACTGTCAGACCTCTTTAGTTTGCCTCCATGTTCCCTTGTTTTATATTGCTCAGCCATATGTGTCACCAGCTTGTCTGCCACACAGCCCATATGCCGTGAGTGAGATAGATACTACAGCTGATGTTGTTGTATTGACTGAGAAATTGATCTTTTCCATTACACATCCTTCTGCAGGTGGTCACAGGGAAAATATGTTTGGGCCCATTAAAGCTAATACCATTACAGGCCAGTAAAAAGGTCAAATACTCCACACTTTTACTCTAGTTTATTGATTGACCCACCGGAATTAAGTGTTTTCGACCGTAAGCCAAGCTTCACACTCTTTTATCTTGCACTGGCTTTGAAAATGCAGAATGTAATTGTTTCTAAGCTGCTTATGCTATAATTTGATTTGTAGTTGATGTCTTCTTTGTTCTTTGATGTTGCATAATGGAAGATTCCATTATTTTCCCTTCTTTTGAACTGGTATCCTGCTTTAAATCGAACAATAGGGGACACTTTTTTGTTATTAGGTCAAATTTGGTATGTCACAAAACCAGAAATGTAGTTGTTGAAACTAAACCCGGTGAAAAAATATAATATATATACCATAATAAAAAGAAAACAAAAAATCCAATGTATTTCAACATACTGTACACAATGTGACTGGCCTTTGCATACTGATTGTTGTGAAAACATCTGTACACAACTGTAATTATTCAACTTTTTCACACAAAATGTAGTCTTGTAACCTATTATGAAGCCTTTATAATTGACCTTCGCCCCAAAAGTTTCTTCTGAATAGAGCTTAAACTCACTATAAAAACTAAATGAACCTCTTTTCAGTGGCTACTAACAGCTAAAAACTAAAATGTTAATTAGCTTTTCCTCTTGCCAATTTCCACACATACTTGTTGTTTGTAGCTTTATTAGGGATAAAATATGCATGCCTGGATGCATTAAGACCTGTATAGTGGGAGCTTAGAAATAGGAAGTAGACTATTTGAGCTGCTCATATCAGTACAATTGTATAATATATTAGGAGGACATAACTAGAGTCAAGTGACATTATTCTATAACAAGTGAAGCCATCTCAAATATTCATATTCCTCTTAAGTTCTCTGCAGTAACTCAGAACAAACAATATTATCTCAACCAAAGCCTGGGCTTCTTTCCTAACAAACACATTTGCAGTGTGTTCCCTTTCTGGTTAATGAGCTCTACTTTCAGCACCAGGGACAGCTCCCAGCACTACCTTCTCCACACAAACACACACCCTCATAGAGTCATCGTCTGGTCAGGCTTACAGCGGCACGGCACAGTTAAACAAAGAGTATGTCTAGTCTTGTGAAGGAAGCCTCGAGGCACCAAGAACAAAGCTCAAGACTGGCTCACTTGATCAGAGTGCGAGGGAGATACTTCACTAGACCCCTACATCACTGTGATGCAGCGCAGAGACAGCCAGGACATTTTCTGGTACTAAGTAGCTGGTTGTGATGCAGGAAGCTAATTAAAGGCTAATGGATCATCCTTGTAAATGTGGGGAAAAAGAGAACCCCTCCCCCTAGATAGAGCTTCTGTAGACTTTCAAATGGGTAAGTGGTGTGAGTGGTGACTACATTCAGTTTTAAAAGCAGGAGAGGTTGTGCCTTTTCGGTAAAGTGTGCACATTGGATTTAGCCAATACATGTTTGTTTATGCAAAGCCAAATTATCAAGTTCTAAGGCTTTTATGATGTAACTTCACCTAGGAGATTAGTCATATGAAATTCTCCATGTTCATATATGAAACCACTTAGGAACAAAAAATCAAAAATGTTTGTGAAGGGATTTACAAAAATAATAAGAGCATAAACAAACTCCTGCATAAGTCTACACTTAGTTTCCACCTAGCTAGAATGAGAATTGTGACTTAATTATATAAACCAACCAATTAATTATCAAACCTCCAGGTAGAATGAAATGATATCACAATGTAATTGATTGTGCTATTTCTGTGCAGACCTTTTATCTCCTGTCTCTCCAAGGACAGGACAAATCAGCATTAGCAACTGCTAGATAATTATTCAGAAAACATGATTGTACACAAACTGTGAGGGTGTGTGCTCGTGTTTGTGCATTTGTGTGAGGGAATGGATTATGACTAACTAAGGCTGTAGGCATCACAGCAGCTTCCTATTAAGAAAAACATTTCATGTCTCTTTTCAACCTTTTAAATCTAACCATGGCCACGCAGAGAGCACTGAAAGAATATAGTGTTTAAGGACTACAGCTAATATGCTTTTTAGTCTTTCATCCACACTCAACCAGCATTTAAAGACACTAAAAAAAACTGCCAAGACTTTCAGAATGTAAAAAACTTTTTTTAATTAAAGCAACACCAGAAAGCCAATATTGGCTAGAGCTCCAATTCATTGTACGTGCTAAGGGGCATGCCATCCTAAGCAGTTGACCTATCACAATTGAGCCGGCTAGCTAACCAATCAGAGTAGACTGGGCTCTGGTTTCAGACAGAGGGTGAAAAGACGTGCTGCAGCACAGGCAGTATGAGACAAATAAAGACCTTTTTGAACATTAAAGCATGGAAACATGTCACAGTAGAGACACAAAGTACAAATCCGCACCTGAAACAAGCTTAAAATGTCCTCTAAATGATAAAACAACTCCCCTTATACACCGAATATAGTTACCAAGAGGATAGTTCTCCTCAAATAGAAAAAAATTTCAGCAATTATCTTGTTTATGCAACAAAACCTCTTAATTTGATAGGATTGACAAGGAATCATAAAAAAACTTGGCATTTTCCAACGTTCCGATTCAATAGCATGCGCTCAGACTAGCATTGGCTCGTATCCCACAACAGTTCCTCTGCTCCGGCAAAGGTCAGATCACAATAACGGGCTGGAGCAGAGGCTGGGGAGAAATACAGAGGATCAGGGCTTGGCGGCCTTTCCTGTTTTGACAAACGGCTACAATGACCTTTTTGGCGAGTCCAGTTCAGAAATGCTAACCAGGTCGCGTGTGAGTGTACAGGTGACGGGCTCGCCCAGAATAATTGGCTGTGGTGAAAAATGTTGCCTTATTACTATCCCCAGAGGCTAATAGTGGTGCCAGAATGTGTTTCATTAACTATCCTGGTCGGCTAGTGCATGCTGGTGTAATGAAGATGATTGTATGGAAAACGGGAGGGGAGGGAATACTTAGAATATAAAAGCTGATATGACCCGGGTGATTAGTTTCTTCCACATATTAGCAATCACATTCTGTGTATGTAAATGAAGTGTGTAGCTGCTTCATTATCTGCATTACCTTCCCCCATAACTTTCAATATTGGTGGCTCTAAACAAACACAAACATTCAAATGGAATTACTGCCACAATTGTTGTGTTGATGACACTTTTATCTGCCATAATGGGCTGGTTTTTCAAATTAAAACTGGCTGTTGATGAGCCACCATTTCCATACAAAAATCTATTGGTTGATGGCTGTCCATTAACTAGGTTTTCAGAAAGCCAGTGTTAATAAAACATCACTATTCATTCCCACCAGCAACAGGTTTGCAAATATTCTAAAGAGGGCAGAACAAGATCCAACCATCCAGAGAACATGAGCATTTCTTAGGAATTAAATAAGAAAGATTTGAGGCATTTGTAACTTACATGAATTTAGTTAGTTTGTATATTCAATTCATCTTTTGAATTTCTCTTTTGTAGTTAGAAAGTTATGAAAATGCTCTGAACATCATCCAGAGCACAGTTGACATCTTCATTGCCCTAATCTTCTCCATCCAAAATTACAAAAAATATATATATATATAACTTACAATGGAATGAAATTGAGAAAAGCAGCAATATTACTCACATCCCTAAAAATAAATTACACTGTTAATGGTTTGCGTTACATTACATTCCTTAATAAAAACCTAAATGATTATATATATAATAATATTATTATAAATATTATGAAGTGTCAAGTATCAAGTAATGTTCTCTGTCTATGTGTCTTGTTTTGTGAAGGAATGCAACCATGGATACGGGACAACAAGGATGGATTCGATTCAATCCAATGAGCATTGCCCGCCCGGCCAAATAAGGTTTCTAGCTTCCCAGTTGACTTCCTTGTTAGGATGCCGACTCAATATGGCAAGTGGTGTTTCTCCTACTTCCTATTGTGATGACGTCACTGATTTTGTATTTATTTTCTTGACTAGAGGAAAGTTTGACAAATATATGTACACCTTCATGAATCAAAAAGCATCATAGAAGCAGTCCTAATTGACCTGTTTGCAGCTCAAGGTGACGTGGCAGCAGTTTTATAGTTTTCTCTTTCACAATGATGATCTATGAAGTCAATATTTGTTACACTACAAGGAGATTTTTCACTGAAATGCTAGTGGTGACACGGCAACATTTGGAAGCAATGCTGGTATCAAGGTCTTATATTGAAATTCATGCATACATGCAACAGGTGGACTTAACAACTCCCATAATGCATCTGTATAGTGCCCAAAAGGCAATGTCTTTCAAAACTCTTAGACCCAGTTTTCACAAAGGCTCTCCAGTGTTTCCCCTATATACAAATATGCGCGCCGCTGCTAGAGGGCACCAGCCAGGTACCCAAAAAAAAATAAAAAAATGTTTTTTTTCCTTTAAAAAAAAATTAATAATAATAAGTGGCGACCCTTTTTCATTTTTGATTGTTTGTTATGTGGATTTGTAGTATTTGTGTTTCTGTATGTTCAATAAAGGTGTATTTTTGCTAAATGTTGAGATATTGCCACTGTATGTACTAGGCAGGGCCGATTTTTGGCATAGGCATAAAATAAGTTACATTTATTTGTTATTGGTTATGGTAGGTTATTGGTTATGTTCATATGCTTATTTGATTATTAAAATGTAAACCGATCTTTTTCATATGGGTTTTTTAGAGTTGTACCCCCTAGATCAGGTCTCTAGTAATTGTGTGCTCAAAGTGCACCAGATTGAAGCATTTTACTTTAAAATGTTCAAAAAAAACTTCCCGGGGGGACATTGCCCCGGACCTCCCTAGAGGATGTGACGTCCACCCCGCAATTCAAACATGTTCATACAATACTGAATACATTTGAAGCCATTTTGACATATATTACCTATGTCAATACGTTTCTGTTTTTGTAGTGTATTTGTCTTTTGTATAGATTTTTCATTTATTCTTTATATATAAAATCTCGCCTAGGGCAGCAAATTGGCTAAAACCGGCCCTGGTACTAGGCCTCAAGAGCCTTTCTTGTGCTGGCAGAAACATAGAAACAAATTGGCGGGGCGCACTTCGCATTGCGCTCACATTATGCTGGGCCCACGTGCCTTAGCACCACTGCTATGACTCCATCCTAGGGGAAACACTAAACTCTGTAATATTCATTCTCTAGAAGCCAACACCGAAATAACACTGATGACAGCCACAAGGTTATATATCAGACCTTCAGAGCCCTGGGGGACATTATTTAAGAGTTTTCACAAACAAATAAATTACAGTGAAAATGCTTTAAAGCTGTCTTAGTAAAAAAGAAAGGCTGATTTCCAAACATCTAAAGATATTTTCACAAATATGAAATTTTCAAATAAGGCAAATATTCAAATATTCGCCTTATCACTCTCTGATTTGCATCATTCTGGCCAGTGATTGACGCATTTTTCACTAACTTGTAGTTTAAAATGTACCTGTATAATCCATCATCCTAAACATGAAGCTTTAATTTAGTTTCCTTTTCATTGCACCCGAGTTGAGTTTTTCATATCAGCACTTCCTGTCAATCCACTGAAGTGCCTAAAGTCAAAACAAACTTCACTGTATTATCCCTGCCTTCCTACTTTAAAAGTATTTTATAGCTAAATGAAAAACTACAGTGCATCCAATATGCATTGAACAATTATTATCTGAAATGTTCCTAGTATTTCACTTTGAATCACTATCTCTTGCTTTTCCAAGCCATGTATCCAGCTGTGATGCCTTCACACCTTTCACTGGATTGAAAAAGAGTCATTCATCATCTTCACTTTCCAGATAAATGTATAAACCACTCAACAAGAATACAAAAAATAGCCATTTATAACAAGAAGAATTGTACCAACAGGGATCTGAAGGCAAATCTTGATCAATATTAAAGGGATTTAGTTTGTAGAGGAACTAAACCCAGAGTTGTTAGTGTTGGTCAGGGATGTTTATTAAAGAATTAAGCCTCCTGTTTCCTAGTTGCTGACTGTGAAAGGAAAATGGACTGCCATTCCTCCACGTATCACTGAGGAGAGCGCTTACTACTCTCAGAGGAGGTGGCAGACGAGTGCCATCAATGTGGCACTCATCCTGCAAAACCAGTTTTAACAGCCCTTTGCACAGAGGATGTGACTCATGACTAACAGCAGCCACTGTAAATAATTTGGGGTACATTGAATTCTGATCAGAAGGCGCGTTGCATGTAAAAGCATGCAGAGCGGAAGAGATGATTCAAGAGAGTGAAAAAATTCATGCAGAGTAGAAAGGGAATGTGCAAAAGTGTGTTCATGAGGCAGGAAGAAGGCATGGGGCCAATCAGATCATGTAACTCTGACATCAGTTTCAGCAACCTCAAAGTCGTCTATGTGCTTTACGGTCAATCTTGGTTTCCTTTTCGTGCTGGGATGATATCTGCTTCTTATTCCTCATTTAGTTTGTTTTCTCTAATCACTTCATGGTCCCCCACTAAATCTAATAATACTCTTAATGAAGATGATGATAATAAGGAAAGCAAGTCTCACAGCGAGTGGCATGCAGCCGGAGCCAGCAGAGGGCCACGCAGGGTAATTACAAGCTGTGAGTAATTGCAAATATCAGGCCTGAGGAAGGAAGACAAACCAAACCCATTACATGTGGGGGGGGAATTTTATTCTTTACCACATGTGACCTTAAGGTGCACTTAAGATGATTCTGACCTTTGAACTTTCTGATGGAAAACAAGTGCAGGGGGAATGTGAATGCAGAAATCCATAAAGTATCACTTGAGGATCAGTGTTTTATATAGAGAGGCGAAGTCCCTCCCTTTCCGGGGGAGCTCCATGGGACTTTATTTTGGAAAAAGTATGTATTGAAATCAATGGACAGGGAAAGATTATCTTTCGATTCCGTTTGAATTGTGCCACAAATCACACATATGATGTTTGTCAATTTAAAAGATAATTTTGCAAGTAACATTTTTTTTTCCTAAAACTGTGAAGTAACACTTTTTCTACGTGAAACCGCTCAATGTACATCTCCTGTCTCGCTCCACACACCAAGAAGGCCGTCACGTTGGCACATTTCACTTCTTTCTTTCAGAATGAGGTGAAAAGTATTAAACGAGGTGAAAATCACTACAAGTCTGGGCATGTTGAGAGTACATACACACATGGGGAGTTAGTTCCGTAAGAGCCAGCATGCGGGACCGGGATTCTGGCATTTGTTTTTTTCATTTTGTATTTCAACAGTTTTAGGACAAACTGTGACTTTTTTGACATGGAAATTATTTTTTAAGATTGACATATGTGCAATTCGTGGCACAATTCAAACGGGATCTAAAGATAAGTTTTCTCTCCCCATTGACTTCAAATAGGCCTAATTTTTCCGAAATAAGGTCCCATGGGTCGGATGGGCGGGACTTCGCCATTGCTTTCTAATTAGGAGCAACTTGTGACATTGCTTATGTATCTGTATGAATTAAAATGACCCCAGGGAGTTGAACTGCTTTAAAGTTGTTTCCAAATTGGGAGAAAATGTTCAAACAAGCATTAACGAGTCGAACACGTGTCTTACCAAGCCCCACTCCGACGATCAGCCTCCCCGCCAGCAGGACCTCCTTGCCTGGGGCGGTGCTCAGCACGATCCCCCCGACGGCGAAGAAGAAGCTGGCCAGCAGGATGCACACCCTGCGCCCGAAGAGCCCGTTCAGGAAGCCCCCCAGCAGCGCAGATAGGGCGGCCGCGGCCACAGTACTCGATATGAGCAGCTCCTGCCACAGGGCGCTCAGCTCCATCTCCCGCTTCAGCAGCAACATGGCTCCGGAGATCACCCCGGTGTCGTAGCCGAACATGAAGCCCCCCAGGGCGGAGAACGCGGCCAGGAGGTAGACGAAACCCGGCGTGACATCCTGGGTGAACTGCTTGCGGGCAGCCCTCTCCAGGTCCCCGGTGGAAGAAGGAGGCAAGGCGGGAGCTCCGGCGGGAGGACCGGCGGGGGGAGCCGCGGCGGAGGAGGCGCCCTGGCTGCTGAGGCTGGCGCTGGACGGAGCCTTGATGAGACTCCGCTCCCCTCCGTCGCTCACTTTCTTCCACCGCTCGCCCATCCGGTTGCTCATACTACGCAGATTGTAGTCATGGTCGGACTGCTTTCGCGACATATGGGAAACACAACACAGCACAGGACAGGGCTGCTGAGTTGTATTTGATGCAAAAAAGAAATGAAAACTAATTTAACCCACCCCACCCCCCTCAGTTTGGAGTTACCACAGCGTTAGTTATCCACAACCACCAGGTAGGCTATAACTGCTGGGTAAAGTTGTTCTCCAGCCGGGTGTGTGTTCGTGCGTCGCATCCCGTGGTCCTGATGGGAGAGTTGGAGAAGAGTGGGGAGGAAAGGTGAGATAGGAGGAGTGTAGTGGAGCAGATCGTCACCACCAGCGTCGGCATGACGCAAATAAATATTGTTTTGAAAGCATGATGCTTGAGTGGATCGCTTATGGCGACAATTAGGCTAAGCTTGCTGCAATTAAATGAAGTCTTGGACGTTATATACTCCAAATACAAAGCAATACTTTTGTTTAGGCTACTAGATGATCATCAGGATGCATGGCTTAATGCAAACAATGGTATTGTTTTTGTATTTGAGTACAATCACAATCTAAATTGCATACTTATATAGATCGATATATATAACGGTATGCAATCATAGTGTGTGTTTATAAATATAGCTTAGATTCTTAACGATGACAGATTTCATCTTGGCTTCATCTTGTGTTTCACCTGTTGTGCAGCAGGCTGACTATTAGGAACATGGCTGCCCCCTGCAGGTCTTACTCTGGTATTACCGATTCTGCATACAGTCACACACATTGAAAGTCCAAAAGGTCTACATTAATTATTAAATAACATCTCTATACAGCTGAGACATTTTTCTAAACATACACATGTCTGTTGACAAAAGAACTGAGTAGAGAAGGCATTTCAGTTATATTCTAGCCACTTGGTTTGACAAAAGATATAAAAAACGTGGGATTAATTCTAGAATTCTAGGAGATATACAGAATAATTGTACCTACTTTCATTTTTGGCCAATATGGGGATACACTTTCTGATTATTTGTGTACTCGTTTGTCCCATAACATATTTAAAAGGTGGTTATAAATAGCCTATCACAGTATTTGAAATCCCTAAATTAAAATGTCCAAATGTATTTTATTATCCACCCACAACCAAAATACATTTAGTTAAATATTGGGTACCGCTTTACAATAAGACTACCCTTATAAAGGATTCATAAAGGGCTTATAATTAGGTTATTAATTAGGTTGTAAACACTTTATTAATCATTAAGAAACATTTATAAACCAGTTCTCAAATAGTTTTCATACATCAACACAGGCTCACTATTTGGCAAGATGACTAAGCCTTATATTGGCTACGTAGCTTACTTCGTCTTCTTCATCAGCCAACATCCTTGGTATCTGTTGTTCACAGAGTTGATTCCCCCCCTTCCATCTTGATGTTTCTTGGCATCTCTTTATGACCATTTATTTACGAGTTACTAAAATGTATAGTTGCCAAAAGGGAGCCTTGTTGTATAGTGTAAAACCCATTCCCATGTATTAATGAGTTACTACCATTTATAATAAGGCTTAGCAGTACAGATAAATGGGCTCACTATTTGGCAAGCAACCGGTTACAGTTGCCCTGTTTATCTCATGTCTTATAAAAGCTTATTAAGGATTTATAAAGTGTTCACAGCGTAATTAACAAATGAATTACAAACTATTCGTAAACCCTTTATAAGGGTATTCTTATTGTAAAGTGGTACCAAATAGGGTTATATAAGACAATGAAACTATCAAATATTGACCCTCACTTTGATACAGAGTCAAAGCGACCTCATCAGACTGAAGCTACACCCACACAATGTGCTTGGAAATAAGGAAAACAAATTACACATTTTTTTGTAATGATGAATAAGCCAGTTATTGTAATTTGATTAATAATTTGATCTAGAACAGGGGTTTTCAACGTGTGGGTAGGTGAGCCTCCCCTCAGAGAACATAAGAACAGCCGCGCCCCCCCTCCCAATTATTATTGCTGTTATTATTATTATTATTATTGTTGTTGTTGCTATAATGCAGGGGTATTCAATTGCATTTCAAAGAGGTCCAGTAAGAGAAAATGTAATTAAATGCTCCGTTTTCGCTGTCTACCTTCCGCCATTTGAAATTACTCCGACTGTTTCTCTCCTCTTGTTGTGTCTCTGTGTGTGTGTGTTTGAATCTATCGTGCTGACTGCACCGATTTGATTGGCTGAGTAGCGTCACCTCCTTAAAACATTAAACAATAACTTTTTTAAACCTTTTTATTTTTATGTTTTAAACATATTGTATAAAACTCCCCCACTACTTGGACTTGCTTGCACCCCTCTAGAATAAGCCCGAATGGTCTCAACCATATTGCATCAGTAACGTGCACTTGTTATCATAACAAGATCGCAAGGACATTGGTAGCGATCGGAAAATTGAGTGTTGTTCAGTTTGTGTGTTGTGGAACATGCGTGTCCGTGCATGAAAATATACCACACACCCAATTACAATTGCATGTTCAATTCACTACCCTGGAAGTTAATACAGTTGTTAAAGTTGGAACAGCCTGTGGACAGCCGTTCTTCCTTGCATGTCAGTCGCCGACACCTTCTTACAGAGCACATCTAGCTGCAGCACGACCTGTATATTTCCGCACGCCGTGTTCTCAAGACATATATCTTTTAACATTTTCAAAATGGTGGATAAATCCTTATATGCTCCCGGCAACACACTGAATGTCAACTTTGCCTCCTTATTACACTCACCCCTACTTTAGTGGGAACAATGAGTCTGCCTCTTTGATGCACACAGGAATAAACACAGATCATACTCTGGCTGCAGCCTTTACCGGTACTTGCTTTTGATCAAAGTCAATTCGGAAAACCTGCACTCACACAGGTACAGTAGGTGAAGGTGAAGGGAATGAGCACTTTTACAGCCTTTTTGGCGAGGTGGGGGAACAGGTCTCCACAGACAGCCACAAGTGGGCAAGTGTCACTTTACTCGTCTTTTTCTCGTTCTTTTGTGTCTCACGCTGCGCCTCCCCTGAAGCTCTCTGGCACCCCCCAGGGGAGGCGTGCCTCACACTTTGAAAACCGCTGATCTAGAACATTTCAATCCCTATTTCCCAAAGCACAAGATGAGGTCTGTATCTGTGAGTTTATTATCATGTAAGAAAAAGAACATTAACAAATTCTTAGAGTCTAGATGTATGCCAAAAATAATGCCTAACTCCCGAGGCTAAAGATCGAACAACATGTCCTCACGAGGCCATGACAACCCCCGTCTCTCATGTTGTGGACTCCCTCTTATGAACACTCAATCATTGTCCTTACCTTCCTTCTCCATTATTGATCAGGCTTGAAACACAGAACAGTAATCTGGGGGAACATGCTGCATGGCTGCAGCCTGGAGAGATGACATGGCTGCAAATGCTTTCATGTGTGGAGAGGATCAATATGTGGACAGTGGTGTCCCACAAAAAGGAGATTGAGTACGTCCTGATAATGGATGATTGAGCCAATTAGAGAAGGAGGGTAATAATGGGATGAGCTTCCTGCACGCATTATTGTGTACGCATGGTTTCATGATGGGGGAAACCTATAATGGCTCTTTTAAGGAAATTAACCTTGTGATGTCTACTGAGTAAAGGCCTAAAGACAGTGATGTGTGTCAATCATTTTTAAGATCCGTTTCAAACCTTCAATCCAGATTATCTGAAATTAGGTAAGGGATTTAGCCCTGATCTGTCCACTAGCTATAACATTTTATAATACTCATGAACAGGGAATATAGAAAATGTATAATCGGATTCCTATCAAATGTACTGAACATATGCATGTACTGTCAATCCTAATTATCCAATGTAGTACACAATGCAGAATAGGATCGATTATTGAGTCCCATAATAGGAAAGCTATTGAAATAATCATGACTTTCAATAACAAAAAACTGAATTTCCATTTAAAATATTCATTTAAAATAGAAAAAGCTCTAGAATCCAATAAGGAAAGTAGTATGGGAAATGTGCACGAAGGTCCACAGCTCCATAGGCCTTAACACTTGTGCCCTCCTCGAATTTTCAACCTTTCGACCCCTTCGTGGCAAAAATGTACACGCCCCAAACAACTGCTATTAAATCATCATACATCAATATCTTTTTCTACTTTTTTTTTTTCATGAATCACTTAAACAACTTCTAAAGTACTCAAAACTACCAAACATTCAATCATCTTCTGGATTTTAACCCTTTAAATGCCTGTTTCATTATTTGAATTATCTCATTATTTGTCACGATCTGTCTGTGTTGTGTTTTGTCTTGTCTTTTTCTGTCTTTGGTTTCATGTTTTATTTTGAAAAGTCTTCACCCCCTGTCTTGCCTGTGGCTGTCTGTGGCCGTTTCTCAATCGCGAGGAAACTGGCTTTCAAGCCAATATTTCAAGGATACTACGTCATCGAGTGCCGCCAAAACGAGACCCTCAGTGTCCTATCCACTTTCAGATGAAGGGTCAGAGGAACTCCAAGAAATGCTGGACTCCAGAGAGCATTCTGTGTCAGACCCCCCCTCGAACCTTGTGTCTTCTTCAGATGAGTCCTGCAGCTCGCTGGCAGAAGAAGGCTACGAGATTATTTCTGAAGTCTCCTCTGCACCGAAATGCTTCTTCATTTTAGTTCCTTCTCTTTGCTCCAGGTCTTTCTCCTTCCCTGCTCACGAATGAAATAAGCCCTTTGTCAAACTGCATGTTTATATTTGGCAGCCAGGTGCATAAACACAACACACTAACAGTTGTTTTTTGTTTTTGAGTAATCAAGCAGCTCTTCAAAGACAAATCAAACACATCCCTCAAAAGGTGGCCTTTTTTTACCCATGAAATGATCCGTGCATACTTACAGATTCTCACACACACACACACACCCCCCCCCCCCCCCACACACACACACACACACACACACACACACACACACACACACACACACACACACACAGACACACACACGGAGAGGGAGGAGAGGTGTGTGCTGGTTGTGCACACGCCTAAAAATAGTTGTTCTACCACCTGAGAGAGCACCAGGTCACATGCTGCAGGACCTGCTGGTCTGCTGCTGGAAATGACACACACACACAAACAAACACAAACACACACACACACACACACACACACACACACACACACACACACACACATATACACACACATATACACACACACACATACATACTCACACACACACACAGCACTCTCGGGCCCCCTGGTAGTCACACGGCTCCATAATATAACCGGCAAAAATGTAAGAATTTCATGCAGGCCTACAGTGGGAAAATTGTGTAATCTGTTGGAATAGAGTAGAAATATGAAATATCACTACTTTTCTTCTAAATGAAATGCTGACATTACAAAATGCATGGTTTTATACTGCAATGCAGTGAGATATCATAAAATGTGGTCTGAATGGAAGTCAATGAGGCATTTTTTAGAGTAATTCAAATAATGAAACAGGTGTTTAAAGGGTTAAATCCCTGACAATGATTGAATGTTTGGTGGTTTTGAGTACTTTAGAAGTTGTTTATGTGATTCATGAATCCAATCCAATCCAACTTTATTTATATAGCACTTTAAAACCTTCAGACCAAAGTGCTGTACAGAGAGATAAGCTCACACAACATAATATAAATACATTTAAAGTACAAAATACAAACAGAAAACAAATCAGAATAAACGTAATAATTAAAAAATAAATAAAAGCCATATAATAAAAACAATAGACCACTGAAAGCAAATAAAAGCAACAATCTACTTGTTTCCGAATGCTAAGGAGAAGAGGTGGGTTTTAAGACGGGATTTAAAAGCAGAGAGTGTGGGAGCCTGTCTGATGAGCAATAGCAGGTCGTTCCACAGTTTAGGGGCGGCAGCAGAGAAAGCATGGTCCCCTCTGCGCTTAGACTTTGTTTTTGGCACCCTCAGGAGCAACTGATCAGCTGACCTGAGAGTGCGAGTGGACGTGTAGCTGTGTAACAGCTCAGAGAGGTAGGGCGGGGCCAGGCCATTGAGGGCTTTAAAAGTAAATAAAAGAGTTTTAAAATGAATCCTCAAATGAACGGGCAGCCAGTGGAGCGAAGATAAAATGGGGGAAATGTGCTCGTATTTGCGTGTGCCAGTTAGTAGCCGTGCTGCTGCATTTTGCACCATCTGCAGGCGAGCAAGGGAGGATGCACTTATCCCCATATATAGTGCATTACAATAATCCAAGCGGGAGGTGACGAAGGCATGGATTACCGTTTCAAAGAGGTCACTATTTAAAAAAGGCTTTATTTTGGCTAGCTGCCTGAGGTGGAAGAAGCTGTTTTTAACAACTGCCTTGATCTGGCTGTCAAGCTTGAGTTCAGGGTCCATCTTTATCCCAAGATTTGTGATGGTAGGCCTGGTGGAGTGGCCCAGGGGTCCTAGGTCTATAGGAGTGTTCCGAGGGGCACCAAAAACCATCACTTCGGTTTTGTCATCATTTAATTTAAAAAAGTTGCATGACATCCAGGATTGAATGTCTTCAAGGCAGTTTAACAGCGTTTTAATTGAATATGAGTCGTTCTTTTTAAGTGGCACATATATTTGGCAATCGTCTGCATAGCAATGGAAAGCGATACCGTGCTTCCTAAGAATGGACCCAAGAGGGGGCAAATACAAGGAGAACAACAGGGGGCCTAACACTGAGCCCTGTGGAACCCCACAAAGGAGAGGATCAGACGAGGACTCAGAGTCCCCAAGGCTGACGCAGAAAGTCCTACCAGTCAGATACGACCTAAACCATTCGAGGGCTTTGCCCCTAATGCCCACCCACTGCTCCAAACGAGCCATCAGGATCTCATAGTCCACTGTATCAAAAGTGGCCGTTAGATCAAGGAGTAAAAGGATAATGCATTCACCTGAGTCTGTTGCTAAAAGGATATCATTCAAAACTTTTAAAAGAGCTGATTCCGTGCTGTGCAAGGTTTTAAAACCAGATTGGAAGACCTTGAGTACCATGTGCTCTTCCAGAAAAGCGAGAAGTTGACTGTATACAATCTTCTCTAGGATTTTGGACATAAAAGGCAATTTGGAAATGGGCCTAAAGTTTGCAAGAACTGTGGGATCCAGACTAGGTTTCTTAATAAGTGGTTGTACAACGGCATTTTTCCAATTTTCCGTAACAACCCCTGTACAAACAACAAGAACAAAAGGTCCTATAGTGGGGAATACCTCTTTAAAAAATCGAGGAGGGACAGGGTCGATTGGAGAACCAGAGGGTTTTATTTTGGAGACAATCTCCTACACAGAGATAAAAGAGTCGGCTCAAAACGGTCAAAAACAGCAACGCAGGGGGCAGAGACAGAGGTGTCGTTTGATGGAGCAATGATTTGAGTCCTAGTTGAAGTGACTTTATTAATAAAAAATTGAAGAAAATGTTCACAGACGGCAGGGGAGGTCTCCACACAGGTAGTCTGAGGGGCATTAAGAGCTGAATCTATTGTCTGAAATAGTACACGAGGTTTGTGACAGTTTAAAAGAATGATGTCAGAGAAATGTTTTCTTTTTGCCTCTTTTACAGTTTTCTGATAGAGACGCCAACACTGCCTCAGCATTTGAAAAGAGACTTGTAGTTTGTCCTTATTCCATCTTCTTTCAGCTCTACGGCATTCACGTCGGGCAGCCGAGTCGTGGCATTTAGCCAAGGCTCGGATTTAGTTTTGGGTTGCCTTGTTTTTAATGGAGCCACAGTGTCCATAGCAGCTTTACATGTGGAGTGAAACCATAAGCTAAGCTCCTCCGTAGTGTTAGACATAGGCTCATGGATAACACAGTTTTCATGATTAAACACGGCCGAAAACTGACCAGCAGTGGAAGTGTTAATTATACGAGATAGCCGGGCAGCAGCGCGCGGTTTGAAAGTAGTACAGGCAAGTGTAACATCAAATAAAACAGGCATATGATCTGAGAAAACAGCGTCACATATCTCCAAGTTAAGAACAGGCAAACCATTTGATAAAACAATATCAAGTGTGTGTCCGTGTTCTTGCATGGGGCCAGACACATACTGAGCAAGACTAAAAGAATCAACGAGGTTTAAAAAATCCTTTGCCATAGGTTTCTCAGGACAACACACATGAATATTAAAATCCCCAACAATAAGGACACGGTCATATTGCGGCATAATTTCAGCCAGAAAGTCAGAGAAATCTTTTAGGAAGTCCTTATTGTATTTAGGAGGTCTATAGACCATTGCACATAGCACTGTGTGAGAGCGGCCAAGCTCGAACACGCTCAGTTCAAAGCTGCAAGGAGAGAATGACAGCGATAGTTGCTGACATTTAAAATCACTCCTGAAAACTGTAGCTACTCCTCCGCCTCGGCCCGAAGTCCGTGGAGAGTTAAAATAGCAGCAATCTGGAGGTAAAAGTTTGGTAAAGGCGCTGGACTCACCAGTACCGAGACATGTCTCAGTGACGAAGAGGAAATCCAGTCCTTTTGAAGTGAAGAACTCCTTAATGACAAAAGTCTTGTTTGTCAATGATCTGGCGTTTATGAGGCCAAACCTGGCAGGAGCCAGTGGGTCCGCGGCGTCTGAGGTCCAGGGAGCCCGACAAATAGACAGCAGGTTATTCAGATTCACCCCGCGCCTACGGGGACGAGGGGAGCAGGGCCCGCGGCCGGGCTGGAAAGCTTAGTCCGGGCCGATGACAGGTACCAACCAGGCATCGACAGGGTCCAGATAGCGACGATGAAGACACAGGCGAGGCACGGCGAGGTATTCAGTCCTTAAGATAGGACAAGCTGAAAATTCCTTCATCCTCACCAGTCGACCACTGCGTTTTCCGCGGTGGCGTTTATGGCGGGGAGTTGGAGCTGGGGTGCGGCACAGGTAAGCTGGTACTCCCAATAAGAACGGGAGGAGCATTTAATATGTCCACGATTCGAATTCACAGGATTTAATTCCGAAAAACGAAGATCCAGAAGTGTTTGGCAATCGTATATAGAGAGTTGACATTTAGGGCAAAAAGTGACAAAAACAGCACAAACACACAACGCTCGCAGATACGGACGGCAGGCCACACACACTGGCGCCATCTTGGTCCTCCAAAAAAAAAAGTAGAAAAATATATTGATGTATGATGATTTAATAGCATTTGTTTGGGGCGTGTACATTTTTGCCACAAAGGTGTCCAGAGGTAGTATCTGACACTACGTAAAAAATAATAATGCAGTCAAATCAATTTTGTTGCTAATCTTTGACACATCCAAGACTCTAATAACCACCAAAGTTCCATCCCTCTACTAATTATTATATTGAAAACAATTCATTTTTTGTGTTTTTTTTTAAAGAGAAATTAAATAATTCAAATAATGAAACAGGCCTTTAAAGGGTTAACATCCTGAATATTATTGAATGTTTGGTAGTTTTGAGCACGTTAGAAGTTGTTCAAGTGATTCATGGAAAAAAAATATATATATATATTGATGTATGAATAGCAGTTATTATGGGCGTGTACATTTTTGCCACGAAGGGGTCCAGAGGGTGAAAAATGCATCACGAGAGAATACAAAACATGTAAGAGTAAACGACAATGGATTTCAAAAACTTGACTCAAAAGAAGACTTCTTGCAAAAATCCATGCCAAAAGCACAGCTGAAATGATCACCAAATCAAAAACAAAAGTCAGGAAAAATGTACAAAAATGCCCGAGGAGGGAACAAGGGTATAAGATGCTTTTGTAAGATATGTTAAGTAAGAAAGTTGCTGACACATTAGCCATATCTAAACACCCTAATATTATCAATTGGAACATAATACCTTAATTCACAGGTGGTGGGTAAAGAGTGATTAAAAGCCTCCTTACTCAAATCAGTGAGGCAGTAAAAAGATTTAACACATCAGCAGGCTACGTTAATTGTTCAGCTTAACCATGGAAAGAAATCTGAATAGTTGCAGAACACTAATTTTAAACATAATCTGGTGCTTTCCCTCACCTCTGACATAGAAAAATAACCAACCACATCCTGGTTCACGCACTCTGGCTCTCATTTAGCCCTTCCTCATCTGTCATATTGTCACCAATGGTCCTCTGTTAACCTTCAAGGCATTGTCTGGTTTTACATTGTTTGCCAAAAGCAAACATCTACCTCTCCATCAGGAAACATTTGAGTTTAAAGGAAAAGTGTCTCAAGTTTCAAACTTTCTAAGTCTTCCCCTCTGTGTTTGTGCATCTATCGTGGCCTTTTTTGTAGTCAAGATTTATTTTTCACACATAATTTCCCATTAGTTCATACATTGAAGGTCTGTTGGTGGTTCCCAGAGTCAGAGCAGAGCGTTCAGCTACCAAGCTGCCTTTCTCTGGAACCAATTAATTAATTAGTGAGGAAGACAGTGTGGAAAAATGTTGGGACACATTGGACCTCCCTTCAAGTTTTGAAGACCATACTTTTGAATAAAGCCTATATTTAGAGGTGGTTTAAGATCACCCTGCTGTCCTACATTTAATGGTGTTTGTTTCTGTTTTCTATGGTTTTTTATGTATTTTTACTCTCTTTCTGTTTTATGTTACCTAGTTTATTCGTATTTCACGTTCTATCTTGTCTTTTTAACATTTTTTGTAATTTTATTTATCTTTTAACAATGTCATCTATGCTTTTTGATCTTTAAAGCCCAAACGTGTTTTGTGATATTGGGCTATATATAAATAAACTATGATTTGATTCGAAAGAGATTATTGGGAAACCATGAAATAGATTCATGTAACTGTTAATGCTTTATGATTTGCAGGATATCCGTGAATATGTGTGATCATTTCCAAGTTTCTCTTAATCGTTAATCCTAATATTTTTTTTATTTTTAGTTTCCTGGTTTGCCTTCGTGTGGTGTGAGGGGTGGTTCAGAGGGTTAGACACTGCATATAAAGCCATGTGTTGGGCTGTGGCTGCAGTTGCCCCTGGTCTCACCTGCTTTCCTGCAGCCACAGAGCCACAGGCAGCATGGCCTCGCCGCGATGGATACTGGCATTCTGCGTTTCTCTATTCTCAGGTACCAATTACTCATTTGATCATTTGAATATACTTCAAATTTTCCAAGCAAAAAAAGTGTCAAGGAACAAGACTATTACTAAATCAAAAATATACAATATCACCACATTTCTTCAAAAGAAAAAGCATAAATAGCTACATGATAAGGATGTTTTATTATTTTAGATATTTGTTGTTTTTTATGGTTGTTAACAATATCTATTTTGTCACATTTTACCAACTGGAGTAGGAAAAGTAAATCAGTCATCAGTGCCACATTGAGTGGTGAATTAAAAGAGGTACTTGATTACAAATTAGAGGTACTTGTAATCTACTATTATAGTATTTTAATTTCCCCCTTCTTTATATTTCTACTATAATGCAATTAAAAAGCAATTACCTTTTACTCAGCTAAATTCTTTGAAAGCTTTAGTGACGAGTTACTTTATAAATGATTAATTTAGACACAAAGATTATGAAAATATTTGAAAAAGTTCACTATTGTAGTTTAAACCACACAAAGTTAAAGTACTTTCTAACTACCTGGTACAGTGCTCTCAATAAAGGACCTTTGTATAAAAAGTATTTAATCGTACCACATCTCTATTTTGAATTAGCATATTGTAACACTAACCTGCTGTATCCATTCATTTGTGTTGAAATTAAATATTTAATTTTTTTTAAATATATATTTTGACTTCCACCTTGAAACCGTATTTCTCTCCTAGTGTTAGGCACCGGGGAATCGGTCACAACAACTGAAAGTCAGAAATGTGAGTATAAATGTATTATTATTATTATTGGATCCCAATCAGTTAATTATACATAAAACAAATTTAATTAATAAACGATTTTATTAGCTTTATTTTACAATTTTTTTTATTCACTTTTTTGTCAGTTGCTTTCTGAAGCTAGACACAGGACAATTTCACTGCATGTTTTACTCTGTAAGATTGTGTATGTAGAAAACAAAACCTTATTTGATTTGGTTTTTAATGACTTGTAGTGATAGTGAATTAGGTGGCTTGTCTATTTAGAATTGTTACTTAAAATCATATTTTGTTATACAATATTACAAGAAAAGGAGCATTCACATTGTCTGTCATGTTAGAAGTCCAAAAACCTTTAGCAGGAGAAACACAATACATTTGGACAGTGATATTTTAAACCCTCCAGAAACATACAAGAAAAACTGAATGGACTTATTGCTTTATTATTGAGCTCCGTTAAGCCGTCGTTAATCAGTAACTTGCTCACAGACACTTGCAGGACTTTTGGCAGCGGCGTCGTCCAGCCTTTCAACGGTTCAAGTTTCTACGTTCGGTCCAACTGCATGTTCCTCCTCACCCACTTCACCCACCACCGGGTGGAGTGTGACATCACCACACGGCGAGAGGACGACGGGCTGCTGGCCCGAGTCGAGATCATCATCAACAAAGTCAGGACGGTTGTGCAGAATGGAAGCATCCTGGTGGAGGGGAAAAGGTTCGTGCCAAACCAAAACCCAGCCTGATCCTGTTTTATTACGCAAAGAAACTTCAGACTGTTTTGCCAAGGAAGAAATCATTCACTTAAATGGCTTTCATAATCAACCTTTACTGTGAGGTGACACTTTTATGCATTCCTATTGTTATTAATGTTAGTCAATTATTAGCTTTGACTTTGGGACTCTCGATTGTTAATAGTTTGTCTATTAAACAAATTGAGCAAATTGAATACCTAACTACTTTTATATATAAATCAATGAGGAAATAGGAATACATAACTTTCTCGTCAGTCAGGGGCACTGAAGCTGTTTAAGTCTAGTCTTAATTGTGTGGAACCTGTTTCCTGTATCTGTGCTGATATCTCTGTACATTCATTTGTTGACAGTGTTTCCCTTCCGTACGACCACACCTACCAGCATATCTTTCAGTATGGCATCTACACCAAACTGAAGAGCTCGCTGCTTCCTCTGTCCGTCACCTGGCACAATGTTCCCGGAGGAGTAGACACTCTGTGGGTGAGTTAATAACATTCAGCATGAACCCATAATCCTTGTTGTGGATTATTCACATGTATTTAAGGACTGCAGAACAATAACCTCAACCACTGAACCTTTATAAAAAACTTGTTGTTAAGGTGGAGTTGGAGCAGGAGCTAAGCACCGACATGACTGGACTGTGTGGAAAGCACACCACCCAAGGTATGTTGGTTAAAAGACAGATTTAATATACGTTTTTTAGCAGCAGTGCTTTTATTAGTAGCGGTATTTATGATGTTGTTAGGATATAAACTAGTTGTATAACGAATAAGTACATTAAGCTGTATATCAAACGTTTCAATAAAGACAAAAAAAACGAGTTAGACCACAGGTGAAAAATAAATGTTAGTATTCTAATCATTATAATCTAGCTGATTAAACTAATGCACACATTTAGCTATTGCCAAACTTTGATGTTTTTATGCTTTGCTCTAAGAATTTACAATTTCCATGAAACCAGGAAACAAGCAGCAGTTGATCACAGAGAGCGAGCTCGCTGATGACACGTGTCAAACCCGAGATCCTTTCTCCGCTGTCAATCAAGTAAGTGAACTGTTGCAAGGTCATATAATACCAGACCCCGTCCTGGGGAGGCCCGCCCATACAGGATTATGGCCCTGCCTGGAGAAGTCAGCATTATTATTGTCGACCATAAATAAATAATAATAATGTTGTTTCAAGATCAGTGAAATTCACTGAAAAAGCACATATGTTACTTATATGCTAATAATTATTCAGCAATAACTGTTGAGCCCATACCACCTATTATTTTTAACTTTGATCCGGCCCTCTGAAATCAAATGGCCACCCCTGCATTTAGGTCTGCCGCAGTGTCTGACAATACCATAATATATAATTGTTCCACATTGAAAGTGATTTCTCTCATAATACTTGTAGGCATGCAGGGAGTTCTTTTCCTACACCCTGGAATGTCTGCTAGCTCAGACGCCTCATTATATTAAACTCTGTGAGGAGAACATTTACGGCTGCGAAACGAGCAAATACATCGGCTGTGCTTTCTTCAAAGAAGTAGTCCAACAGTGTGGAGACAACAGCCATGCCTGGAACATTTGGAGAACGGTTACTCACTGTGGTAGGTGCTCTTCAAAACTAGATTTTGAAGTTCTTTAAATTTGGACACTTGATGATATTGCCTGTTTCTGTGTGCTTATGCAGATGAGCCCAGGTGTCCCGGGAATCTGGTTTACGTAGAACTGGGTGCAGCCTTTGTTCCCAGCTGCTCCAATCGGAACCCAACCTCCTCCAACCAGGAACTCACCAGCTCCTGTGTCTGCCCTCAGGGTGAGCACTGTCTGACTTTAGGATGTAGCTCTTTACTTACATTAGCCTTTAAAAGCCTAAAAGTTATACTCATTTGTGTTGTAGGTACGGTGCTCAATGATCACGAAGATAGCTACCAGTGTGTGAGTGTGTCCAGCTGCCAGTGTGTGTTTGCTGGTAAAAGCTACTCACCCGGAGACATACATAGCACTAAGTGTCAGTCATGGTGAGTGGGTGGAAAACTGTTTTAAAACATACAAATGATCCATGAGTCGCACATTATCTGTCGTAAAGTTTTACTTTTTTTCACAAAGTCTTTATTGATCAGCAGTATTTAGTATGCAATATATGGAGAAATAAATATGACAAATATTTTTGGATATGCCTACACCCCCTTTTACAACTACTGTGATTCTGTATGTATCCTGTCCTGAATTTTCCTTTACCTCTCATTTTAATAAAATCATCAAATAATTCTGTCATAAAGTAATATGATAATAATTCTGTCATAAATATTTATTACGCTTTTAAGGGTGTATTGTGCCATAAGCTTGACTAAAGCACCACTTGCAAGTTATTTTTTAAGTTTGTGTTTTATGCAATAAAGCTAAATCAATAAATGTATATCCATTAAGTATCAAAATGAGGTTATTTGGATAGTGTAGTGTAGTGATATCATCGGTCTGAAGTTTTTACTGTGAGTTTTTTTCTCGTGTTTTTCCACAGTACGTGTGTCGATGGGAAATGGCAATGCTCTGAAAACCTCTGCCCCCCCATATGTGTAATCGAAGGGCAGTTTGTGACATCATTTGATGCCAAAAAATACGTCCTGCCTGGTAAATGTACATATGTGGCTTCACAGGTAAATATTTCCCACTTCCCACGACATGTAACATTAACCCATGTTGTCTTTTTATGGTACTAACTTTGTTTTTATTTTCAAGGGTCTCTACTGGACAATAACAATAGAGTTTTCCAAGAAGGCACCCTCACTAAAAACTGTTATTCTTCAGCTTTTTCAGGTACTAGCACTCTTTAAAGTTGAATTTAAAATTCCACAATCAAACAATCAAAGAACACTGATGAATGAACAGTCATTAAATATAAACACTCTTTCTTGGGTTTGCAGGAAACGTATACATTCTCTGAAAACAGGGTTCAAATTGGAGGGGAGACGATCACTGAACTTCATCAATCTGGTAAAATAAATTGGAAGAACAGTTGTCCATTTGATCTATTTAGGGTTCCCGTAATATGCCTGGTAACCTTGTTATTAATCCATAATGGCCTTGTTACCAAACCACTGATAACTTACCCCCCTCTGTCACCTGTCAGATCATGCTCTGGTTTTCTGGCAGTCCTCCATGTACGTCCAGGTCGACACATCCTTTGGTATGAAGATCCAAGTCCAGATGTCTCCTGAAATCCAGCTGTACATCACCCCGCCCAAAGACCACACTGGCGTAATCTCAGGTTAGGATCTCAGTTTAAAAACAAGCCAAAATATATCACAATCTCCCAAAACCAAATACAAAATAGACATCCTTTACCCTCTGTTTTGTTATCCCATACCGCCTGTCTTCCAGGTCTCTGTGGCAACAACAACAACGACACCACAGATGACTTCACCAGCAGCAGCGGGATCATCGAGAACTCTGCTCAGCCGTTCGCTCAGTCCTGGAGCGTGGGGACTTGTGCAGTGAACATACCCCCCTGCATCAACACTGACAATGGTACCAATTAAAAATGAGATACGTGTGCTTTTAAAATGTCGGAAACGTATAGAAATCCACACACATGGTTTATTTGTTTACCTGAATTCTGCATTAGCTATTTTCAAAAGAAAATAGACATCAAGTTGTTACATTTTGATAGTAGAAGAATCAAATGTGCTTTTTTTATATTTTTACAGAGATTTTCGCTGATGAGAAGTGCTCAGTGTTGAACGTCCCCACTGGGATATTTGCTAAGTGCCATGGTCATATCCCTACTAATCACTACCACACGGTAAAGGGCCTTGTGCACAAACTAAATCCTTATTATCAACATTTAATGGTTGTCGCCTGTTGTTCTTACACTGATTCTTATGTCCAGGCTTGCATCAAACGAACATGTAACTGTGGCAGCAGCTTGCCTCAGTGCCTGTGTGGCTCTCTGGGTAGTTATGCCAAAGCCTGTGCCAGTCTGGGTGTTGTGATTGGTGACTGGAGGAAAGCTACCAACTGCAGTGAGTTCAGCTTTGATAAAAATACAATTTATTCCATCTGCATTCTCACACTTTATTTTACACAGTCCACTGAGAAGAGCCAATGGTCACATTTTTTCAATTTCAATTTACTGATGACAATTTAAGTATGATTTCAACATCGTCTACACAACAGATGTTAATAAAATAAATGTAAATACACTTGCAACAACTTTTCACACTATGTTTATATTTTAGATTACTCTAACTTAATCTGGATGTTTCAAACTGTGCATTCTTTACATACTCCAAAGATACATATTTTTCTACTGTTGATATTTATATATTTACTGTTAATTTTTCATTTATTTTAATATTTTTTGCAATCCTTTGTTTACATGCTGCTTTGACAAAACCCATTCCTAATTTAGGATCAAAAAAGTATATTTTATCTAATTTAATCCAACTGTGAATATAAAGACTTTACTATGTAAAGGAAAATGTCACATATTCATATTAATAGTATTAAACCAGTGGTGTATGTAATGTTAATCTCACTGTTGTGTCGCAGCTTTGAACTGTCTAAAGAACCAGGAATTCTCATACGACACGCAAGCCTGCAGACACACATGTCGCTCCCTGTCGGGCCCGGACCCCCGCTGCGGGCTGGACGACGCTCCGGTGGAGGGCTGCGGCTGTCCGGAGGGAACTCACCTGAACCAAGGAGACGTCTGCACCCGAAAGGCTGAGTGCGACTGTCACTACAACGGCGGGACGACCCCACCAGGGGCTGCTATTATCGACGGACGAAATTGGTGGGCATTTAAAACATAAATGACATTAATCATAACATTTTCACAATTGTTTTAGGCTTTATCAGAGCTGTTACAGTGTGCTCAGTAGTCTACATATATGGTGTAAACATGCTTAATCAAAGTTATTATCATGTGTTTATTCCAGCCTCTGTGTAAATGGAGAGCTGAACTGTTCCCAGGATTGTGGTAAATATATATCTCATTTTTTTATATAATCACATTGAACTCCTACCTTTGTTACATGTGCCCGTTTCATTTTCATTCATTAGTAAAAAGTGTAACTTGACAGTGTGTGAATCTGCTTGAAACACAGGGTGCAGAAATGGAAAGGTTTGTGTGCATTGCAGCGAGTACCCTGTCAACACGGCTCAGAAAACCTGTGAGAGTCTCAGCAAACCAATGGTAGGTCAACAGATTATATCTTTATGCACAAGGCTTGCTTATTTGTATATATATTTTTTCTGACTGATAACCTATAAAAACTGTTGGATGTATTGTTTTGTGATGAGCATTTACAAAAATCAATGTCAGTGACTTGCAGCCCATACATTTACCCTTCTTTTCTTTTGATGGGGCAAACTTTGAGCCAAACATATTTTGTATGTTATGACTAGGGTACCAATATGACCTGTGTGAGCGGCTGTTACTGCCCACATGACCAGTATGAGGATCACCGTGGACACTGTGTTTCTCTTGATAACTGCACCTGTGTGTACAGCGGCAAAGTATTCAGTGCAGGACAGCACGTCAGCACCAACTGTAAAACATGGTAACACTAGCTGCTTTTCTACTTGTTTTATTTATTAAAAAATTGTTGTTCCTTCAAAAGCTAATCAAGCCATGATGCAGAGGATGAATACAAGGTTGTCATCCCTTTGTGTTTCAGTGTCTGCGGTCAGGGTCAGTGGCTCTGCAGAGACGAGCCTTGCTCTGGGAAATGTCAGGTTTACGGCAACGGACACTACCAGACATTTGACTCCAACTGGTACCGCTTTGACGGACAATGTCAGTACACACTAGTAGAGGTGAGAACAAACACTGAAGATGGAATAGTATTTTCATGTATCTTAGCTTTGTCGGCCTCTAATGCATCATCTCATCCAAATACTATAAGACATTTAAACAATATGTAGAACACAGTTTGCCTTATTCTTCAATCACAATATGTTTTTCTTCTGCATTTGATTCAGGATGGCTGTGGAGATGAAAACAGCACATTCTCTGTCAGAGTGGAGAGCGTCCCCTGCTGTGATGAGGCGCTCACCTGCTCTCGCTCCATCGTCCTCGACCTGCAGGTGGATGGCTTTTTCCGTCATTTTTCTTTACTAAGACTTTTAAGTTATTTTTCACCTCTTTATTATCCATCTTTATAAAGAACTAAACAAAAAGTAAACACTAAGAACTAGGGATGGGTATCGTTAAGCTTTTAACGGTACTACTACTTTTATCGATACCGCTTATCGGTCCGGTCTTTTATCGGTTCTTTTGGAGAAGAGAAAAAAAGGTAAACGAACTAAACAAATTGTGAACAAAACTAATATTGCTTTTTATTTAAATTAAATACATAATATTTCACATCAAAAGAAACAACAATGGTTTAACAAATCGTATTAAATAATCTGATGACAGAACTGTAAACAGAATAGCTGAAACTTTAACTATATAAACAACTCAGTTACCTCTAATCATTAACCCATGTTTGTATAATTGAGATAACTCCATGTGTTGCTGCTAGCATACATAACACCTGACGTGGAAAAACTACTCGTGGATGGGGCTACAGAGCAACTAGAAAGACAGTCGAACCAGGTGCATTCCTCCGTCTGAATGTGGTGCACTTTTGGAAGATGTTTAGACAAATTTCTCGTGTTACCGCCCTTACATGCTAAACTCTTATTGCGTTTTTGGTAACGAGCTTTGAGACGGGTAAAGTTTAACCACACCTCGGAGCGCGATCTCTCCGCCATCTCCTCCGTGTGTGTGTGTTGCTGCATGTAGCAGCCGCGTGTGTGTAAACTGCCCCGCCCCCTCGCAAGCAGGAGGGGGAGAGAGAGATCAAAAATACTAAAAATAATCATGGACGCATTTTGCAGTCTTTTTGCATATTAGAAACGGAGTTGGCGACACAAAAACTGCAATATAATGTTTGTGTAGCAATAATACATAATACATATATTTTTTAGATGTCTCCAGTACCGATAAAAAGAGCGATAACGTCTGAGCATAACGGTACCACGGTCTTTAATAATTCAGCCCCGGGGCTCGTGTAATACCGGGGCTCGGTACCCATCCCTACTAAGAACTGGCACTAAAGAAGGGGAACTACAGACCTAATATAATAAAGAAGGAATGATATTCAGCGATAGTTGAAATAAATTAAGCGCAGACAGGAAACGAAATATCTAAGCTGAAACAAAATGTGATCATTTCAAATGTCACAATACAAGAAGAATCAATTAAACAACAGATTATTACAACCTTATATAATTCAGTTAACATAAATATGAATAATATGTTATTTAAAGCAATAAATGGTCGTGACGCAGCAGTCTGAATTTTCCAATACCATGAATTGTACCTGTGTTTTCATTAAAGGACAAAGTCACCCTGACACTGAGCGACATGAAGGTAACCAGACGCTACCATGAAGGCTGGACTCTGCAGGGAGACTCACTTTACTCCACACACACTGTCGGACTTTACATCATAATCTCTGTGCCGAGCAGAGGGATAACTCTCATCTGGGACAAACACACCCGCATCACTATAGAGCTGCAAGCACACTGGAGGGTGAGTGATTGTCACATTATCCTAAAAAAATGTATATTATGCACTGCTAAACACAAGGTTAACAATGAATGTTTATTGATTCATATATAACTAGCTCGAGTGAACTGTAAAACTTAAGTGTACTTGAATTTGTAACCATTTTATTTGCAGAACCGAGTCCGTGGCCTCTGTGGAAATTTTGACTTCAATGAGATGAATGACCTACAGATAAGTGGCTCAGCAGGTAGACTGGTTCCTCTTTTTTGTAAAGCACTTTTACTTTTGATGTTTGTCAGTCTAACATTAGAACAAATCTATTTTTTTAGTGGTGTCCAGCCCCTTGGCATTTGGCAACAGCTGGAAAGTGGCCACCCCTCCCTGCTCGGATGTGACAACAGAGATATTTCCGTGTGAACGCAACTCCTACTGCGCAGCCTGGGCCCAGCGGCGCTGTATGATTCTGACAGGAGACACCTTCAGTGAATGCCACCTCAAAGTACGCATTTCACATATTTAGCATGACACCAGGATCAATAGCTGGATACCTGCTCATGTCTTTAATTGCTATAGATTCAAATGTTTTGCAAGATAACAAATATATTACTATTTAAAGTAATAGGGGGCGCCCTTTTATTAAAAACTCAACAGGTGGATCCAACTTCCTTCTACCATGCGTGTGTGCAAGAGTCCTGCTCCTGTGAGTTTGAAGGCAAGTTCCTGGGCTTCTGCACGGCCGTGGCAGCGTACGCAGAGGCCTGCAGCGACCACGATGTTTGTATAAATTGGAGAACACCTGATTTGTGTCGTAAGTAAAAATCATTTTTCACCCACAAAAAAATTGAATTTTGCGCGCAATAGAACTGACACATAAATTAATCAAACTTTTTCTATCTAACTATCCATATGATGAAAGGTTTGTTAGATAATGTAATATTAGAAATGTGTAAAACTTTAACCTGTGATCATTTAAACCTTAGCGGTCTACTGTGACTACTACAACGAGCAGGGCATGTATAGCTGGCACTATGAAGCCTGTGGAAAGATGCTAACCTGCGGCAAAGACAACTACATCACTCACAAACTGGAAGGTAACAGGACCCATAATAGTATTCAAATATAACAGCTTAACACAATTCTTAATCATGTGATTTCTGAATCGTACTTATTTGTTCTTATTTAGGCATTATTGCAAACAAACCCCGCCTCACAATTAATATATCTATTGAATGTTTTTTTGCGCCTATAAAATAAAAATGATGTGTATTTTCCAAAAAAAGGCTGCTACCCCAGATGTTCAAAGGAGGAACCATACTTTGATGAAAATACTGGTGAATGCACTACATTGAGAAATTGCACCTGTGACTTTAATGACGCCATCCTTCAGCCCAGGGCAGTGGTGATGATACAGTCTGTTGAGTGGTAAGTTGGAACATTCTTAATATAAATATAGTATGTTCAAATATGTAAATGTTCAAGATAAACATAATATGAAAAATTGTGCACTTTTCATAACTCATTGCATTGATAACTAGATTTTTCTAACTCTTTAACATTGTGTTCATCAGCTACTGTGAAAATGGGAAAATGAATTGCCGTAAGTATCAATTAAAGTAATTCAACATTAAATGTATTATTTAATTTGTCAATTAACTGCTATTAAAGGTGGGGTAGGTAAGTTTGAGAAACCGGCTCGAGATACACTTTTTGTTATATTCCATGGAATGCTCTTAACATCCCGATAGCAATGAATATCTTAAGTGCTTTGACAACAAGTCCATAAAAAAGTGTCATCTGTGGAAGCCGTAGTACTGTAAAAAGCACGACCAATCATTTTAGCTGGCCCGGCTAAAATAACTGGATGGCCTACCTGCCTGTCAGCCTTCCATCTGTGCACAAACGTAGCTCGTGCCCTCATTGGTCATGTGCACGTTCCTGTGTGTTGGAGGAGGGGCTCTGTAAGGAAGTGGCAGATTTTTTTCGGCTGTGTATTTTCTAATTCTAGCGCACTCGAGCTGGTTTCTCCAAAATGACCTACCCCACCTTTAAAAGGAAAAAAAACATTTGTAGCAATCAGTTTTCTCGAAGATTTAAATTACAGTAAATTCAACTTTACAGAAACAAAACACCAGACCACAATTCCACCTCTTTTACCAACAGCACCTCCACCCACCACACCTGCCACCACCACTTCAACTACAACTGAAACAACTGTGTTTTCCACCACCATTACTACACCACCAACTACAGCAGTCTTAATTACGACGGAATCATCATCAACAACAACACCCCGCAGCACCTTCTCACCAATGACAACCACTACCAATGTCTCAACTACCACTGGAGATTGGTCAACCTTGCTTTCCACCACTGCTACACCAACAACTATAACTGTCTTAACTACAGATGAAACATCATCAACAACGCTCCCTACCACTACACCATTAACCGCAACGGCACATACTACCAATGACACAACTGTATATCCTACTACCACTACACAAACAACTACAACTGACTTAACTACAGCTGTCACATCCTCAACAACACCCTCCACCACCTCTACACCAATGACAACTACTGCTAATGTCTCAACTACTCCTGGAAATTGGTCAACTATGAATCCTTCCACCATTACTACAACCACAACTGCCTCAACTACAGCTGATACATCAACAACGCCCCCCACTGCTTCTACTCTGATTACTGATGTCTCAACTACTACTGGAGCTAAGTCCACCACTGTATATCCTACCACGATTAAGCCAACAACCACAACTGCCACAACAACTGCTGAAACATCATCAACAATGCCAAATATTTATTCTACAACAATGACAGCCATTACCAATGTCTCAACTACTACTGGAGATTGGTCAACCACCTCGACACCAATAACCACAACAACTGTTGGAAATGTGTCAACTGTGCCTTCCACCTCTACCCCAACATCTACAACTGCCTATACTACCAATGAAACAACTGTGTACCCTGAAACTACTCTACCAATAACAACAACAACTGCCCTAACTACTGCTGAGACATCATCAACAACTGTGCTTTCCACCACTTCTACACCAATAACAACAACTGCCCTAACTACTGCTGAAACATCATCAACAACAACAATGCTTTCCACTACTTCTACACCAATATCCACAACTGACTATACTACCAATGACACAACTCTATCTCATAGTACCACTAAAACTACTAGAGCTTTGACAACTCCAGGTATATGTCAAGTATTTGTTGCATATTTCTCTCTTTTTATCAGTTAACTAAGCAGTCAGATCCTTAAATTACCCCAACTGTGTTTGATCAATTTCTAAATTCACTGTCTTTTAATGTTTTGTGTTTATCAAAGAACCAGTGTGTGAGTGTAAAGACCTGAAGAGGAAACTAAGCTGGGGTTGCGGCGAGATGTGGACAGAGGACTGCTTCGATAAGAGCTGTAGGGAGGGGAAGATAGAGTTGACTCCAGTGGTTTGTCTAGAGTCTTCAATGCCTAAATGCCCCAGAGACCAGGCCACGCAAGTCTGGGATGGATGCTGTGAAACATGGAAGTGTGACTGTAAGTTGTCTGTCTCTGCCACTCTTCTTTTCTCTAAATCAGCATCAAGACATTTAGCTCCCAATTCCTTTGGTTCATCCACACTGATGTCCATCTGTCTTTATAACAAAATGCCTAGTGAGGCTGTATTCAAGGAATTATAAATGCTTAAGTCAGGATGCTATCATACTCCTACAAGCTTAACATACTAACATTTTGCAATTTCTGTTTCCTATGGTTACCATCTGTCTTTAAAATGCTAACTTTTACTTAGTACTGAACCAGAGTACAGGTAAGACTGGACATTTTTTCCAGGTTTTTGGTTATTATATCCCCAAGATTATTATAATAAAATTGCAGTCCATTTAATAGTTGTTGAAATGTTTTAGTCTTGACCAAAGCGGTGAATTGATGTGCCAAAAATGCCATCCCTAGAGCCATATGGGGCTAATTTTGAGAAAAAAATATTAAAATCCCATATTATGTTCCCTAGGTCGCTGTGAGCTGTATGGGGATCCCCACTACATCTCTTTCCAAGGAGTAACCTTTGATTTCCTGGACGAATGCACCTACCTTCTTGTTGAGGAGCAGTCAATACATTATAATCTGACCATTGCTGTGGACAACTTTGACTGTGTGGAAGGCCTCCTGGGCTCGTGTGCTAGAGGCATCATCCTGAAATATCAGAACAGTACAGCTACACTCAGTATCCTTCAAGATATGTCTCAAGTACAGGTAGGATATATTTGTATTTATTTATAGTACGACATTTCACCATGATAAAGCTACAAGGATGCTGATAATCTGCCGTTCCCTTTTGAATAAGAGAGGTTGTTTGATGTTGATCTTATGTGCACTAGGCCACTCTGAACAACGTGACCATACAGCCACCATATGAGGAGCCTGGGTGGAGGTTTGAGACCACCGGATATGTAGTGTCAATCTTCCTTCCAGACCTGCGCTCTTATGTCTCCCTCAGTCCGTCTTACACCCTGGTGGTCAGTCTGGCCATGGAGCATTTCCTCAACAATACCCAGGGACAATGTGGTGGGTAATGGATTGAAAGGGAGTGGTTAAGTGCATATGAGAACCATCGATATGTGCTAACGTGGCTAAAAGCTATACACAGTGTGTTTATGTTAATTCCCACCTCTTCATCTTCCCCAGGAGTGTGTGGTGTTGGATCATGTGTCCGTAAAGGAGGGCAGATCGAGGATGACAGCTGCTGTAGTAAGACGGCCAATGACTGGGTGTACCACGACCCCCTCAAGCCCGCCTGTGCTTCTGCCCCCAGAGACGTACCTTGTATCTCACCCACTACAGTACCCACAATCCCACCCCCTACCCTCTGCCCTGCTAGCCCACTATGTGAGCTGCTAAAACACCCGTAAGCTCAACACACTAAGACACACAGTCGTATACACTCATCAGCACGTTTCTTTGTGCGCTAAACACCTATTGCCACTTGTACCAGTGTTGTATATATTCTATACCATCCTGGGCTGACTGTCTTTCTGTGTATGTCGTGACATGGGGTATATTACATATTAAATATTGAATCTGTTCTGTTTCCTCAGAGTCTTTTCAAATTGCACACCGTCTGTGGATCTGGATCTTAAAATGAAGAACTGCAACTTTGATTCATGCAGGAGTGGTCCATGCCCTTCACTAGAGCAAGCTGCTCAGGAATGCAATGAGAAAGGGTGTATTGACTGGAGAAGCCTGACCAATGGGACCTGTGGTATGTATCTTTTAACCTTTTTCTTATACTGTAAAGCAATACCGGTCAGTCTAGAGACCTTATATATTTGCAAACATGAACATGTGTTTTGTAGACCTGACTGTAATGATGTTTTGATTAAAAGTGCCAATGATGTATTCAGGGACACTAACGTTAATAACTTAATTTCTTCTGTTCATGTTTCAGATGTGCATTGTGATGCGGGATTGGTTTACAGAGAATGTCAAAAGAAGCCGGATGGATTCTGCCATGGAGGGTTTGTTTAGTTTACTCTAAAAGGGCCCTGTTATGCTTTTTGGGGTTTCCCTTTCCTGTAGTGTGTTACAAAGGTTTTTTTGCATATAAAAGGTCTGCAAAGGTTCCCTCCAGAGTGAGTTTCTCTCCCAAACCCCCTGCCTGAAACGCCTGAGAAAAATAAAGCACTTTTTCAAACATTAAAGTAAACATGTCACAGTAGAGGCACAAAATACAAATATTAACTTGAAATTGAACTTAAAGGTGGGGTAGGTAATTCACTTCAGAAACATTTTGTGTTATATTCCATGGAATGCTCTTAACATCCTGATAGCAATGAATACATTAAATGCTTTGACAATAAATACATACAGAAATGTCATCTGTGGAAGTCGTGGCGCTGTAAAAAGCACGACCAATCGTTTTCACCGGCCCGGCTAAAATAACTGGATGGCCTAACAGCCTGTCAGTCTTCCATCTGTGCACAAACTTATCTCGTGCCCTCATTGGCCATGTGCGCGTTCGTGTGTGTTGGAGGAGGGGCTCTGTAAGGAAGTCTGAAAGAAGGGACAGGTTTTTTCCGGCTGCGTACTTTCAAATTCTAGCGCACTCGAGCTGGTTTCTCCATTCTTACCTACCCCACCTTTAATAGGGCAGGGCCCCTTTCACCAAATAACATCCTTACACTTGTTGTGACTTTTATATCTCTTCTATTTGTTTCAATCCTGCCGATATTTCCATTATTTATATTTCTCTTCTGGTTTTACAGAGTACGTTATCAAGGTGACACCACTGAGAACTACATTGGAGGCTGTTTTTGTCCCATTGGCCAATCCAGAGCAGGAAATCATTCATCCACCTGTGTGTCCGACTGCCGCTGTGAGTACACTGACCAATAAGGCTGACCGTCACACCTAGATGTTTTTGTTGTCATAACGACTGATAATATAGATTTTCTCTTCCATCAGATTGTACAGGACCACTTGGTGAGCCTAAAATGGTGAGTTTCTTTGTCTCAACAGTGCGAAAAAAGTAGTATCTCTGACTTTAGATCGAATTCTACATCTAAAAAGTATTCCTCCACCTGTCTTACAGCCTGGTGAGGAGTGGCGGTCCGGCTGTAGTTGGTGCACATGTAACGAGCAGACTGTCAAGGAGGAGTGTCACAATCTTCCTTTTCCAGCTCCCCTCTGTAGCAGCACTGCTGTACTGGTGAACAAAACTTGCTGCGGTGATCATCAGATTTGCGGTAAGCACTGGCACGGAATTTATTAGATTTGACTTATGTTCAAAACAAATAACACACTTTTACTTATTTGTTCAGTTGAGAAGACATGCAGTTATCAGGGGAAAACATACAAGGTTTGTTACGTCTTATCTTATTACATGCTCTATATGACAAAGAAAAGTGTTTATTCTGTATTTTAGATTGAAATGAATGATGTCTTCTCATGGTTCCTCTCTTTGTGTGTAGATGGGAGACAGGTGGAGGGATGCCTTCCATCCCTGCACGTCATTTAGTTGCAGCAAGGATGGAATTCAGACTGTGACTCAAGTCTGTCCTACAGAAGAGTGTCAGGAGGTACTACACACAGCCTGTAATGTGCCTTAAACTCATCATTTTACAAGCCTTATTCCAAGTAGCAACTTAGGTATTACTGGAATTTCCACAGACTAATAAATAAAAACGGTTTTCTTCTTACTTTTAGGTAGTACACGAGATGCCTTACAAATGCATACAAAATCTAAATGGACTAAAAGAGCTTGTTTACCCAAAAAGTGTGAGGGGAGTATCCCACAGACACCTCAGCAGAGGTCTGGGCTAAGCCTCAAATTTCCTTAAATCCTTGAATCACCCCCGGGTCATATAAATTCATTATTTGCTTTTTAATGTTTATGAATTTGACTTGATAAAAAAACAATAATATTTGTTATTTAATTGCCCCTGGCCTTCTGTCATCTAATGCAGCAAATGTGGCCCATGGGTTTACCAAGTGAAAAGAGATTAAACATTTGGAATAAAGCTGATTTAAGCCATTAAGTGATTCAATATAAGTAGAACCACCGCCATTTAACCTTGAGCTGTTGTGATTTATTCACCAGGAGGACAGGATTTGGGACGACCAGCACTGCTGCTTTACATGTAAGTTCAGTAAAACTAAAAAAAAGATGGAAGTCATTTATAATTGAAGTCTCTTGCAGTGTGTAGTCACTTTTAAGTTAAGTTATGTGATACTTTCCTGCAATCAAAACTTGATAAAGAGGATGTATCTTTAACTTTTGATTAACTTCTTTTGCCTTCAGGTAACCAGAACTGTGCTCCGAACATGACCAGCCTTAACCTAACAGTAGACAGCTGTGTTGCCGTCATACAGATGCCTGTGTGTCAGGGCCAATGTGATTCTGATCCCAGGTAAGAGTTAATATACGTGTCACTGATGAATAGCCAGTGCAGCGGCCATTTAATAAATGTACATTGTTCTAGCTCATAAAGCAGATATAAAATATATATATATATAAATACAATATGCTCTTACTACAGTAAATAGTTTAAGAGCACCAACACCTTATGTTTTGTAATATATCATACTTTTTAACATTGTAATTCTGCTAGTAAGTCCCCATTTAAAAGAAAAAAGTAACAGTGATCAGATTACGTATTTTTTTTTATATAAATGTAAGGAAATACAGTTACCATTTTTAGTATTCTCATTCATTATCCTGTTACATGTAATCCATGAATCCCCAAGCATGCAAATAGAAACACTTATGACAGCCAATCAACACATTCCTAGGTTTTTCTTCATTTTTTCCTCCAGTCCTCTGTGTAATCAACTCTTTCTCTCTCCCCTCCGTCTTACTTACTCCCTCCACCTGTCCCAATCCCTTTGCTTTTTGTTTCTCCACACACAGGGTGGTGTTACACAATGACCTGCAGGTGGAGCAGCAGAGCTCCTGCTGTGTGGAGAGACTCTCTGAGAGGAGATCAGTGACCCTGCAGTGCTCTGACCTCACCACCAGGAGCTACAACTACACGCACATCACCAGCTGTGATTGCAGATACTGTACTGTAGTACTGTAGTAAAGCATACTGTTGAGTGGCTCTTCATTCCTGCTACTTCATACTTATATACCTCTAGAATTCAGAGGCAAATTCTGTATGATTCACTCTATCCATTTACTCGATAACTTTAATTTAGTTGGAAGATTCAGATTTATAAAACGAAATATAATCAACAAATAATGTTTTATGTTTTATTTTATGATAAATGTATTGAACCCTTAAAGGTGGGGTAGGTAAGTGTGAGAAACCGGCTCGAGATACCTCCCCAACGAGGCGTTTTGGGGAGGTATTTTCTGTGTTAGAGTTTTACTCGCTACAGGGTGTACTTTGAGGGTTTTGACTCTGCAGACCGTTTACATGCATAAAAACCTTCATAACACACAAGGGGACGGGTAATAACCGGAAAAGCATGACATGGGACCTTTAAGATTCTCCAAGTCAACATATAATGAAATAAAATGTAATGGTTATTAGTTGTTTTCTTTTTTTCAAAGCAATAACTGAATCAGTTTTCCATCAAATAAACTCCTTGACTAATCATCTAAGTATGTGGTATGTTTTTTCTTTTGGGCAAAATCAAAGCATTAAACTAAACTTCAATGTACACTTTGTCACCTGTAGCATGAGATTGTAGCAGATTTGATCATTAATAAGTAAGCATCATGAGCAACACATGAGCTACCATAAAAAGGTGGAGGAGGGTCATTGCATTCCACTTCCTCTTTTAAGATGATCAGTTTAATTTTTAAAGAACAGGATTTCACATATCATTCAACAACTTGTCTGGGCACGGCCTAGCATTGGTAAAAAACAGGGAAAACTTTGAGACATGTTAGAGATTTTAGCCTTTGCAGACCATTTACATGCACACAAACCTATATAACTACAGAGAAGGGAAAACCTCAAAAACTACAATAGGGCCCCTTTAACACATAAATCACAAAGATATGCTTTTTATGAATGAAGTGTTATTGGACGTACACAACTAGTGAACACAAAAAGGAATAACACATGAGTGATGAATAAATTATTAACATAGATACAGCAAACACTTCCTAAAAAGAAATAGGAATCAGTGACTGATATCATTGTTGATCTTTACCAATTAAATTAAACTTTAACATATGAATGCACTGTTCCACGGTTCATACTGTAGGTCAACAGAGAAGAGGGGGCCAACATTCAGTTTAGATACCACTTTTTGTCTGAAGTATATTCACCAACAGGCGCGGGAAGGTATTTTGAGTGGGGGTGCTGAGGTGCTGGACTCCAGTGAACACTATTACGGGCACTATAGAGCACGCACAAAAAAACTCCCCACACGCAAACACACAGTAAACCCGCGACTGTTACAATGAAGGCTCGATAATCAGCTCACGGCATATAGGCAGGGGGAAAGTGCTATTTTTTACGAGTGGGGAGCAGACCTCACCTCCTCTAGGGCGGTCCGGGGGGATGCTCCCCCGGGAAGATTTTTTTAAAATATTGAAGTTAAAAGCATCAATCTAGTGCACTTTGAGAGCAACATTAAGAGATCTATGGATCTCTCAACACCCAGATGAAACACAACTGTAAGCAGATGTTCTTTTTCTTTATGGATATTTTACAAATCACTCCCCTTTCAAACTGTATTCTTGTTTTACTGCCATATAGTATTTCATAACTGTTTTTCCTTTATTCTCTTATTTTTTTTATAACTATAATGATCATATGAAGGTGTGCCGCGGAAATAATCTTTTGAATAATTTTTGACCAAACCGTTTGAGACCCACTGAGATAACTTAGACTAAAGTTAACTATCGAAACACTCAGAGAGTCCTTTAGCTCACCTGAGCCCCTCAGTCTGAGAGGAGAGCTCTCCTCCAGCTTGTTGTGGAACAAACAGCTCCGTATGTCCGTTAGTGCAGCTAGCTAACCAGATGCTAACAACACGGTCCCTGCTGCTGGCACCGCTCCCTCTCTCTCTCCCCCTCTCTCACACACACTAAATGCACTATTTCCGCACACACACAGAGCCGCGAGCTTGAATGATAAAAGCACACTTTTATTTCCATGCAACTCTCTGATTGGTCTGGTGTCTTGCCTCTGTTGCATTCACTGAAAACGGGAAATTACAGTCCTGCCGTCCTTTCTAGTGTCTTGATGAGGTTCACGTAAAGCACGGTTAATGTATTATATTATTGAGGTAGAATTGTCCGGGGCTACAGAAAAAACATTCGGGGCAGGCCAAAATATTATTTTACCAACAATGTGGAATTTATTGGCTACATATTACACAGATTATGCACAGCGGGAGCAGCAATAACCGTCAAATAATAATTCAGACAGGGGAGCTCCGCACCCCCGGCCTGCCGCTAGGGGGTGCTGCAGCGCCCTCAGCACCCCCCTTCCCGCGCCCATGTTCACCAATGCTTATTAATTTGTTTATTTCTAAGCATCTGACATCACTCAAGTCATTAACATAAGATAATCTTTGTGTCCATGAATTTCAGACTATAATATTCATATTCCATTGTTTATTTGCCTGAGTATCTGGGTTATATTAGTTGAAGATTAAATACCTTTAATTTTGCATTAACATTCCGTTTTCTCGAGTACTTTAATCACAGTTTGGTCTCAGAGTGGTAGTAATTTATGGCGCATTTCCACTGCAGCGGGTAGCCCCGTTTAAGCGTCCTTAATCGTCCTCAAGCGGCTAGGCCAGTTTTTGGTGGCCTTTCCATATAGCGTAGCACCGGCTAGCGGGTACTTTTTCCCTCTTTCTCCGGCCCCATAAAATCGTGGTTCTATCAGGCCAGGGCCAGGGCTGAACTAGTTACGTCAACACTCTCGACTGCTGATTGGTCAGAGAGAATCGTCACAAGATCGCGGGCGAGACCATCCCTAGCGTCGCATATATATCTAGAAGCAAGTTTGCAGCATTTTTATACACAGCATTTTTGTAAACGGAGGAGCTACAAAAATGGCAACGTCAAAGAAAAGCAGACCGTGGTCGACCGAGGAGGTGACGACGTTCCTACATCTCATTGGCCAAAAAAAAGCCGATCGCCCCGCCTACACTGCGTTGCTCCCCCAGGTCCTAAACTGTAATGGAATGCGCCGCGGCCTCGGACGGCCAGCGAGGCAGCTCGAGGCCTGAGCGAGGACGCTTAGGGATGCTGCTACCCCGCTGCAGTGGAAATGTGCCATTAATGTCTTCTTTGCCTCTTGGATGACAGCCAGTACTCCCTAAGAGAGTCGTGATTTTACTGTAAGTCATGTGCGCATTTTCTTTTTAATATTGATGTAAATTATTCATCATCCTGTTTTTACGCTTCACACAATGAGCATCTATGGCTGTCAATAGATGCTCATTGTGTGAAGCGTAAAAACAGGATGATGAATAATTTACATCAATATTAAAAAGAAAAATGTTATTTCCATGTCATTATCAAAATTCTCTAGAAGTCTACGACTTCTTTACCACTTTTGTTACTGTATCAGTTTCATTTCTGCATCTCCCACTGTTCAAAGAGTATAAATAAAATGACATAGTATTGATTAAACATATTTAAATATGACCTGAGCAACATCTTCTAGAATCAATGTTGTCAAGAGGCTAGGACGTTGAATAAAAACCTATTTGTCTCCTCTCCTGTAATTTTGAGTGTGAGCAGGATACTCTCACACTTGCAGCCATTATCACAGAGAGAAAGCCATTGTTACTGACTATCAATAGGACAGGAAGACTTTCATCAGGCCTAGGAAACACCCAGCCCTACAAAAGCTGGATTTCTCCAGGAGAGGAAGCCATTTCAGTCTTTGAAAAACTGCACACCAACAGGCTTGTAAAATAAGCTTTGAGCAGCTTCACGCTGATGCTGTTTGTTGTGCGTACAAAAGGATGGACATTTAGAAGGCTTGTGATGTTCCCAGAGGAGGATGTGTGAGTGTGTGTTTGCACGCCGTGAACCTCTGAACCTTCCTGTGCTCACTCATACATCCCAGTGGACGTTACCTGACCAGAGCAGGGAGTTTTAGGTTTTTGCGCTTGCGTGTCTGTGTGAGCGCTGGAGGAGCTGGGTGGGGGGGGGCTTTTTATTGACATGATCAACAAGTGCACATGAGTGGGTTACTGATTACAGGTGATTCCCTAGTTGCTTTGATAAGACTCTTGCTTTGAGCGCAAAGTCCTGCCAGGTACATCGAGCCTTCAGCCACTTCACCAAATCCCTTCCATCTCTCAGAGGACCCCTGCTGCTCTCAGGTAAACACTTTTTCTGGTTTTTCACTTCTTATTACTCTGAATTTTGGTTTTCTTTAACATGCACTGAGAAAACCTTTACCTTTTGCATTTTTTTAACTGAATAACTGGTATTTTGTTGGCACTGTAATCTGAAAAGTGCAAACAAAAAAATATTTGGGTGGTAAAAGTGGCAAAAGTTCTTTAAGATATATTTATAATAGTAAATATGATATGTTGGTGACTTTTTTTATACAATTACACTTTTAGAAATACTTATAGCAAACTCTGTCTGCAGACATTTGTAAGAAAAAATTAGTACATTTTAAAGGAATCAATTTGATCTAATCAGATGAAATGCAAATGTTTTGCCACACCCGTATGTGTTTATAACCTTGGTGTCCTCCTGCAGGTCCTTGTGTTTCTCCTTCTATCTGTTGACCACGGAGCAGCAACATGAGTGTGGACTCCCAAAAAGTGCGTAGAGCATGTTGCTCCAACCTCAAGGTTAGTAAAACGATTAAACTGTGTTTCCCAGTATTGCAAGTTGTCAGAAGCCATAGGTGGTTGTAATCAACCTCTGATAGGGCCAAGTTGTGAAACGTCATTATAAAATATTTTTCTCTAACCCTATCTCTTTGTATTTATCTTGGGTTTTTCATTTCTGTGTCAGTACTACAAATGCTTTTTCCCTTGACCTGCTACATTTTGAGACTTTGAGACTAAATCAGAGTTTGAGTCCAGTTAAAACGTTTTTTACTAGTTAAGGGAAGGAGATTATAGCTGATTTTGCGTGTAAATTAGTTTTAAAGAGCGTAGATAAGGCTTGTGATTGACATTTGTTGGCAATATATTGTCAAAGCGTATCACGCTTAACTGATGATATGAGAAAATAGCACTCTGTCAAATCAGGTGAAATTAATATTGATTGATACATTTGTGTGTGTAAACTTTTATCTTTGGAGCGTTATCTGTTCTCCTATCCTAATCACAACATTTTCTATGACCTACAGACCAGTGCAAATCCTTTTTTAATCTTTAACCATCTTTGTGTCAAGGCCACATACAAGTAGGGTTTACTTGTGAAGCTAACAAGCTCTTAAAATGGGTACATTTAATATTTGACTAAACTTGCTTCTGTTAAATCTCAAAACTTCAACCAACTGTATACTGTATTCATTTCACTTGACCCAATGTGGTGTCAGCATTGTTCTGTTGATTACATTTCAACCAATCTAACCTGAGTAAAAGTAAATGCAATCATTTATGATGCAAGAAGGTGTGAAGTACTGCATGTCTTCCAAATGTGTAAGGTCATGAAATGAGTCAATCTGTTAATGGCCACCCTTCCCCTTTCCAGTTATGGCACACACTGATCCTTTTATTGGAATGAGCCCAATTCAACAACCTTTTATTGCATTGTTTGTTATGCAACGACAGGTGTTTCATCCTCTCACACGGAAGTCTTTTATGAAAGGATTACTAATCATTTAACTAAAAATATTCTCACCCCTTTTCTCCAAACCTAGTAAAGTCAAACTCCTAGAAAGGAATATTCAACATGTTTTCTGTTTGTGTTTCCAGCTCTTCCTGGCCTCTATGGCATTTGTATACTTTTCCAAAGCCTTTGCTGGCGCCTATATGAAGAGCTCCATCACCCAGATCGAGAGGCGCTTCGATATCCCCAGCTCCCTCATTGGGGTTATAGATGGCAGCTTTGAAATGGGTGGGTAACATTTTTAATCTATATATTTTTTAAGACAAAGTTTCAAAGAAAAAGAAAAAAATGTATAATCCATATAAAAAACAAATACATTTTAAGACAAACACTTTAATTTTTTTACTTAACTCCAAATAGTTTTACACTGGTATTTCCTTTGTTTTACTTCATTAAATATGTTTGATTTGTCCACCACTGGTAGCTTCACAGTTAGCGTACATACATTAAAATGGTATCGATCTAAACTTAAAAATATGCATAATTTCCTAAATATAAAACTAGTTCTTTAACGGTCATTTGTCAAGTGATTTTGTAATTCTTCTTCCCCCCAGGTAACCTGTTGGTGGTCGCCTTTGTGAGCTACTTCGGTGCGAAGATGCACCGCCCCAAACTGATTGCTATTGGCTGTGTGATGATGTCTGCAGGATGTTTCCTCATAGCCCTGCCTCACTTCCTGCAGGGAATGTTAGTATCTTCTCTTTCAACATCATTGTTTCTTTTTTCAACTGTAGCCTGATGATACACATTGTTAATTAAAATCAAATGATGTGGGTCTTTGAGGCAGAGACACTTAGCATTTACTTGAATGGGAAGACTCAAATAATTACTATAATTCAGGGTATCATATAAAGGACTGAAACCTCCCCTTGCAAAAAACAAGATGGAAGCCAAGAGGTGTATAATGTCATAAAAAACAAGCTATTTTAACTTTTTCTAATGTGAATGTGTTAGGATTAGCCTTTTTTTCTTTTTTCTGATTCCTGTGAAAATGAGTTTAAAGTAAAAAACACAATGTTATGAAACAAGAAAGGATTAAGAAATAATACATTATCCGGCTTAGTTGTGTTGTGTTTTGACGTCAAAAGTTAATAATTTCCCCCAAAAATCTTAGTTAGCTTTCTTGATTAGCCGTTTGGTAATCCATCCTTAGTTAGCATCCCACTGGCCATTTTAAAAGTTGTTGTTGGTGCTGCTATCCCATATTCAACCCCAGTAGAGTGCTGCAGTATGGTAAACTAAACATTAGACTTCTTCTGAAATATTCTAGTCTGCCCTAAAATACATTTTAAAATAGTAATAATGTGTCTGCATGTGTATGAGCTAATTGTCTATACTAACCACGTTACATGCATGATTTTACTGAAATTGGAATTATATTTATATTCCCGTTTTTTTTTTTTATATGGATCCATTCAAAATGTAGATGTGTAATGTTAAACACTTTTTTGTATCATTTCCAGGTATAAATATGAGACCAGTGTGTATCACAATAGTGATGTCAACAGCACTGAGAGCTTCCTGCCCTGCCTGTCCAACCACAGCCTGGCTGAAGCCGATAAGATGCCCGATTTAGAGACTAGAACAGGTAAATAGAAAACATATATGAACCCAAATGCATTCATAATTACAAGCATCAGGTTAGCTTAATATAAAAAATCCAGTTTCATTTCACATTCTGACCCCAGTTTCCCTCTCTCAGCTTGTGAAAAGGCAGCCGGCTCCTCCATGTGGATCTATATATTCTTAGGAAACATGCTGCGTGGAATCGGAGAAACTCCCATAATGCCTCTGGGTATTTCCTACCTGGATGACTTCTCCAGAGAAGAAAACACTCCTTTTTATTTGGGTTAGTTACCTTTTACCTTCTAATGTCTATGATCATTTTGATGATGTTGTACACGCAAATAGGCGCTTTACCCTCCACCTGTATTTATAAAAAAAAAATATTTGCACATTAAAATGACCTAAATGGTAAGCTGCCTAATGGAGTTCAGGAATAAAACAAATAAATAATATCTAAATGTGACAAAGTGCAATGTCCAGCCTACTTCCTACAAATCCTATTAATCTCGGTTGTTGGTGTTTGATCCTTTTTGTATGTTCCTATCCTTTATTATTTGAATAAAAATGAAATGTTCCCTTTCTTTTCCTCATTCCCCAGCCTGCATCCACACAGTGGGAATCCTGGGACCGATGTTCGGGTTCATGCTCGGGTCATTCCTTTCCAAGATCTACGTGGACATTGGATCTATGGATTTAGGTACTGGACTCCGCAATATCAGGGAAAAAACATGATGTGTTAAAGTGGCACAACATGCAGACTATGGCTTAGGTTGTTCTTACCCATAAAGTCTTGGTTATCCTTGATTGATAAGACACATATTCAGACCTATGACACATAACCTCTCTGTCCAAATCCGGCAAATCCTGCAGCAAAACAGCTAACCCCTTACTCTGTTTGAACCTAAGAGGCTAAATCAGACTCAGTTTTGATTGTGTTGTCATTGTAGTACACTTTTTACTGCTTTGATAAGAGCTTTTGACAGACCCTAATGTCTAAGCTGACCGAAACAGTCCAGGGTTACAGATTAAAGTCATATACACACTTAATAATCTTTGCTCATCTTCCTCTCCCAGACGTTGTCACCATCAACTATAAGGACTCCCGCTGGGTGGGGGCTTGGTGGCTGGGCTTCATAGTGACCGGCGTCGTGATCCTGCTGTCCAGCATACCCTTCTGGTTCCTGCCAAAGTCTCTGCCCAAAGAGGGGCAGGAGGAGAGTAAAAGCACAGAGCTGAGCACCGTGACCGAGCAGGAGAACTTCCTGCCAGACGAAACCCAGGATGAAGAGAAGGAGAAGCCGGTTACGTTTCAGGAGCTGGCTAAAGGTACCATCCATCAGTACAAAACACTTTAAAGCACAAGTGTTGATGTTAGATCAATTACACAGATTCAACAGTTTAAACATGTTCCTAAAGTGCTTTATTTTTATCCTACTGCCTGTTCTGCAGCACTTTGTTTTCTTAAAGGTTACTATGGTGATTTACTTTTCACCCACACACACTATAATCTGCATTTGAGGACAGGTCATGACATATGACTTAACATAAATTCCAAATCTTAAACATTTCTTGATTCTCTTACGCTTTTTTAATCACCTATCTATGATTAGCAGAACAACTCTAATACCTCTAAGATTTCAAACAGAATCAAATGTGTTACTCTGTAGATTTAGTGTTTTAGGGCTTGTGATTAATCATTAACCAGGTATAAGACTAGACAAACCAAAGCCCAGACCTGTTACCTTCATGCAGTCCGGGCAAGAGTTGAATGACACTTCAGGGCATAGAAACATGTGGAAACAGTTAGCTAAAGGCTGGTCATGCCATAATAAATTACACAACATGATGTCCTAACAGTATTCACCTTTTAAAGGTCATATGACCTCTGAAAAGCAGCAAAAGAAAATGGAAACTCATGACAATTTACTAGAAAAGTTAAGAAAAATAGACTGTAAAAACTAAAACTTAATACGTTTTTTAAAGATATATTGAGGTTATGTTACATTGCTGTTAAATATGTGTAAAATAAATCTCTGTTGCTGAGTTTTGACAATTAGACTTAGAGTTAGTGATGTAATCAAATTATAAGAGGAATTTGTAATGTAGGTAAACGTGAAAATATATAAGCATTCCTTACTTCATATATTTGTATAAACATTTGTGCTGTGAATAGACAGTATTTAGATTTAGATTTAGGTATAAATCTAATTAAAAATACCTATCTATATACATATATTTAATTCTTACAACTGCTGCAAGGAAAGGCACCTTTTATATTCCTTTCAGCAACAATCATTGAGTCAATAAAAACTACTTTATTTTAATGCTACAATGTTTTGTTATGCTTTCTTCACCAGATTTCCTTCCATCTCTGAGGAGGCTCTTCAGGAACAACATCTACGTGCTGATGATTCTCACATACCTGGTTTCTGTCAACGGCTTCATCGGCATGATCACCTTCAAGCCCAAGTTCATGGAGCAGATCTACGGCCAGTCAGCCTCTAAAGCCATTTTCCTCATAGGTACGGCAACATCTGACCTCCATTCACTTTGCACTCGCTGGCCCAAGGGCAATGAAACAATGATGTTATTGAAGGGAAGTGTGATTGCGATAGATAAAGTTAAAATGTATCCACTACTGTAAATGGAACGCTATGTGCTTTCCCTTTGAGCGGGTCTGCAAAGAAGCACTCTGAGCTATAATTAGCTTTTTTATGACTGTTTACTTACATGGCAAGCTGAAAGAGTTATTATCTGTATATTGATAGTTAAACGTCATTGTTAAACAAGCAACTACCATTATGTAAGGTAACATTAGACTGTTTTTTTCTTTTCCTTTTTGGATCACATTTCAACTTCAGTGTGCATATACATATGCAGTTAAATAGTTTTAGAGAGTGGTCCGTCTTTTTTATTTTTCTTAACAAAACAACAACATTAAGCACACATGAACATGGGGTGTTTTCTTTTCAATATAAAACATTGACTTCAAACATTCAAACATTAAACAAAAGAAGGGCGTATCGGGGTAATATACCCTTTCCATTTCTACCATATGTCCTCAATTGTAAGTTCCTGGAGCTTCATAGAGAAGGTTATTCTTTCCATTACAAATATTTCATAAATTATATCGTACCAATCATCTATAGATGGGTTGTTTGGTTTGAGCCATTTCTTTGTGATTCATTAGACTCTTTTTAACACATTATGGCATTACCTTTTGATAAATATTAAACGTTTTCATTTGATAGTATTTCCAGTGTATTGATAAGACATTTTTCTCTGCGTCCAGGTGCAATGAACCTGCCAGCAGTAGCTCTGGGGATCATCACTGGAGGTTTTGTCCTGAAGCGTTTCAAGCTGGGTGTGATGGGCGCGGCCCGGCTGGCCTTCGGGGCGTCCCTTGGGTCTCTTTGTCTGCTGACCGTTCAGAGCTTCCTCCGCTGTGACAATGCAGAGGTGGCAGGTATAACCGCCTCGTACCAGGGGTGAGTAGCATGCAAACTATCCAAACGTTAAAGTAAGTAGATTTACTGGAAGGTTGGGCACATATTTTCTTATCGCTCAGTCATAGTTTTTAGGTAGCACCGACACATCAGGGTCAAACGACAATGTTGGAATGGTAGGATTTCTTATTAAAGGGGCCCTATTATCAGGGCTGCACATAAATGGTGCGCAAAAAAAGGAGCACCGGATCATTTGAAAAAGCGCGCATTTGCACACCAACATTGAGAGAGAGAGAGAGAGAGAGAGAGAGAGAGAGAGAGAGAGAGAGAGAGAGAGAGAGAGAAATATTTGTGAGTTGCATAAGAACTGGTAAGATAGCAGGGTTTCCCACACATAGACTTTACTTGGGCGGGCCGCCCAGGTATATTAACGGCCGCCAAAGTATAATCCGCGAGTCATTTAGGTTAAAAAATGTAATCCGTCCGCGTGCACGACGGCATCTGCAATCCCTCGCTCTACCCCTCGCTATCGCGTGAAGGGTCTGCTTTATGCGCTCCGCATAGTAACCCTGCTGCGAGGCATACAGTGAACAGAGAACAGTTCATGGGCGTGCTCACTAACCTATAACACACTACAGGAAAGGGAAAAGCCCAAAAAAGTATGAAAGCGCAGTACATTTGACTTATTATAAGGTTAATGTATGGCCGTGTGCATAATGAAAAGTGCCACCCAGAACACAGCCCCGTATGTACGAGTGTTCTACCTACATGACATGTCGTGATTGTAAGAAGCATGTAGAGACGACAAAAAAAATCTATTTGAGGTACACCTTAAACCTAACAGGAAGTTGGCCATTTTGATTTTTGCTTGTTTTTTGACCATTTGAGGGTGCCGTGCCTTAACAAACTCCTCCTACAGATTGACCAACTTCAAATGTTGTCACTACTACAATAAGACCTTGAGGTTTTAAAAGTTAATGAAACTTCTAGTCTCCAATGAACCACTGTGGTGGTTTGAGAATATACGCCTTTGACAGAAAACAGGAAGTTGTTCTAACTCAAGCATTCATTCTTAAAATCTCTTAGGTACGATAAGGGCCCCGGCCTTAAGACGTTCTAACATGTAATGGGCCAAATTTGCAACTGAAATGTTTTCCAGAGTTAGGGATGATATGACCCTTTTTCCCTACTCATGCATATTTTCATGTCTGTGTGCTCCAGGGGTCCTCAGCTGTCCTATGACCCACAGACCTTGCTGTCCCAGTGCAACATGGGCTGTTCCTGCTCCATGAAGCAATGGGACCCGGTGTGCGCCTACAACGGGATGACGTACGCCTCGCCCTGCCTGGCCGGCTGCCGAACCTCCAGCGGCACCGGCAAGGAGAGGGTAAGACAGCACGTTGTATTTAAGACTAAAGGCACACACATAAACTGCAAATCAAAGAAAAATAGATCTTCGTACTAGTAAGTGGACTAAATGTCTTGCAGACATTTGTTAAAGAAAAAACAGAATAATCTGAAAAAAGTTATTCTTAGTTTATTTAGTTTTTTCTGGGTAATGACCAACATTATTTGGGCAAAAGACAAATGTAAATCCCTCCCTAAATAGAAAAAAAACTATAGATACATTTTTTTTAAACTACAGAAATATACAAATATTAGTGGTACATAATTTTTTTAAAGAACAGAGGGTTTATATTAAAATAAATCAGTAAAAAAGATATGCAAAATTTAGGTTTAAACAGTGATAAAGCTGGTAAACAAGAAGCTATAAACTATCCATTAATTTCTTGCATATGTATTTGACAAGGTCGCATCAAGTTCTTTTAGTCTCAGTCAAAGGTGATTCATCTCATCTCTGTTTTTTTGGCTCTTTAGGTGTTTCATAACTGCACGTGCACCGGGGAGTTGATGAATCCTGGCATGAACATGTCCGCAGTGCTGGGCCAGTGCCCCAGGATAAGCAATTGTGATTACATATTCAAAATCTACATGTCTTTGTCCGTCCTGGGGTCTTTCATTTCCGCCTGTGGAGGGACGCCGGGATACGTCGTACTGCTCAGGTCAGAGACTAAAGCTACAGGAACTCACCACTTTTATGGCTGGGTTTAACAATGCCTTGCAGTGTTTCAGTGATATGTGGCATATGCACTGATTATGTGACGTTTTTATGTGAATTGCCTGTAAAACGATCGAAGGAAATATTACTTCTTGTGTTTTCTTGAAGCCAAAGTGCTGCTATCTAATATGATTATGTTTGGGCATCCAGGTCAATACAGCCAGACCTGAAGTCACTGGCTTTGGGTATGCAGACTCTGATAGTAAGAACTCTTGGTGAGTATTGAAAATATATAAACATAAAACAATCATGTTAAAAGTGTTAGCTAGGCTTATACTGAAAGCAATAACGAGTGAAATCAACTCACCAGCGCATGTGACTTTTTGTGTGTTTTCAGGTGGGATTCCTCCTCCTATATACTTCGGAGCACTGATTGACCAGACATGTTTGAAGTGGGGGTCCAAGCAATGTGGAGGCCGTGGAGCATGTAGGATTTATGATGCTGATGCATTCAGGTACACTGCAACTAAACTCTTATTGCTAGAATATTCTGCCTTGAGGAAGTACTGGTTAATCTTTTTTTTTAAAGTCCGTTCTTACTTAAAGGTCCCATATTATAATATTTTTGAACAATATATTATAGGTCTCAGATATATACAAAACATGTCTCTGAAGTATTTGGGTTGAAATACCAAACAGATCATGCATTGTAGCATCCCATAATCCCCTCTGTTTCAGCCCTGTTTCAAAAGTGCTGATTCTGTGTCTGTAGCTTTAAATGCTAAAGAGCCACGCCCCTCTGAGAGATGATTGGTTTAAAACAGGGGTCGGCAACCTTTTTGATATTAAGTGCCATTTAAAAAAAAAAAAATTGTATCAGCGTGCCAGGGGGGTTGAGGAGCTTGACGCTTGTGAACTATCAACAGGAGGGCGGGGGGAGCCTCGCTGTGGGGAAGCAGTGTGTGGACCTGTCAGCGCAACTTAGGCTACATGATGCCGAATTTAACAAACACATTTAAATAATTGGTTTAAACAGCATAATAACAAGGACGATCGTCCGTTCTGTGATTCTCCAGAACACACGTTATGATATTAGGGTCATGCAGAGTGAGATGAGATCGCTGTCCCTTTAAGAGAGAAAGAGAGGGGTGTGTGTGTGTGTGTGTGTGTGTGTGTGTGTGTGTGTGTGTGTGTGTGTGTGTGTGTGTGTGTGTGTGTGTGTGTGTGTGTGTGTGTGTGTGTGTGTGTGTGTGTGTGTGTGTGTGTGTGTGTGTGTGTGTGTGTGTGTGGATGGATGGTAGACCGACAGAGTGGGAGCATTGCCGTTTCTCAATCGTGAGGATGCTTGCTTGGTAGCACATGTCTTCCGAGTCACTTGCTTCAGAAGCTAGGCAAGAATCCTTCCTGGCATTCGGAAAACGAAGAGTGGAACAGGCTAGCAAGTATGCAGGTGTGCGTCATATGAGAGGCCCCGCCTTACATTTTCCGCCACAGATTTGGGGAAATTGGTCCGTGCACAAAGCATTGTGGGGATTTTAAGGACGCGAAGTCTACCCATGTGCAGCCTCGAAATTACCCCCAAACCAAGGACGCGGCCTCGGTGGAATTCCAAGTATGCTGGAGATTGGAACAGTCCTTCGGCGACACTCGATGACGTAGCATCCTTGAAACATTGGTTTGGAAGCCAGTTTCCTCGAGATTGAGAAATGGCCCGTGTGTATGTTTCTGGGAGTGAAACGAAGCAGCAGAAAAACAGAGGTCTCAGGTCTGTGATGTATTTTGAAGAAGAAGAAGAACAGCTAAATAAATGCAACGGCCTCCCAAGAAGAGCTCGCCTCTCTCCAGTCATTTAAGCTAAAGTGGGTTATTGAACCTGAAGCTTGTTGTTTCTGCCCAGGGAGATGACAGAGAGTCATCCCCCCTGTTTCCTCGACTGCGGTCTGGGAGCTGACAGGAAAGTTCAACACACAGATGGCCAGTCCGCCCCTTTGTAGCATATTATTTCGATGAGCAGATCGCCACTGGGCTTTCAACTTAAGACACACACAGCCACGCAAAAACTGCGGCATTTGTACAGCTCCTTATGGGTACTGCAATTTGTGAAGTGCTTTCCTCTGTGGTGAAACGATCAGCACTGCACCACTGAGGAAAGCGGCAGAAAGTCGCCTGGAGTTTTTCGCCCGTAACTTCGCACCAACTTACGGGCCTCCCCGTAAATTGGTGCGAAAAAACGGGTGAACAGACGGGTGTATTATGGCACCTTTGGCTTTCCATACGCACTGTGACTGGACGCATGCGCGGCGTGCGTTGACGCTTGGCGGTGGGCGTATCTGAAGCTTGGGGATTTTTTGCGATCAACGCGACCAACAACCAATCACATGAATCTCCCGCCCCCGACATACAAAGCAATAGCAATGTTAAAACGAAGTAAACTGGATATAAAATCCCCAAACAGGCGAAAACCTACCAGTTTCACCCACTGTCTCTGCCACCTCCCTCCATGCCTGGCTCCTCCGGTTTGTATCCGGGAATCCGGATGATTCACTACCGCTATAATAAATTTTTCCTCAATTTTTGGGAATATGAGGAAATGACCTGCGTAGTCTCTCCCAGCATAAACGCGGTTTGATTGGCTAGCGCTTGTACTGACAGATTTGCATAAACGGGATTTCATTGGCTGACGCTTCTGCCGAGGCGTCAAAAGTTGAACATTGCTCAACTTTTTAAGCGAGCAACGCCAGCAACGCATCGCGTCGCTTCCCAAAATGCATTTCGGCAAGAAGTGACGTCACCCCATTCAAAGTAAATGGTAAAGCGTCAACGCACGCCGCTGTGTGGACGGGCCAGAGCGGGGCTGCGTTGCGTGCATGGCTTCCTTCCGCAGGTAACGGGGGGACGTGCTCTGGCGGTGTATTTATACACACAAATCTAATGAAAAGCAATTTAATGAAGTAAAATAATAATTACAATGTGTTCCAATGTGCTTTAATTTCAGGATTACGTTCTTGGGCTTGATTACTGGACTCTACTTCCTGTCCAACATCCTGTGGGGAGGACTTTATTGTACAATTGTCAAGACACACAAGAAGTCAACACTAAGGAATCAGGCCAAGGAAAGCGGACAAGATGGTGACAAGTCGGGCAATGGACACGCCAACATCAGCATTGTTAAAAACAAAGAGGACGCGGACAATGAGAGCACTATTTAAGATTTGGGAGGAAGGCGACACCGTTGTATAATGCAGGTGAACGACACAGTACTGTGAAGCCTCCATACTGGACCAAATGCGGTCTTGGTACAGTGCCAGCGCTCTTTGGTCTTCAACAGCACACACAGACATTGTTCTGAAATATCCACTGCTGTTTGTTCTCTAGAAAGGTCAAAGTTCCTCACTAATGCTTAGTTTTAATTAAAAAAAAAAACAGCCAAAAGTCATGGAATGATCTGCAATCGGCACACATCGAGTTAATTTTCAACTTCAAATCAGCCAAGAAAAAAGAAAATGTGCACTTTTTATAATCATATTTTAATCATTATAATAGTTGGCTTTTGAGCTGTGTCCATTTATACTTGAACAGTAAAAAGTCAGGTTATGATAGTAATGTCTCTTCCTACAACCTTAAATTCAAAGGGATTTATGTATATTTACATTATACAGTATGTACAGTGTATAGTTTTAAATACAAGACAGAACTGTAGTATTCGTGTTTTGTCAGTGATCGACAATTTTTTCTTTCATGTTTTCAAGTTCTTTTCACATTATTTAGGTAACCTTAAAGCTCTCTGTGGCTTATTTGTAAATGTGCTTATGAAAAGAAGTTTCTTTTTATATTTGTTTTATTTACAGGCTATATCTGTGCCAGATAACCTTTATACTGACTTTTGCCCCAGCAACCTTTATCTCAGCCGTCTGACTCTACACACACTTCTTGTTACATCAACATTTTACATAACATTACAGGTCACGGTCGTTCATAAAGAAAAGTGTGTTGTTAAGCTAGTATCTGCTAGTCCACTGAAGCTTGGACAGTGGACTAAGAGTGAGTGCAGTGTAACTTGATTGTTAGTTCTTATACACTTTAGTCGTCAGTGGAAATGTGTCATCATCAAATTGTTTTTATAGAGTGTTTTTTAATCATTACTGCCTTTTTCTCTTATTTTATTTTACACTTTTGTCGATCGTCATTAGCATATCGTTAAACATTAAAGACAAATATCCACTATTTATTTGTAAACCTTGAGTCTTTATTTATTGTATTTGCTGTCTTTCTTTTATTGTAACATGCTTTGCTAAGGCTGACATTTTTCAATTTTTTTTTCATTTATCAAAGTGAAAGTCAGCTTTATTGTCAAAATGTCTACATGTGTTTTACATACAGTACAGAAATCTCGAGATACAGTTTCCCGCAGTCCCACAGTGTGACATATATACATAAATGTAACGGTATGTCCTGTTACACTTTGTTGTGCCTCAATTCATTAAGTTCTACTTCCCTTTTTAGCATCTTTCAGCAAATAACTTTTCGTTTTCTGGCACGCCACTTTACCGTTTTGCTTCAATCTCACCGGTTTTTGGTGAAAAGGCCTCAAAAACACGCAGTAAATCTTACCTAGAGCAAGTTAGCGAGTTGTTGAGGAACACAGTGGAACATTTAGCAACATAGTGAACCAGAGCTGAACGATTGGACATTTCTTTAACAGGTTGCCAGAAACACTGCTAGCATGGTTAAACACTGAGGATCTAACGAACAAAAGAGGGACCCCATGCCGTAATCTCAAAAAGAAAAAAGACAACGTCAAAAAACACATCTATAGATAACACGTGATAATAGGCAAGGTCAATGGCACCAGTCACACAGGGGTCATTCATTTTATATAATGACAGTGCAGGCAGACACACTGGATGAATTCCTTTACAATTTATTCTGGAAAAAATGTATATATATTTTGAACTTTTTAACCATATTTTTCTCTTTTACAAAAGGTAAAAAGTAGGACATTTGCTGCCATGTTGCCTCACACCCTTACCTTGCTTTCTTTTAAACCTTTCCGATCACAGATTTAATTTGAAAGCATGAGCCTCAATGTGTGATGTACAGTATGTTCTCTTACTTTTATTGGTTATTTGTAACCATATAATATAAAAGATTGCAACTAACATGACCATTGATTAGAATATTTTATGATCCTTTATTAGTATACCAATATACCCCAAATGTTACAATTCAATGTTTCACATTTTCCAGGTTTCAATGGAAATGATCAAATATCTTCTGTATTTTACCATAAATGTATATTTCCATGATTTCTTACATTCCCTTGATGTGTTGCACTGTGTGCAGTGTGAGCTTTTACCAGCAGGTGGCACCCTATACAACAACATATCCACTGTAAGGTACTGCATTGCCCCTGAAGGTGTCTCACTGCTTCTAATAGAACAAACCAAAACCCATCAGAGAGTAACGTTTACAAAAAATAGAAAGATTATGTTAAAATCGTGTTAAAACACAGTTCCAAGTACTCATTTGTAGCAGTTACAGTAGCTGATGTCTGAGGCCCTCTGCATTCCTGTCTAAATGCACCTGAAACTAGATACAGTGACAAAAGACATGTAAAACATTCTCACCAATGCAAAATTCTGGGGCCTTTTATGATTTTTCAGAAAGAAAAAGTGGAAAACACTTTGTTCACTGTTTCTGTGCAGGAATGTGAAGGCTCTTAATCTTAATCTTTGGGATTTATAAAGGGGTCAAATTGTATTAAGTGACCTGCTGTCTGGCTGCCAGAAGCCCCTGCGGGTCAATACAGCGTTCAGTGACACCTACAGAATCAGGTAGGATGATTTTATTGTGAAGATTTTTTGGACTTTTCTTCTTTCCCATTAAACATCTTGTGAGAAAAATAATCCTGGTTTGGAGTTACTAATCTGTCTCCCCTTCACCTCCCCCATGTTCTCTTGTTGCTGTCCCCCTCCTGGACTGGCTGGCATGTGTTTGTGGAATAAAAATGTGAGAGGCCTTTTGTCCCGCTGGTTCCACTAGCTGCTCTGCCCTCACGCAGGAGAATAGGGCAGTTTGGGGAGACACATGGCTGCTTCAAAAGGAGGAGCAGAAGAAGAAGAGACTTCGGCCTGGAGATGTACTCGCTATTTTATCAAACTTCCTCAGTAGTTGCCTTGCAGTGATTTGTTATCTATTTCTTTTGAAATTTGAATTCTTCTGATAAGACCAGGGCTCTCTGTCTAAGATCAGGTGGGAGTATTAAAACCTAGGCTAAAACTGAGGGGGATTACTGCAGTTGTGAAGTGAAAACCCTCCTGGTTAGTTGTGGTACTTTATTACAGGTTCCCTGCCTTCTCACTTGTTCAACAGGAGGAATCAGTTAGCATTAGACACCATTTTCCCTCTCTGACATGGATTCAACCCGCAGCTCCTGACGTTTACTGAGCTGAGAGAAGACGCTTTGGTTTACTCAGGTATGGTACAGCTGCTCTGTTTTCACTTTGCTCATTCAGACATGCATTTTTATATCATACACTCCTAATTGAAGTAAATAATAATAGTAATAAGTCATTTTTAAACTTTCTTTTTTAAATATTACATTGTCATGTTAAGGCGCCCTTCTGACAATCTTTGACAGAACATTTCCAGCTTTGATACATTAGTATGCAATCGATTACTGATAGAAAAAGATTGTTAAAGTATTTGATACTATTTATTATGATGTGAACCACAAATACATCTAATTATACAAGAGTTGTATGTAATGAGTGTTTAAAATATGACATTTTGGGAAATATTCGTTCTAATGTTTAAGAGTCGAATGAGATTATTGATAACGTTAACCTGCAACTCTCAGTCAGAGAAGAAAACTAGCTTTTTCCCCCAAAATGTTAAACTATTCTTTTAGTTCTACCTTCAGCTAGATGTAACATAAACAGTTACAAAATGGGTAAATGAATGAGTGAAGACACTTTTGACCTACTTTTCTTTGATCAATCTATTGTTTGCCCTGCAGTGGCCAGCAGAGGTCTGCCAAGCATTGATCGTAGGATGGAGGAAGCAGGAGAGGACCTAGGTCAGATGGCCAGCCAGCAGGCTCTGTGTGACGCTGATCACAAGACCAGGAAACGCCCTGGCATCTCCACTCTCAAGGTACTGAAGTTATCAAAAGCAGAAAAGCAGAAAGGGATATTTTTTCTGCAGCCAGGTAAAACATAGAAAACAGAGATGTAGGCACATGCAGGTACAAAAAACACAAGACAATACATAAATACATCAACAGGAAACCACAAGTGAAAAACGAAACACCATGTTTGTTATTTTGAACATTCAAACCTCAGTTAATGTCCAATAAAGATGTATAAATAGTGGAAAAATGGATGGATCAATGCTTACAATCTGAGACACATCATCATCATGGTCATTTGAGCATTTTAAGGGATAAGCTTCCCCCAAAAGTACCTAAAATCAAGCCAAGCAATGATCTCGATGATGTTTTCAAAAATCTTGCCAGGCCACATTTGTCTCTCTAGAGCAGCGTATTAACTTCTGTCAAACACTTCAGTATCAGTCCTGAGATCAGCATTGCCTGATTGCAGCACTACATCAGCATGAATGAAGCATTTCTCCCAAAACACATCAATAATTTGACTCCATACTTTTTCCTTCTTCTTAGCTCAGTCTGTAGATGTAAAGCTGAGAGGCAACTTTTTAGGATCCCTATCAACAAAACTCTAACAGCCAAAAACATTGAAATATGCACACTGTTTTATGAGATCTACTCAAGGTTTTTAAGAGAATTCACAGCCCAAGCCCAATCAGGCTTACGCTGGAAGTGAAACCCTCTGTACAACATAATACATTTCAGCAAAACATACAGGAGAATTTCAGTAATCCCAGATGGGAATTAACTTAGTAATAAAGCGACTCCAGGGTGCCCACACAGAGAGTAAAGCCTCTGGAGGCTGTTATGAAGAAGGAAGAAACTATTAAGCTTTTTTAGTTTGTTGACTTTTGTTAAAGTGGCTATAATAATTAGACTTATGATAACTATGTGTATATATATAGGTTTAAACACATTAGTTGATTGTTTACCTAGAGTAGCCTAGCATTAACATTAGGAAAATGAAAGTAGATGTAGCATGAAAGTTTAATATTTATTTGATATTGACAGAAAACGTTTTATTCACAGTATACAACTTGATTAAAGATGTGTAATAATGGACTTTTTTGATGACTTGTGTTTTCCAGTGGTTTATTGTGGCGTTATCCTTCGCCTGCTTCTCCAAGGCTCTGACAGGAACATACATGAAGAGCTCCATCACTCAGATCGAGCGACGTTTCGACCTCTCCAGCACGCACGTTGGACTCATAGATGGGAGTTTTGAGATGGGTCAGTCTATCTTCTGATTCAACCCTTCATCTTTTGAGCATCTGATCTCTTACATTCCTGACTCTTCTTTCAGATTGACACTTTAGCTCATGATTCTCGAAATGTGCTCTTGGTTCCTGTTTCTTGGAGGTAGGCAACTTGCTGTTTCTCGCTGCGGTCAGCTATTTTGGGGCCAAGCTACATCGGCCCAGACTAATCGCTGTGGGCTGTTTCATCATGGCTGTTGGGTCCTTTCTCACCGGCCTGACACACTTCTTCATGGGACGGTAAATGCCAACAGCCTACTTTTTAGCAAAACAAAACTGGTGAAAGAATACCTTTAAATTCTGTTTTATATCTCATTGTTTCACAGCTACACATACAACACAGCCATTCAGGTTTTCCACAATGACAGTGTAAGAATTGCTGCCTGTGCGGATCCATTGACAACAGAGGTACCTGAAATTCAGATTCGTTCTGAAGAAGACGACAAAGGTAAGACTCCTGAATTACAACCTAATGGTCACATGGATGTCTTTATGACCACTATATGGCAAACCTCTACACATGGAGAAATTAAGCTATACTAGTTGCCGCTGCTATCGTCATTGAACAAGAAACCAGAACAGTAGCAGGAACACAGAGACGGCCTTAACATGAAACCTGGTTCGAAAGCCTTAGCAACTCACTGGCTTTCTTTCAACCATCCATGGAATGCACTGATCCTGCTCTGACCTTCAAAGCCACTCACTTTCTGTGCCGTCTACATAATGCACATAGTCACTGCACTGATCCATTGGATGTGGACTGCAAGGGGCAATGCAAGAGCTGAAAACCAGCCCAATAAACGCCATCGTAGGTTAAAAAATAAATAATGATAATTTTGGAGGCGAGGCCGAGTATCATAATGGAAAAAAACTAAATGTATGACAAGAAAATATATATTTTCTGAAATGTTGGAAATGGTACACTTTATAAATGATTAAGTTCCTCTCAAAATAGTGGGTTTTCTTCTAGCTATTTACCCCTTTAATTTCAGAAAATGTCTGTGTTTTCAATGTTCCTTGTAGATGTACGATTGGAAACTTGTTTTTGTATTGTAATATGTTTTCCTACCAACAAAGGCCCTCATATGCCGTCATGCTGAATGCTGGAAAGAGAAGCAGAAAAATTATATGTTGGGCTATCAGGTCTCATAGCATAATTCAAAAGGCAGACATCTGTCCTATTTATGGAAATAAAGAAATCTAGGACACGTATTTTTTTTGTATTTTGTTATATATTTTGAGTAACTTCTCCTATTCTACTCGATTCTATTTCTCTGAGATGGGCTGCAGCTGAGATGTTGCTTTAGTCTTTCTATTGTTGAATCATGATTCATTCTTCTATTAACAATAGCAGATCATAAACCCACAGACGGCAACGTACTGATCCTGTTCAGAAGTATTTACAAAGGAACACAATGGAATAGATATATGAAAATCACATACAATGCAGTGCTATGCAAGCTTAAAGCCACACACAGATATTGAATTTCATTGTATTTGATTTTCTCAATAACACAAGAGCTTTGGATACACATACACCAAAGTCTTCTTTTAGAAGCAAAAATATCATGAAAATCTGTCAAAAGGTCTTGTAAATAGTAAATACACACACACACACACACACACACACACACACACACACACACACACACACACACACACACACACACACACACACACACACACACACACACACACATACACAGTACACATTCACAGCAATGATGATTTTTTTTGCCATGCAAAATCTCCAAAACCATCTTTGTGACATAAATCATATAATGCTTTCTTATTGTGTCTTTATGAAGCCTGCGTGAGAGAGTCTGGTTCCCACATGTGGATCTATGTGTTTCTGGGGAACGCTCTGCGGGGGATCGGAGAAACCCCGGTTACCCCTTTAGGCATCTCTTACATCGACGACTTTGCTAAAGCAGAGAACTCACCCTTCTACATAGGTAAGAAATACATCATCATCTTGATTTTTAATTGGGGTTTGAAATGGTGATAACATATGTCCATTTCTTTACACCTTGCTTCACATAGTTTGAAGTTGTTTCCTAATCATGTGCATCCTTTAAACACAGCTTGTCTTCAGACCATAACTCTCCTGGGCCCCATGTTTGGTTTCCTCCTGGGCTCCTACTGTGCCAAACTGTATGTTGACATTGGCTATGTTGATATGGGTAAGTGTAATGCATTTGCTTTGCATGTATCATCAGTTATAGTTAGCTTCCACTCTAAATGCTAATATTAGCTTGATTAGCTAGCCACCGCGAACTAAATCTGCAATGGTTATTCCTCATTTCAGTAGCCTATTGCCAGATTTAGAATAATTATTGTATTTTTAAACAGGTAATCAGATTTGGTGTAGGATATTTCTTTGTCGAATGTGTTTTGCGAGCGCGGCTTTCGTTCTATATGTGTTTCCTCAAAATGCGTACATTTTTACCATTTGCTAAGCTAGTTAGCCACCCAGCAAAGCGTGTAGAAAGTCTGAAATTGGTTTATGCTAAGAAAGTTGTTGTTCTTTGGTTTTTCAGAACAGGTTAGTGAGTGTCTCTTTGAACTAATTTATTTGTCAAACAAAGACAATCAGTCCACCTAAAGTGTGACAAGTATCCTACCCCTGAAATAAAGTTGGGTTTCCACTATTTTCACTTCACCCAAGGAAAGTAACTAACTAGTAAGTCATTTGTAAGAAGTGAAGAATTAAACTTCCTGCTCCTGCTCACTCAAATGCTCTTTTCTGGCACCCAGAAAGTGTGGCCATCACCCCTAAAGATGCCCGCTGGGTGGGGGCCTGGTGGTTGGGCTTCATGGTGTCCTCCGTCCTCCTGCTCCTCTCCAGCATTCCCTTCTGGTTCCTGCCCCGCATGCTGCCGAAGCAGGAGGGAGATGAAGGCAAGCTGACTTCCTCACGTGAGACAATAGAGGTGACAAAGGATGCCTCCGACAACAATCACGCCATCAAGCTGACTGACATCGCCAAAGGTTGAGACACTTCTTGTATACTTTTAATACTACATTTCAAATTGGTATTCTTCAGAATGGTAGTATGTGTGCAGGTTTATGGTCTTTGCTTGTGTTTTTTAAAAGATGTATTTCAACAGGGTTTCTCCCCTCGCTGAAGCGCCTGTTGGGAACTCCTGCCTACTTCCTGCTCCTTTGTGGGAGCATCCTGAAGTTCAACTCCTTCATTGGCCTGTTCACCTTCAAGGCCAAATACATGGAACAGCAGTTTGGACAGTCTGCCTCCAGAGCCAACTTCCTCATAGGTAAAACAAAAAGAAAATGTGTATATTTAGATGCTATCTGTAGATAAACTCTCATATTTACATCTCTGCTCTTCCCACAAGGGATTATTGCTGATGAATGTCAAACATAAGATTTATGGGTTAGCAGTAAATGCTAAAGTGTAGTCTAACAGTAACAAGTGGAGCAGTTGGAGAAGTCGTTGTGTTGACAAAAGTTAAATAATTGTTTCCAGATCCAGTCTATACATTGTTTTTCACCGTTTGCACGAGACTCTTTCAAAAGATCTTCTTTTGCAATCCGACTTGACAAATGGCACCACCTACTGCTCACCTCAATGAACATTCTCTTAAAATCGCATACTGGTTGTGGGTTGGAAAAACAATTCATTTGCATTCTCTCTTTTGCCGAATAAAAATAAATTATACATTTGGATGAAAACCTGGCTAGTGTCTTTAGATAAAGTTCAAGAGTCTGATATGAAGAGACTTGCTTCCTTAGGAGGTTCCACACCACTCTGGAGAAGAGTAAAACATTGCAGGAGTCATTGTTCGATTCAATCTGGCTTTGTAAGAAAAGGAGCTATACAGGAACATTGTTGATCCGTCATTGTTGCAGTCGTGTGGGATATTAACACTGGCATTGCTAAGAAAAGCATCAACATAATCGGTGACGTCATGAAGTGGCTCGGGTTTGGTCTGTGGAAAAGCAAACTGTTTCTTAAGTTGTTTACAAAGTTAAACAAATAGTTTGAACCAAGCAGCACAGAAGTAGAACAGAACTACATTCAGTGGATAAGGGAAATCAGTGTCCAGTGAGGTTTTTCTTCTAGGTGTGTTGAACCTGCCGGCGGTGGCTTTAGGGATCTTCCTGGGAGGGCTGCTGATGAAGCGGTATAAACTGAGCGTGGTGTCAGGAGCTCAGATGTCCTTTGCCACCTCCTTCCTCGCCTACCTCCTCCTGCTGCTGCAGTTCGGCACCAAGTGTGACAACATCCCCATGGCTGGGCTCACCATCTCATACAACGGGTCAGTGCTGAGGGTATATAAAGACGATCAGGAACCAAAATGATGGACCCTAGGAACTATTTTGACTGCCTCAAGTTACTATTCAAATTTTATTTGCAGCTAATATATAAAATATAAACCCTCTTTGCCCATCAGGACGCAGGGTATATCATCTGACAGAAGCATGCTGTTCTCAGAGTGTAACAGAGACTGTTCCTGTTCAGCAGAGGAGTGGGACCCTGTGTGCTCAGACAGCGGCATCACCTACATTTCTCCCTGTATGGCAGGCTGCATCGGCTCCAGTGGTCACGGCAAGAACACAGTAGGGATGCACACAGGGAAATTATCCTTTTTTTTCTTTTAAAAAACAATTATAATTTCCATATCATGCAGTATTACTGCCATCTCCCAAGACTAATTCCACAGAAAAACTCCTCAGCAGCCACACCAAGATCTCTCCCATGTCATCCTCTCTAGTAATTCTCCTCTATCTATGTGAAATATTTACTTTATCAAAGCACTTACAATATATCTTTCTCAGTTACTACCTTTATTTTATTTATTTGACATTTTAAACACATATTATTTTATTATTGTTATTAAGTGTTTGACAATAGTAAGTTCCTCAGCATTTTTTTACTTTATCCCATTTTTCACCTATTTTAATGATATTATAAAACATTTTTACAAAGGTTTATTGTATGTCTTAACAGCAACAGGCAGTTTATTCAGAAAAATATCCAATGTGTTTCTATCCATGGTCACTACATTGTCTGTTACAAAATGCTCAAAGGTCCTTTTATCGCCCTTGAGAGTGACTGAAATGTATGATACATTTTATTTGCATACATTTTTCTGTTCTTCAAATTATAAATACATGGTTTCCAGTAAGTCATCACGCTTCATCTCAGTGTCTCTCTCTCCCAGGTCTTTCACAACTGCAGCTGTGTGTCCGCCTCCTTCCCGGCCGGCAGCAGCACGTCAGTGCGGCTGGGTCAGTGTCCTCATGCTAAAGACTGCAGCCGGAGTTTCACGTCCTACATGGCTGTGTCCGTCCTCAGCTCCTTCATCAACTCTCTGGGAGCCACGCCTGGCTACATGGTCATCATACGGTCGGTGCACCCATTTCAGAGCAGGGAATCATGATAATAGGGGAAATAAGTGCTACTGCGTAATTATAGATTCATATTTTTCATTCAGACACCGTCAGCAGCCAAACCCTATTAAACTGTGCAATTCAGAATGAATCTCTGAGTAATGCTGATACACCACTGTGTCTGTTGTAATAAACACGTCATATATTGTAGTACTATACGCATATTTTTACTTTTACTATTAGGCTATTTGGGGTTTATCACTTTTCTATAGTGTGTTATATATATTTCTGTGCATGCAATTTGGTGTTGTTTTGTAATTTCAGATGCATCTCACCAGAGCTTAAATCCCTTGCGCTGGGTATCCAGGCCTTGGTAACAAGGACTCTGGGTAAGATTTCTTTTTTTTTAAAGAATTTCTTACTTTAAAATTCAGACTTATCTCCTTTAAAAACATTTGTACATTTTTGGAAAAAAATCAAGCTCTTCTCTGACAAATAAAAGGTTTTTCTAGTTTGTGTGTGGCATTCAAATTAAGATGGGAAATGTGAAAAAAGGACAGAATATTTCACTCTGACTCTCACTTTGGGCATTACCTTGTCCGTAGGTGGACTTCCTGCACCTGTGTACTTCGGCGCCCTGATTGATTCCACTTGCCTAAAGTGGTCGGTCAAAAGGTGTGGGGGCAGGGGAGCATGTCGCTTTTATGACTCTGATATGTACAGGTACGCCAAACGAGGAAATAGAATGTGATTAATTTACAAATGGTTGTTTCTTCAACACCAATGCAATACATATTTCTTCCCTTTACTACCTTTTAATTTAGTCCATCTTCTCTCACTATCTTCAGGACGATCTTCCTGGGTCTGCTCACGTGTCTCAGCGGTTCTTCCTACTTCTTCATTATCGCCGTCATCGTCCTCCTCAGACGACAGTATAAGAAACCAGAGCGAGAAGCAGAGACACGGAAAACGAAACCTGTAAAGAAAAAGGATCTTGAACTTCAAGATGCGGATCAGCCCAAAAGTCCCAAAGTCTGGGTAAGAGTCACGACAGAATTGGAGGAGGGTGACAGAAAGGAACAGCTGCTCGATGGCGGACTCAACTCCACAAATATCACCCAGGAGAGGCAACAGCTCACACCCCTGACAGACATCACTGTTGAGTTCACTCCTCCTTTAAGTGAGGAAGTAACGATAGAGATGCACGGGCTGGAGTCAGAAGAGAACCTAAGAGACAAGGTTTGTGTGGAGAATAAAGCACAGGGGGACCAATTCACAGAGGACAATAAGTTAGATGAAAAAGCAAAAAAAAACAAAGAAACTGACGGACCACAAAACTGAGGTGTGGTCTCAAACAAACTGAAACTGATCTAGATATATTTCTTGAATTAGGCTCAAAGTTTACTTGGATTTTCAAGCGGAAATCGATGTTTGACCTCTTCTTCGCTACCAGTATTTCTTTGCCCTCTTTTATGACAGTAGGAAATGGGCTACCAATGATCCCATTGTCACAACACTCAAAACATTGACTTGTAAATGCACATGATGCCTGGACTGAAAAACCTCACAGAGAAAACATACTGGTTAAAATGGATGTTTTTCTTTTTATGTCAATAAATGTCAATACCAATATGCTAAAGAAAGTGATGTTCCTTTGTCAGAATGTGTGACTTAAAGAGGCCCAATTTTGTTTAAGGGGGTTTTCGCCTTTTATGTAGTGGGTTTTTGTGCATGTAAATGGTCTGTAACGGTACGTCCACACAGCAGCTTTGAAAAAATCTTGAAAATCTTGGAGCTGGGCGTGTCTGAGAGCTTGGGGATTTTTTGCGAGCAAACGCGACCAACAAACAATCACATGAATCTCCCGCCCCGACATACAAAGCAAAAAACCCCGGGGATTTTATGCGAGCAATATATATATAGATATAAACTCCCCAAACAGGCGAAAACCTACCAGTTTCACCCACTGTCTCTGCCCCCTCCCTCCATGCCTGGTTCCTCCGGTTTGTATCCCGGTAAATAGTTCTGGTCGTAAAGAACCGGGTGATTTGCCACCGTAATTTCTCGTTTGGAATATGAGGAAATGAACTGCGGTCTGGCTCTCCCAGCTTGCACGCGGTTTGATTGGCTAGCGCTTGTACTGACAGATTTGCATAAACGGGATTTGATTGGCTGACGCTTCTAGCTCAGCTTCAAAAGTTGAACATTGCTCAACTTTTGAATCGTGCAAATCCTGAAAATCCTGGAAATCTTCGCTTTGCTTCCCCACAATGCAGTTCGGCGAAAAGCGAGGCAAAGTGACGTCACCCCCATTCAAAGTCAATGGGCAGAGAAGCGTTGGAAGATGTTTTTAAAGCTGCTGTGTGGACGTACCGTAAATGTTAAAATCCCAAAGTTCCCTCCAGAGGGAGTTTCTCTCCCACACACTCCCCCCCTGCTTGAAAAATAAAGACCTTTCTGAACAGTAGACAAGGTAAACGTGTCACAGTAGAAGCACAAAATATGAACCTGTAAATGAACATAATACCTCATCTTTATCAAATAATTCAAACACACGGTATGTCATAGTAAATTAAAAGCAGAACAATTATTTGAAATGTGCTAAAAAGCTCTGTGAAGCGAAGACGAACTATATATTAAGGTGAAAATATATTTAGAGCAGATATCAATGTGAGCAAAACTGTCATTTGTTTTCCCAGTACAGGTAGGTGTTGATGACGTTAACATGTATTTATTTGTGTCTGTGGATGAATCAGACACAAACTAACTACGTGTGTCACTAATATTTGGCAGATATTACGCAACATCTCTGTTTTTATAATCTGATTATGTAATCTGGTTATTCTGTTACTTACTACCTAAAACTGTTTGTACGCAGGTATTGCACATACATCTGAGTGTCTATCATTAAAGTAGAATGGACACATCCCCAGTTAACAATAATAAACATGCATAGTCATTATCAGAGGTTACAGCACTTTTACCTTTTCTGGCACTGGCTACCCATCGGCTAATTATTCCCCAGGGACTCTTGACCCCTCTCATGTCCTGCAGGAATACTAATAGAGCAACACTGAGCTCTTGCTTCCTAGCCCAAATCCATGTCTTTCTTTCCGTGACCTGAGAAATAAATTGAGATGCCACCCATGTCCAAAGAAATCTAAGTGACAAGAAAAGAGAGTGATACAAGAGACACGTTTCCCCAGACTTTAGCCTTTAAAAATAGACATATAATCCTACATATACACCAACCCCTTAATGTATCTCACTTTCTCTACTCGCGTGTCATTTCTTTCAAGACTATGCACATTAACCTTTCGACACTCCCTGCTCGAATCCACTGGAGTAGTTAAATATTTAATAGGTAAATTACATATTAAATTCAATTAGTTTGCTGACGACATGGTGCATTAGCAGGCAGTGGAAATAATCTGTACACTCAATCAACTTTGATTATGCTGTACGTGAAAACTATATAATCCATGTTAAAGTAGAACAATTATCTTGTCCCTATGTTTTTGTCTGCAGTTGGGAAACTTACAGGAAACACAAGGAGGTGTTCATGGGACCTTGATGGGTTTCAGGGTGTTAAATATCCATTAGCAATGCACTATGTTTCTCAGTTATCTCCAAGCTGTGGTGAGAACCAGCAGCACTTACCAGCAGCCTGTGGTGGCATCTCCCCACTGAGACTGTGGGATAATCAGAAACATGGTCCAGGTGGTCCTTTCAAATGTTATGTTTAATTTATTTTCTTGCATTCACTGATAATTGCATTTTTATGACTGCTCCTACAGTATATCAAGTGGTTACCTCACATGAGAGGCATCTTATTGATCTTAAAACTTCCTCAGACATGAACCCTGAGGATACATGTGAGATTTGGGGACGTTTAGACAATTTACGTTGTAGTTATACCACTTCTCATGCACAATATTTCATGAAACAGGAAGTTGGTGTAAACGCATGGTATATTGTCCAACTGGCCCCAAATCTCACATACAATGACTTGTATTGTTCACCACTGAGTCATAGTCATCTTATGAGACAAACATTCAGTTTACATAGAAATGACACTGTGTGGTCTTGACATAAAATAGAGCCGAATAATGTTTTTCAAGCGTGCATTCTCTAGCCATCGTAGGAAGTGATGTAAGATTAATGTTTCTAGCCACCTGACAATACTTAGTCCATGATAAACTCTATGATAAACGTTCCTCTTAGTTTACATAAGCAGCAACTTCCAGGTTTGAGAAGTCAAGCTCATGTGTAAGTGCCTTTAGCCTGCAATCTCTCTTATAGCCAGCAGAGGGCGAATCTATTGGTTGCAAAAATAAGTCTGATTGTATGGAAGTCTACGAGAAAATTATCCTGCTTCTTACTTGATTCATTACTTTAGTAAACATTTTACTGGCAAGTCTGTTTTCTCAATCAAAGTTCAGGTCCTTTTCATTGGAGCACAATTTATTTATTAAATAGTTTGCGATTTGGAACAAAAAAAAGACAATGAGGATTGAAGGTCAACCAAATTAGTAAAGTTACAACTGTAAAAAAAAAAAAAAAAAAAACATATCTAAGATGCCTTAATGCATTGGTGATAATTATCTGGGGGGTGTTCACTATGACAACATTAACATTACACATTTTAGCCCATTGTTGATACAAAATAATTATGATTTTAGCAGTTTTGAAGCGAAGAATAATTACTAAACATTATTAATATTTGCTTTTAACTTATACAAATTAAGCGAATGCTAATCGGCAATTTTTCAGTTCCGCAGGTCATGTCACGTCAAATGCTACTCACAAGTTTTACCGTCACTTCATTAATTAGTACTTTGTTTGTGACGTGTCCCATCGAAATAATGAGACACCATTAATTATGCACGATAATTCATCTTCACATTTATTATTCATCGTCCATGAAGCCCAGAGGGAGGCTGAAGGAGGGCCAGAGTTTGGTGACCTAAAACTTTATTATGTGTCTCAAGGTAAATAGAAAGACAACTTTCCTCTCCCTGGTGTGGGTTTACCGTGGGTCAGTCCCACCTCGGGGGCTGATGACGAAGGTGATGATGAGGATGTTGACGTACAAAGATTTGTGTGATTGTGTGTGTTCACTGTGAAAATGAGCATTTGTCTGCGTGTGTACAAGTTTAAGAGTGTACATTAGAGTAACGCCGAGTGTGCTTATGGCATATAGAAGACCCTCTTAGATTTCCCCTCCTCCCCCTTCGTCATCCCTATTCTGTGTAAATGAAAATGCAAGGCTATATTTGGACAGAGCTGATGTCACAAGTGGTTTGAGCGATGAGCCTATAACTGTTGGAGCCGGTTTGTGTGACAGTCCGACAAACACTGGACTGCTACAGTGACAGACTGGGATCTGGGTACTGAACACAACTCAAAGTAAGTTCTCTGTCTTTCCTCGGGCTTAGCTTGGCTTTTATACAGTATGTGTAGAAATCAAATTGGTTGTTTTTATTTGTATACAAATAGTTTTCTTTGAATTTGAATCTCTACCTCTTTCAGGATTGTGTTTTCTTTCTTGAAATTTGACAAAACAACTGAACTACTGTATATTATTATTTGAAAATGTAAATTGTTTCTAAGGACATAGGACTTGTCGCACAACGGAAATGTGCCATCAAATGATGATGTAGAAATGTGGGATTATTTTATCTATTGTAAGAAAGCATCATAAAAAGCCATCTACAATAATAATATAATCATATTTTTTATCTGCAGACACAAGAATAACTATTCAGACTTGAAGTTGATTTGGATCAGTCCTTTTTTTAATGCAAAATGTCCAATACTTCTAATTTACCATTATCAGATCTTCTATATTAAATAAATGAATTATAATTTGGTTTAAGATTGTTGGTTGGACAAAAATAAGTATTTGAAAGATATTGCTTTGGCCTTAGAGAAATAGTGAGGGGAATTGTTTTGTAAATATTCTCCTATGTATATACACATTAATACATTATTAAATAAAATCATCAACAGATTAATCCATATAACAATTATTGTTTGTTGCCAACCTAATTCTAACTATTAAGCTTTTGCAGGCAATGGTGTACAATCGTTGCTGAATTATTGAGCAAATATTTTAATTGTGTGTTCTGTTTTTGTCCTAATTGCAATGACACGCATCTATGTAATTTGAACTCTTACATTTTGATGATAAAATTGAATTGGTGTCTTTGTTCCTGATTTTTGGCCAGGTGTTTTTGGTTCTATATTGCACGCAAAATATCTATTCCTCTGTTTTAAATAGCCTTCTGTAACCATGAATAAAGTGCTGTTCTTGCTGTGTTGATTCAGGTAATCACCCTACAACATGGATCACTTGAAGATGTCTGTGCTCCTCCTGATGCTGCTTGTGTTGCTGCGCTGCGTCTCTGCTGCCCCACGCTACAGGTGAGTGCATACAGGGGGGTGTCGCTCAGGATGAAGTGTAGTCATCCATCAAATTGAAGTGATTATATCCCCAGCCCCTGCACTCGTTTATTTAATATGTTCATGTGTCCTTGGGCAAAATACTTAACCCCAAATTGCTCCTGATGGCAATGTGTGTTAATGTAAGTTTTCCTTGACCAAGTGGCACATTGGCAGGCTCTGTCTGAATGAATATGTGTGAATGAGTGAATGCTGACTTGTGTATGTAAAAGCGCTTTATGAAATGCAATCCAATTACAATGTGGCTGTGCACTCATTTAGTGGTTTAAGATTAGGGGCAGAGTTCAAAGACTTTCACTTAGCTGAAGTGTTGATCATAACAGATCTGAGGTCAGTAGACAAGCAGCTGAATATCATGGAGATTGTGTGATAAGTAGGGCTGTAATGCTCTGCGTGAGGAGCCTCAGGGCATTGATAACTCTGGAGATGGATGCCAATTGTGCCCATGTGTGGGAAAGTGCAACTGGTGAGGAGCTAAGTGCCCACTTTTTCTTCTTGCTCTTGGGACTAGTGGATGTTTTGAAGAGGGTATGATCAGCTATCAGTGTAAAACTGTTTGGCCCTTTTTCCCTCTGTAATGCAGGTACTTCAGTCCCAGCTCATCCAGCGAGCAGGAAAGTGATCTCCCAGACAGTGACGGCTGGTTAGCTCCCGGCCTGATCTCCAACCCGTTCCTCGGGTTTGTGAGTACACGGCCGCAGAGGGGGCTCACAGCCATGGACAGGTAACAATATTTATGGAAACCATCAGCATCCTTACCTGAATAAACATTTTCTCTGTATTGTGATGTCTGATTATTTCTGTGATATCTTTGATTTAGCCACCCCATAGAGAAGAGAAAATGCAACACAGCCACCTGCGTCACCCAAAGGCTATCAGACTTCCTGGTGCGCTCCAGTAACACGATTGGTACCATCTACGCACCGACTAATGTGGGATCTGGCACCTACGGAAAAAGGGAGCTCTTGTTGGCCCCCAACTACCTGCCTCTCTAACAGCTGACAAACCTCCACCAGCACTCCCACTGCTCTGATGATATAACCAGACATCTTATGTAACAATGATTGTGAGAATGACGTTACCGGCGATGACACTGATGGTGATGATGATGATTAATAACATCTAGTTTATTTTATAAGAAACAGTGCCTTTAATTTAAACCTTCAAAGACAATGTGTTTTTTTGTTCTGACTTTGTGTGTGTGTTGTGGCTCTGTGGATACTGTTTCGCAATGGCATGAAGTAAAGAAGTAAATAAAAAACAATAAATAAAAGAAAAAAAATGTAAAGCCATATGAAATAAATGTTGATTTTGATAATAAAATTGTGAACATATATTTTAAAAAATCTTCACGTGTTTGAAGCAACATTATTACACATCATCAGCTAGTACTAGGCCTATATGTATTACATTTGTGTAAACAGTTCCCAACTTGCTTCCTCATGTCCCAGACAAACCTCAGAATTAACCTGCAAAAATAAGGGTTTCACCATGTGTTTCTGTACAACCTTTTCCAGGAATAGTTTTTGGGAAGTTCACTTTCTAGCCTAGAGCAGCTTTCACGTGATATGAAATTGTCACCTGCCCTGCTTTCTTGTGTCACTTCTGGCTACATCACATAGCCTACAGCCGTTATATCTTATGGTGATTTGATAGGTTAGCAGCAACCAAGCTGTCAAATGTCCCCCTTTCATCACTTTCACTTCCAGACATATTCACATTCAGCGCCCAGACCGAGCTCATTCTTCTACTCATCTCATCCATATATTTGACATTCTCTTATTTACTTACAGTATGGCTTCACCAACTCTTTAAAATACATGATGTCACAATGAGGTCTTATCACCAGAGACTATATTTCTCATCCATTTGTGTATGTCAATAAAGCTATTCATTCACTACTAATGAAGTCTCTCCTGATTGAAATGTATGGAGCTATTTCAGGGTCATAAGTGTTGATCATTCAAAAAAATACAATTTATTTGAAAGTTCAAGTTTTTATCCTGAACTTTGAACAATTAAAAGATGTATACAAAATAAAAAAAAGCATTTGAAATAATTTTTCAGGTTGAATATTATTTTGATTCAGTTCAGCAATTTTTTTGAATAATATATTTATTTTCAGATTTCACTTTTATACATATTTTGATATTTGAATCCTTATTTTTTTCAGCACAGATTTTTCGTTTTCAGATTCAAAACAATTATTTTTTCAGTTTCAAATCTTTTTTTTTCAGGTTTCACATTGCTTTTCACCTTCAGATCGTTTTTCACTTTCAGATCTTTTTTTTCGCTTTCAAACTTTTGGCCCTGATGTTGCTTGGTGGGGCGGGGCTTACCAAAGAGTAGTTTGGCATCCTGGGTGACAGGCCTCCCTCTGTCATGTTGCCTTCATGGATGTTAGAAAACTGAGACCAGCGTCAAAGTTCCGTTAAGCGAGCTGTTGAGCATCGTAGTTGGCAACAGTCAAGTACAAATAAACTGTGTTATTATGTGAAATTACGTATCCGCAACGAGCCAGCAGGTTGTTCTGGTGGACCTGACGCCATCCCCCGCTGTCTCAAGGAGAGATACCGCAGGTCCTTCCTTCCTGCAGCGGTCAGACTATACAACCAGCACAGCCCCTAGTGGACCCCGCACAAAAACAACACAGACTATAACACCTCTTGTTGATAAATACAAACTATGTGCAATATTTACAGTATGTGCAATATATATATGCCGTTAAAAACTGTGCAATATATACCTGGCTGCTAAATCCGCAGAACTGTCACAGTATTATGTAGTATTATGTAAAATGTGTAACTTTAAAAATATATATAATTTCTTTTTTTAATCTTTAATACTTTTTGTATGCATGCTTTAGGTAACTGCTGGTCTGCTGTAACAATGTAAATGTATCCCCTGTGGGACTAATAAAGGTATTCTGATTCTGATTGCAAAAACCAAGCATATGCTGCATTCATGGAGCTACGTGGAAGTGGGGAAGGAAAACGCTTGATTGCGGATACGTGATTTCAGATTCTAGCACAGTTTATTGCTCTTATACCTTGATTGTTGCCAAATACGATGCTCAACAGCTCACTTAACGGAAATGTTATGCTGGTATCAGTTTTGTTCACCACCAATCACGGGAGTATTGTGTATAGAAAGTGTGTAGTTGTATTTCTTGCGCTACCTAACATCCATGAAGGCATCATGACAGAGGGAGGGCTGTCACTCAGGATGCCAAACTAAGCCCCGCCCCCCGAAGCAATATCAGGGTCAAAAGTCTGAAAGCAAAAAAAAAAGATCTGAAAGCGAAAAAAAAAGATCTGAAAGTGATAAACGATCTGAAGGCGAAAAAAAGATTGAAACCTGAAAAAAAAAGATTTTAAACTGAAAAAATAATTGTTTTGAATCTGAAAACGTAAAATCTGAATATATTTTCCAATATCAAAATATGTATAAAAGTGAAATATGAAAATAAATATTTTATAAAAAAAAAAATGCTGAACTGAATCAAAAATAATATTCAACATGAAAAATTATTTTAAATACTTTTTTTTGTTTTGAATACAACATTGTATTTTTCAAAGTTCAGGATGAAAACTTGGACTTTCAAATAAATTGTATTTTTTTGAATGATCAAAACTTATGACCCTGAAATAGCTCCATAGAAATGTAGCTGGAACTGGCAGCCATATAGCTTAGCTTAGTTTAAACACTGAACATATAGGGGTAACAGCTAGCTAATACACTGTGGGTACGAGCCATTAGTGCCCAGCAAATTGTAATTTATCACTTCATTTTATGCACAGATTAGACACGTATCATATGGTGTGTTAATTAAGTGAGATTTTTAATGATAAGGACTGGTTAAAGAGTTAAAACAGCTAGCTAGTACGTCACTGGTGTTTCAGCACACTCAAACCTGTCCTAAAACAGCAAATTGTATTTTTCAGACTCACGGTTGCGTAAAGATTAGCCTACACACATATAACACAATGTATAAAGTAAATGAGTTATTTCCATGTGTTTATTATTAGATTTTGATCCCTTTGGACAGAGCAAGGCTGGCTGTTTGCAGACTCCATTCTGTATGCTAAGCTAAGCTAACAGTTGCTGGCAGAAGAAAGAAAAGACAAGAAAATAAATGGGCAAAATTCTAGCTATTGCTTTAAGGCCAACCAAAAAGCTATCCTGTCAGCTATTGCTCTGAGTTAATTTTACAAACACCACTTTCTTCTCATGAAATATTATTCTAAACGACTTTTATATTTTGGTGAATAACCTTTTAAGGGGAGAGAGAACACATGTTGTTCAGATGGAGTTCCAAGTCATAGCTTATGATTTCGATCAGTGATACTTCTTTGTTGTTTACATGTTGTTGTTTCTTTTATCCTGTGAATTATTGTTGCATTCTGCAAAGGTGTGTTTAAATAATCCTTTATAGTGGATAGGCTATAATGTTTATTGTGACACTTTATTGTGACAAGTGTTAATTTTGCAGCTTTTTCAATTAATTAATTATTTATTTAGTCAAGATGTGAAACATGTTAGTATGTATTTGTAGTTTTTAATAAAAACCTTTTGCATTTACAGTCCAAGTAGAGAAATATAGTCAGGTTAATTAGCTGTGGTCCCATAATGCGATCAATAATAGAGCCTATTAACCCCAATTTCCCGGGCTCCCCTTCACACATTGCTATTTAACTCCTGGTGATAGTGTACAGTAATTCGTGGCATTTTGGAATAGAGAAAAAGTGGCTTGATTTAATTCAGAAGCACCCCCAAAGTCTATTGAAATTAATCCAGAAAAAAAAGAGCAATTTTTATCAATGACAAAATAAAAAATATGTTGCATAAATGAAATACAGTGTTCTTAATGTATGAGCAAACACCATTACCCAAATTCCTTTATATGTGTGATCACAGTGCTGTATCCAATGTAGTCATGTGCTCTGTAGAGGTTATTCAGGGTAACCTAATGAAAATCAAGAGGGTAGGTATGACGCACAGCATTAACCCGTGTTTGATTACCAGTGACCTAATCATCTCAGACACTGACATAAATACTCCCATGGATGGTGAACAACGGCATAAAAGGTTTTTCAAAAATAGAACAAGTGCCGGCTTTTGCTGATGAATCCAAAAACAATGGAGCCATTATCGCCCAAACGCCCTGCAGAGAATGGGGATCGTGTCAAGATCTGTCACTTACTTCATGTAAAACCACAAATGGCACTGTGCTTCAACTGTTATCCGGTGGTGAGTTGTTTATCACTGCAGTAATGACGGAGGATGAATGTTTTGATGGAATTTTAGATATGATTTGCAACCACATTAATCTCTGACATTAAAGATACAATGGAGATCCAAATATAAACATAACAAAGGACTGTAACCTGCTCCCACTTAATTGATATACAGGTCCTTTAATGCATAGACTAGAACTAGACACCAACATATGTTCTTATGTTAGCAATGACATAATATGCTGCTATTGTCAAATGTTACTCTCACATATGCACTCACACTTTGCTCTCCTAGATGCAAATAAACACTGTACAGCAACATATTAAATTATGCATTAAGTATTAGTACATAATTATTTGTTACTGTACACTTATGTTCCAATCACCTACAAGCTAATTGACTTTATATTTTCCCTTGATGCCTTTTTTATGAGAGGAAGTGAACGCTGTTTAATTGCTGTTTTTTTTTAAAAAGGTGGCCCATACTTTAATTATTTTTTGACCAATATAAATGTATGATTTTATAAATAAGACAATCGGGAAATGATAATTAAAGGTAGAGGTAAAACAGGTAATACTTGTCTGTGATTTTACACTGCAGATATGTAGTATAGGCCTACTGTTAATCACAGCAAAATACTTAATTCTGTTAGTGTTAACAAATAATTACATGGAACATCTGGATCCTTAAACTGAACATGCTTCATGGATTTACATTTGACATCTGGTATTTAATCTGGTGCCTTCAGTCAAGTGTACTGCAAGATTTGCGTTTGAAAACGTTTCCTGCTGCTTGCCGTAGTTAATTGTAAACAAGGAAGTTACGCTCTGGTTGGCATGTGCAAAAGAAGAATGTGGTCAGCTAGCTATCACAACAATTTACTAAGAGCATTTTAGCATGATAGCCAATTGCCAATAGGTTTTTTAAATGTTTACCAACGTCTCCATGCAGAGAGAAATCTAATATAGCAACCATTTACACATCAAATGCAAAAGGAGCTAGTGTTAGCTAGTTAGCATTAGCTTAGCCAAAGAATGGCCAATAGAAAAGAGAAAACATTTAGGTTTATAATTGTAGGAGGCGGCATCGCGGGTGTCACATGTGTTGAGCAGGTGAATATGAATTTGTGTAGGTGTCTACAAAATAAATATATTAACCATAGGCTTTATTACTTTAATGCATTCAATGTAGGAACTTAACATTAAACTTAATTTTTATCGACAGCTGTCATCACAGATTCCGTCAGCTGACGTTGCTCTGATCACAGCAAGCCCCCATATCAAGACCGTGACAAACTACAGACAGGTCAGGATGATGATGATGATGATGATGACGACGACCTTTACAACACATATTGTTTATGTACACTAACAGCTGACATGGTTGCTTCCTTGGTGTCCCAGCCAATTCATGCATCACCAAAAAATAATATAAAGAAAATGTCAATCAAAGGCCATTCTCCTTATCTTGCACCCTTTCTTTTGGCTTGGCAAAGGTTTCCAAGACACTGGAAGAGTTTGATGTTGAGGAACAACCATCCAGTGTTTTGGAGGAGAAGTTTCCCAACTTGACTGTCATCCACTCTGCTGTCAAATCCCTTCACACACGGTCACATGTAAGTAGCTTTTTTGGAGTGTGTAATGGTAATAAGAAGTTGTATCTGGTTGGATTTGCTTTATTAGATAACAAGAACAATATGTCTATGTAACTGTAACTTAAGCCACACATGCTGTTATTCCAGATTAGTTGTTTACTTATTAAAATGTATTAACAATACAATTCAGACAGTGATTTCTTGCACTACATCTCAACATAAGGTGTATTTATCTGTCTACTATCGCCACCTTGTGGACATGAGGTTACAGCATGTGATCTAATCCAACTAGTTTGTGAAAAGAAATATTATTTTTCAAAAGGAGATATTAATAGCTAAGCTGGATGTGAGAACGATTCACTATTTCCTTTTCTTCTTTCTATTCTCAGTCTTTGGAAACTACAGATGGCCGGTTTTTTGGTTATGAGAAGCTGTGTATCTGCGGCGGGGGAAGACCTAAGCTCCTAACCCAGGAAAACCCTTACGTCCTGGGGATACGGGACACAGACAGCGCCCAGGTACAACCCCATCACTCTGGATGCTTCTATTTTCATCGACATGCAGGTCTGAACTAATAAGGAAGTTCTTACAAAAGCAAGGAGCAGTTTGAAATTGAACAAAGAAAAGATTTGCCATTTTCTTATTTCTGTGATGTTTCTGCTATGAAACAGTCATTTCTAGAACACTGTTTACAAAGGTTCATCCAGTAACATTTCAACAACTGCTGCTGTCTTTATTGTTATCAGTTTTCAAAAATGAGGGCAATAAAAACCTGCATACAGTTGTACAATGTAATAATACACGCTTATTATCTGGTGTGTTTAATGATTCATGTAGTTGTTTTAAATGTCTTTCTACTTATTGTATTAGTTGCGTTGTTTCTGTTTTGGTGTTCTTGTGAATGTTTTTGTCCTCAGTGGTGAAGACCGATCATACTGCCTGATTAAATTAAATTATATTAATCTCAGCAATTGAATGCAGTAAGATGAAAACACAAGTCAGAAGTTACATAACAACAGCAAAAAACGTGATGCTTAACATTTTTCGCTGTTTATTTGTTTCAGGAGTTACAGAAGCGGTTATCCAAGGCAAAGAGAATCGTTGTTGTTGGCAATGGAGGGATTGCACTGGAATTAGTGTAAGTGAACTATGATCGAAATACTGAAAACCAAAAAACCAATGTGTACGTTTCTCCTGAATGAGAGTGCATGTTCTGCACAGGTATGAAGTGGAGGGTTGTGAGGTGATCTGGGCAGTGAAGGACAAGGCCATAGGGAACACCTTCTTTGACGCGGGGGCCGCACAGTTCCTCATCCCATCTCTGGAGGCTGACAAACCAGAAAAAGACGCTCCCTGTAAGAGACCTCGCTACACCACGGAGGAACCAGCGCCTGGAGGATCTCACACCTTCACAGCAGGTCTATCTTAGGTTTATTCCCTACATGTGGATTTCTCTTCTTCTCTTTTCGTAGAATCTTTCCGACCGACATAAACATTTAATGTGTGTTTTCAGATAGAAATGCGCGAAGGCAAGGTTCTAGTTCTACAGAGGCTGGCAGTGCCCTCGGCCCAGACTGGCATGAAGGGATAGTTCTTCAAGGTTCAGAGCAGGTGAGATAGTGTGTTTATCTTTGATATTGAGAGCCTCTGTGGGATTCCTAAAGCATGGATCAGCTTGGGAGGTCTATACGTGTAGATATGTCCTTCTGCTTTGTGATACCTTCCTCCTTTTCTCCTCCACCTCCTTTCCCTGCCGGTGTGTTCAGGGGACCCGCAGAGTTTCACTGGAATATCAGTGTGAGGTGGATAAGATCTTCACCTCTGAGGAGCTGCTCAATTCCCCTCCGCAAACACTCGGACATGAGAATGGTGAGAAGCAGACAAGCTGCTGCTCCATCTGAACTCTGACTCATCCTTCCCTTTTATGTGTCACTTTTCAACTTTTTCTCTCCTCTCAGTAGGATCCTGGCCAGTTTACATCAAACTGACCAACGGTAAAACGTTTGGCTGTGATTTTGTTGTCAGCGCCACCGGTGTCGTGCCAAACACTGAGCCATTTCTCCATGGCAACAATGTAAGTAAACTCATATATGACAAATAAATACGATTTGCTTTGAAGGTTCTCAGATTCAAGTAAATCCTTCTGTTTCTTACCATCATATGGTCACATAACTGTACAGCTAGTAACTAAAGCACAACAAATGGCAACAAAGAGTATTAGCTCTGCCATTGTGAACAGGACCATGTCTTGAAAATAATTGCAAGGGTAGGCTAGTTATGAAAGAGAAATTAGAAAGAATTAGCCTTTTATTTTGGCTAACACTACAAGTCTGCATCTTTTAGTACACCATATTGGATGTTAAGTGAAGCAGTTGGGTGTTAAGACCTCTAGGTGTCAACAAAGGAGAGGTTTTCTTTTATCACTCTTGTTTTAAAGCGATTTCACCCCAAAATATAAATACAAATTTATATATTTTTAACTGCAGTGCAATTTATCACTCTATATTGTTTTGATGAGGGTTGCCAAGTGTTATTCTCGCTGTCTGATCATCATTTCTTGAAAGAGACAAAGCTGTTACATTTCTTTAATGTATTTTTGGTGCTTCCGGCTCCAAAAGCTGAATCCAGATAGATTGATAGCACTAAAGGTAAAAGGAACACAATTGTAGATTTTTGGGTGAATTGTCCCTATAAGCTTGAGTTCCCGATGAAAGGCTTTCCCTATGTACAGCCACCTTATCAAAATGAATATATGTTTTACATCAAATACTTTGCATATTGCTTTGTGTCTCCTTTTTCTCATTATAAAGTATTAGTCATATATTTGGTATGAATTACTCTTTTTTCTTCTTTTCGGTTTTACCTTTTTTAGTTTGCTCTGGCAGAGGATGGGGGCCTGCAGGTAGATGATCACATGATGACGTCAGAGCGAGACGTGTATGCTGCAGGAGACGTGTGCACTGCATGCTGGGAACACAGCCCGATGTGGCAGCAGGTAAACGATCAAGTCATTAGCCAGTTCAGCCGATACTAGTTGTAAAGATGCCATCTGAAAATGATACTGATATATTTCAAGTATCATCAGTTTTCCCATACTGCTCGAAATTCGATACCAACCAATGTTATTTGATTCAGTTCTGTTCATTCAAAAAGTATATAGCTCTACAAATTAAAATGAGCAATGGGAAAATAGGGCCAGACATAAATGGTTGCATTCAGCACCACTACACTGCACCTGGCAGTTTGTCCTGAATCTCGTCAGTGTAGGTTTCAGTTCCCATGGCATTGGCAGGAGAGCTAAATATAACTATGTTTCACCAAGGCGTTAGATAAGTCTTGAAACGGCTGAAAAGTTGAAAAAGAGTGTTATAATTTCACCTAAACATTTGAAAGAGTTGTTTCTGTGCTGTGTGCAGATGCGTTTGTGGACGCAGGCCCGTCAGATGGGCTGGTACGCCGGGCGCTGCATGGCGGCACAAGTCCTGTCAGAACCAATAGAACTGGACTTCTGCTTCGAACTCTTCTCACACATTACCAAATTCTTCAACTACAAGGTAGGTAACTTTCCACTGCAGGGGAGTGCATGTGTTGAAATAATGACTCAATGTTAATCATCTACCCTACAAATTATAACCATTACTTTTAAGGTGGTTCAAGGTCCCTTCAAAAGTCTTAGTGCTCAATTCAGATATAGTTTGGCTTTTTACATATTTTTCTTTCCAATGTGGCCAATATCAGATTACACTGTGAACTGGTCACTCTAAAGAATGCCACTCACTTGCACTACATTGTCTTACTGTACAGAAGAACACATGTACGCCTTTAAAGATAGCATTTCTTTTTATTTTTAAGGTAATGTGTAAAAAAAAAAACACCTACAAAGTGGCCTGAATCAGAGTTGAAAAGGTTATATCTGATTTGGCTGACTTTTGCCTTCAGTCTGAATATTGGCCTCTGTTTCCTCTTGTTCCTACCTCTAGGCTCATTCCCACTGTGCATTTAAACAACTTCCTCTCTGCTGGTCATTCACAGGTGGTCCTGCTGGGGAAGTTTAATGGACAGGGGCTGGGGTCTGACCAAGAGCTGCTGGTCCGCTGTACCAAAGGCCTGGAGTATGTCAAGGTGATACTTAAGAGAAAAACAGTATACTTTTTCTATTGGTTGTTAATGTACATACATGCCTGAAATGTAAGCAGTTATCTCTGTGAACAAAAGTTAACATATGAATGCAGATTCCAGAATTTATTTGTGTTATTTGCATTATTCTTGTTTCTTTTTGTGGGCCATTTGAATTGCTGATTTGTCAATAATACTTTCAAAAGTAGAATAGGATGGGTAAATGTGGACAAAGCCATTTTTTTCAACATTCAATCTCACAACCCATTGGATATTGTCTGCCGATGATTTAGCTTATTTTGTTATATTAGTGTTAGCTTGTAAACTCGCTACTTGTGAAACAATCCACTCCATTCTTGTCTCTTGAATTGCTGAACGGACTGTAAATAATGACTGCCACAAAAAAGAATAAGTCCTTAAATTGTATACCAGCATGCCACACAGAAACCCTCAAAATAAAGGCCCTTGCTTCCAAAGTCGTATCGTCATCAGACCTACAGCTGATGTGTTACGCCATTATGGAATCACATGCTTTTTGGATGCTGTTAGACATTCCTGTGGCACCAAATGCCACCAGGAAGTTTTTCCGTTTTAGTGATTGTCGCTGTGTGAAAGAAACTACTGTTTTTCTGTGGATATGGTCTAATGCTGCTATTGAGCCAGAGGCAAAACAGGATCAGCTGTTCTTTCCAAATTGTAGATACACTGTAGATCTATTTTCTCATGCCATCAAACTGATTTCACCCACTATTGGAAAAATCAACATTTGTGATTTAATTTTAACACAATTTACCGCTGTATTCCTGTTCCAGGTCGTTCTCAGTGGAGGTCGGATGGTGGGAGCCGTGCTAATCGGGGAAACGGACCTGGAGGAGACCTTTGAAAACCTGATCCTCAACGAGATGGATCTGACCCCCTATGGAGAGGAGCTGCTGAACCCTAACATTGATATAGAGGACTACTTTGATTAGGCATGAGAGGAAAGAAAAGAATTTCGAAAGACTTGCGAAGGAAAATGCATTCTATCATGTCAGATTTAGTCCGTTTCTTTTTTTTTTATTGCCGAGGGAAGTAGTTTTCTGATGAAGTAGCAATGATCTTAATTTTATTAAGACCCTTGTAAATGTAAGAATTATTTTTGCTTTAAAATAAATTATTTTCAAAACCAAGAGTACTCAATTAGAACTTGAGTGATGTTTTAAAAAAAACGTTTTCATTTATTCGTAGCATGAATGCAAATCCATCACTTGTGGCAGGAATTAGAAACTTAATCCACAAAGAAAGTGATACGTTGAGGAAAATATGGCATTGAATAAAGATAATGTTTTTGTTGCTATGTTGTCTAAGTGACTCTTGATCAAATATCAACCTCAACTACGGCTCCTCCTGTGCCTCAGCAACCATTGTAACAAAATACATTATCAGGCACACATAATGCGGTCTATTGTTCCTCGGATATGCTGCTCTTGGAGATGTTGCTATTCGAAAATCCCCTTTTAAAGGGACAAGAAACGATAGACGAAAAGTGAAAAGAGTCATCTCCACAATGAGAATTTAAATGACTAAAACAGGTTAAACACGCATTTCTACTTTTTGGTTTGCCTGTAGATTTGCATTTATAGATGTTTGTTTTTTGGGTCAGTGATTCACCGGCATACACCTGCCCACAATAATTTAGCTGCTTCTATTGGCTGATAAAGGTTGTTATGGCAACCTTGTGTTTTTACTAGCTGAGCATTATGTGACCTACGAGGCCTAATAGTAATTAGGGGACATGCTCCCTTATTTAGAACCTTTGCAAAAGTAGCCAAAAGAGAGTAAAGAAAGGCAGTAAACATGAATAAAAACACCCCTTTACTAAAGAGACACTAAAGGTAGGACAACACCCTACACACCTCCCACCTGGAAGTGTGAACCTGTGTGGGTGGAGAACAGGCATTGTTTACAAGAGTCAACGCTGCCCCATGGTGGCACATGTATCAAGATCAAATTAAAATCCCTGATGGATATGGAGGATGGACCATTCGTGCAATGAAATCCCTTGTAATGTTTTACACAGTGTGTTACCAAGCAACTCGTCAGACCTGGCATGGATTGCGTGCCAGCGTGAAACAGATATTACACGGCTGAACTGGCTAATGGTCAAGATGGAAATACACCACCATTGTTATGAAGTATATTTAGATTTATATATTTAGAGGGGCTCGGCTATGGGGAATCTTTGGGGGTGTTTCCTCTAGTGTACTTTTTATAAACCTAGTTAGGGTTGCATATATGTTTTTGCAAGTTGAAATTAACCTGAATCCTTGTTGTAAAGATTATTGGTTTGAATTATACATGGCATGCAGTAACTCTACATTATTTTAATGAATAATGTGGAATTAAAGATATCATAGACGAGATACAATGGCACGATGAGCCCACAGAAAGAAACAGCTTGGATTGTCTTTGATAGATAACATGTTCTTATCCTCTGTCATTCAGACTATAACTATAAATCAATTAATTATTAGTTATCTTAATGTGCAATGCAATGAGGAATAAAACAATTGGGTAAAGGGTAGAGCTTTAACCATAGACGGCTTTAACTCAGCAGAATCCTTAGGCCCACAACCACTAATAGGAACATAAATGAATTGCGTTCACAGAAAACCTTAGCTTTTTCCTTTACCGCTAAAACCTCAATTGTGTGTGTATGAGACTAGCAAACCGAATTAATGTGAGCTAAAATGTATCTATCCTCTATGTTTAACATTTTAAATATTTCGTTCGTGACAAAAAACTCATCTAATTTAAGTAGATTACGGATGTGACGTCAGAAGCGTAGTGGGTTTGCAGTGAATGCTCGTGTATATCCACCAACGTATTGCGAATGGAATAATAACTGAGAAGAATTTCGAGTTATATGTTCAATTCATTATCGTGTGTGCCTTCTCAGTAGATTCATTTTGTTTGTCATGTGTGTTTATCATTGCAAAAGCATAACGTTGCATCTTTACATGCTTTGAATAACTAAGCTCCGCCGACGGTGCCCGCTGACGCATTGATCACGCGCTTCCAGTGAGTCATTCGACTACCGGCATGCATTGCGAGAGCATTTTTTCTCTTGTGGGTGGGATTTTTTGAGAGGCGTTGCCGCACACACCGACGACTACAGCAATATATACCCAGCCTTCGTCAGATATTTTCATACATTCAGCATTTGGCTGCAGCGTACCGTACGGTTATCGTCAGAGTTTAAGATATTTCAAGAAATAAAGATAAGCAATGGCAAGCTACATTCACGTACCCGACGAGGCTCCCGCTGTGCCCAAAATAGATGTGACAGTTGACGAAAGCGACTACAGATCCGGAGCTCTGAAGCTGATCAAGGAGCTGAGACCGAGTTGGAAGCCATCCGAGGTCAAACTCAAGGTGCCGATTATTTATTGTATTGTATCATTTTACTGCACCGTAAGTCTGGTTAGTATGACATTTCCTTCAGCTTGTAAATACGCGCTAAGTTTGACATGATTTAGGTCATGGTAGTTTGGCCTGCTAACATCCGAGCGATTTTTTTAGACACTTGAATATCCTGGGTATATTTACTAGAGGGAGATTGAACATTTAAACCAAGCTTTTACAAAGAAGCATGAGCTTTTTACATTTATAATATATTGTGTATATGTATGTAATGTAATTTATCTAACCGTGCATATATGTATCTATGTACAGAGGATCAGAGTTTAACTGAATTTCCCTACGAGGATTAATAGAGGTCCATCTTATTTTATCTTCAATTCCAATTGTTGTGGTATCAAAAAAAGAAGCGATTTTAGCTAGCAACCTAGTCCCATATGACAACCTGAAGGTAGTTTATACTAATATATTCCTATGACACACCACACCAACTTTAATAATGACACCATATGCTAATGTTAATATCAAATAGCCGTTCACATCCACATTGTAAATCATTTCCATGGTATATTACTGCAGTCACCACACCCCCCCCCCCCCCCCTTTTTGCAATAGCATTCCTAACACTTGAGGATATGACCAGACAGCGGGAGCATCAAACCGCCTTTGACGCAGTTTGAAAAATTGGCATACAGGTTGACCTGGGTGTTATACATGAACTAAAATATGGAATTAAACAACTCCCAAAGGCCATTAACATGCAGGTATTTGTGTAGTTAGAGTAGAGGTGTGTCTGTCATCTTAATAGCCTACAGACAGTTATCATCATTCTGTGAGCTGTAGACACTTTCTGGAGTTTATGAGATTGGTTAGAGGGCTGAAGAAGTGTACATGGACTATTCCTGTAAACTTCTAGAAGAAACATGGTTGACAAATAGGTCTTGACACCTGACTACTTAATGTAATCCTGCAAGTGTCCTATTTGGTCTTCCAAAGTCAAACATTTTTAAGTGAGGCAACAGAAAATGGAACATTACGACCTTAACATAAAAATGTTTTAGGCGAAGTGTGAAGCATTACAGCCTGGGCAAACACCCAGACATATTTCCCTTACACTAAGAGAGAGAGGATCTGTGGCTCCACTTGGTAAACACGCTGGTCACATGCTTGCCTATATTCATCAATGGGGGGAGAAGTGGAAACTCAGCAAATGCCTGCCATAGCTTCACATGAAAAATAAAATTCCTCACCGTCCTGTTTTTCTCAGTCACTCCCTTATACAGCGAACAATTAGGGCTGGTATGTTAGCCCCCCTCCACCGCTCCCCAAAAATGTTCCCAGAATCATGGCAGACAGTCCAGTTTAAATCAACTCAGATGAGCCTTCTCTATTGCTACATTAATTCCTCTTTGCTTTAGTGTGGCTTGCCAGATACCGACTGCCCTCAGTAATTACGTAATAGTCAAAACAATGTAGGTTTTTATGCACAGTACTTAAATAGTAAAATGCGGAGGATGGTCCTACTGTTGTTCAACTGTAGGCGTGTATCTAGTAGTTGAACCATAGGACAAACAATGATTTGTTTTACCCCTGATTCACCTGTTCTCTGCTTTTCCCCTTTCTTTTTCTGCAGTTTTTCACAGATGGGATCACCAACAAGCTGCTGGGCTGCTACATTGGTGTATTCATGCAGGATGTGGTTCTGGTCCGTATATATGGCAACAAAACAGAATTGTTGGTTGACCGGGAAAATGAAGTGAAAAGTTTCAGAGTACTACATGCAAACCGCTGTGCCCCACACCTATACTGCACCTTCAACAATGGCCTTTGTTATGAATTTTTGCAAGGAACTGCCCTGGAACCTGAGCACATACGCAGCCCGCCTGTGTTCAGGTAAAAACTAAATATTGCTTTGTCATGCAGCAAGGTTCAGGTTTTTTTTTTCTTCCAACAAAGCCACCCGATCGTCACCTAAATCGGATGACAAGTCGTGTAGGCTTAACAGTTACACTAACACTAACAACCCCACCCTCACAAGATGTAAACAGCTGTCAGTCATTGCCTTAAAGTGCCTTTGAAAATGTAGGCCCAGCTGAAGAGAAATCTTTCAAGAATTGGTACAAATGACAACTTTTATATTCATAAATATAAAACCGTTTTAGAAAACTGACATTGCACAACTAGCAAGGCGACATGTGGAGATGTGGTAGATATATAGTGAACTTTCTTAAAATGTGAATTTTTGGTAGAATTTAGTCAACTTTTTCTTCTGATGCTCTACTTCAAATGCAAATGTTTCCTTTCTTTTCTATCTTGCAGCCTCATTGCCAAGCAGCTTGCTAAGTACCATGTCATCCACGCCCACAACGGCTGGGTGCCCCAGTCCGACCTGTGGGTGAAGATGGGCAAGTACTTCGCTCTCATCCCCAAATACCTCAAGGACCCTGAGAAGAACGCCAGGTGAGGCCACGTAAACATATTTTGCTCGCTAAACCTGCCTCAAAGGTCCTTACATACTTCAGAATCAAAAAACGGTTTATTGACGAGTAGGCATCACATACCAGACATTTGCTTTGGTCTAAACATAAACACAGTATGAGGAAATACGATGTAAGAAAAGGAGCAAAAATAAAACTGTTTAAAAAAAGAAAATGGTGTAAAGGTAAAAAACGTACAGAATACTCAGATGGAAGTACAGAGATTACACTATTAAAATGAACACGATTTGCTCACATCAAAGTAATGCATAGTGTTTATATAGGGTTATAAGCATTAGTAGGGCCATCTGTGAGCATCTGTCAACTCAGTGTCCAAAAATCCAGATTTTAGAGAGATGACCCAAACCCCTAAAACATATATTCTTCTTCTCCTCTGATTATTCCAATACAAAAATATTTTCACAACGTCATGGCCTTCTGAAATGAAGCGAGAGCGGTGGGAAAATGGTCGGCAATCACTGCTTTGTTTTAACGTATGCGTCATAACAACAGCTTGTAAATCCACAGCCATTGTTTTTTGTTTTTTTTTCCCATTTAAATTATTATGAATACCAAAGTCAGCTGGTAAGTTATTTCCTCTCTGGTAGGCACAGAAAGTATGTGCGTGTTTTCCGTTGTGAAATGTATAGAACAATTTGTACAGTTCATGACTCCCTGAACATTTATCCGCAGGTTTTTTTAATTCGCTATAGATAGATAAATAACCTTTGAGTCGCAGCAATTAAACTATAGAGATATAAAAACAAAGAAAGGGAGAACAACTCTTTCAAAAGTAGTATAGCGATTCAAATATACATTTGGATTCAAAAGAAATGAGATTGTTGAACAGATTATGACTAGTTAAAAGCTCATGGCTGGCCTGTTGACTATTTCTGTTATCTCCACGTGCATCTGTGTCCTCTTTTATTAGCTTGGGCAGTGACGCAGCCCAAGAGTTTCCGTTATCAAGGGTAGATATCCAGCACGTCTGAGTACGTTTGTGGAATTCCTTTCATGCTCTCGGCAGGTGGGAATTCACATTCAAGTTTTAGGATTCCTGGAAGGAGAGTTAACACAACAGGGCGAATGTCAATAAGCATGATGCGTCAACAAGTAGCAGCCTGCTTTCGTCTGGCATCATGCAAATAGACAAACCTTGTAATTATACCTTTATCCAAAACATTTTATGACCTTTGTTCCGGGTGTTAGTGTTGACACAAAACAATCCAGTCCAATTGAGTTTAGACTATTTGGGGCCCTTTGGCTCCATTGAGTCTTCCTTGTTTGACCTTTGTGTTTGCAATAACGACAACCTTTGTATATTTTGGCACTCAAAATAAATCCATAACAAGCGCTGACTTAGCAGTCAGTAGATTTCCGAGGAGGTTCCCAAATTCTTCTCCAGTAGGACTCCGATGAGGGTGTTGCACTTCTTTTTTTTTTTGGGGTGTTTTGTTTCTTTTCGTTAACCGTCAAGTGGGAAATAAGTATTTTTTTGTGTTTCTCTTAGTATACTAAGATACTGTTGTGTTTGGCTGTGAAACATTTTTTTATTATGAAGGGCAGACCATCGATTTGTATTTATTTTGTTTTTTTAGAAGGGGGCAGGTCACGTAAGATTGTCTTCTTCTCCCTGCTCCTTTTCACTCAATGGTGTTTTGGTAGTTTAGTTTAGTTTTTATTAGGATCCCCATTAGCACTAGCATGAGCATTGGCTATTCTTCCTGGGGTCCTCATGTTGGCAATTATTGTATATTTGGTTTTGCTTACCATGAGCGGGACAAATAAAAATGAAATGAAATGAATAAGACTCAGGACACCCACAACATCCGAAAAGTCAATGTATGTGAAACAAAAACAACGGAAAGGTTTTAGACAGCTCGGCATGTGGCTCTTAACCACGAGTATCGAAACCTAACCTTTTCTATTTTGTGTCACACACTGTTTGTTTATCATCTGCCGCTGTCTCATGATCATATCCTGGTACAACAAAATGTTAGCATCGCAAAGGCAATCCCTTATTTGCATAAAACAAATGGAATTTGACAAGGAAATAGATGTGAGTAGTTGCCAGTAGCACTGTGCATGAGCAAAGTGTTAAACATTGTGAAACTAATTTTAGAAATACATTCTTCCTTAGGCAGGACATGTAGTTGCTGATAAGCTGTAGTGAGGATTTAAGTCAAAGTATTGTATTCTAGTAGTAACATTGGAAGGATTTCAATCACCTTTTTATTTATATCATACTTTTGAGAAATGTTCCCCGTCTGCTAAAATTGGGTTTCTATCAGACAGCTGTTGTCACACTAAATTGAGAAGATCTAAGCTTCTCTTGGCAGTAGAACTATTCATCAGTAGTTTGTTCACTCTATAAAGTGTCTGTTGTACAATAGAAATCCATTCTGGCTATAACTTAGTAAATATATTCAATCGTAGGCCGTGATGTATATGTCATTAACTATTATATACCCATTCTTCTATTGTGGGGGAGTCGGAAAGCAGCCTGTGCTAAGTGAAGTTTACTTTTTACAAGCAGTGATCCAAACTATGAATTAAAGTCCCCTAACACCCCCCTCTCTTCCTCTGTGCCCCCCCCCCCCAGGTTGAGTATGGAGGTGCCCAGCCCACGGTGCCTCCGAGAAGAGCTGGTGTGGCTCCAGCAGAGCTTGTCTGTGCTGGGCTCCCCCGTAGTTCTCTGCCACAACGACCTTCTCTGCAAAAACATAATCTATAATGCGGAGGAAGGTGAGTATTAACTGCACAAGTGTAGTCAAAGACGTTACTGTGTGACTGAATTGTGTTGTAGTGTGAACTGCATTGGTCTCTGCGCTCAGGTAGGATTGCATTAACTGCACTTCCTCAACCCTAGCCTCACTCATTATCAGCATTTGCATAGGGCTGCCGGCGTAGAATTAGAACGGTGAGAAGAGACAAACCTGTTATTCAAATCTAGTTTCACTTTAGAGAGATTTTAAAATGGGTGAAATCTAATATATGTATGTTGATTGGAGGGTGTGTGTATCTGCTTCAAATACAAAAAGCACATTAAATCAAACAATCTGTTACTTATTTAACTTGACATTTAGGATTACAGTCATCCATACCTTTTTGATTAAATCCCAAAGCATTGTTCTGAATTAAAGGAGAATGGAAAGTTTATAATTTGGAATCCACTTGAAAAAACTGTTGTCTATTCTGTCTTTCTATTTCTTTGCTGAACCTAGAACAACAGTAATCAGCCTGAACAAACAATGCCATTACATCATACCACATACCAAGTTGTATTGACAGCACAAGTTTTTGGTGCTTTAGAAAATGTTTTTTTGGATGAAGATCAAGCACCCTCAGGGAAACGTGTACAAGTTTGCTTTAGCAGGCGGGGAAGAGACGAGAGTACCGGGTTTTATATGCATGTGGGAGGCGGGGTGGGGTGGTTTGAGAGTTGTCAGCCCCCTCGTCGGCTCGCGGCGAGGGGCGGGGCCCTTCTCACAGCTCCTTGTGTCTAGCCTTTCTCCCATAGGAATGACAGCCGAGGCTGTGGCTGCCCTGCGCCGCCCTGCCCTGGGGAGGCAATGGAGAGAGACAAACCTCACGCTCAGGCGGCTTTGAGGGCCCTCGCATAGTCTGCCCTCTGCTCAGGCTAATCGGGATGAGTTCATGGCAGCAGTAGGAGCCACGTTACTACCTATTACCCTCCAATGCTACTCGAGTTTTCCCTCTGACAGTACAGAGGCTACGTACATTGCTGGTTATTACACTAATGTTTTTTTTAAGGTTTGCACTTTGAGTCACTCTGAGCACCAGCCAAATGCCTAAAGTGTCAAGCTACTTCTTGCTCCTTACTCCGCAATTTCCACTCCATAGCATCAGTATGGATCACTGGGCAGACCGTATCAGCGGAAGAATGTGTCTGGCGATATTCTTTATATTTTTTATCAGCGACAAATCCCGTCAAAAAGACCGAAACCAACATTGAATTGATCAGATTAACATATTAATGTATGGCCTGTGTAGTCAAAACCCTATCTATAGCTTATCCCTCCGTGATAACAGCCCCATTGTTGTCGGCAACAGTGAGCCACAGTTCACTGGGTGACATGATTGATGCAGTTTATTTTGATCCAATACTGAAATAGTCAATAGATCCACTGTTTACTCATGCTTAAGCCTTTTTTGTGACCCCATTTTGAGAGATTTGTCTTGACGAGGGGTGAGTGGAGTTGTTATTGAGAGCCGCAGACAGGCCGGGACAGTTGGAAAGTAATAAAAGACGTACAAAAAGCCTTGTTGGTTTTGGTATTTTCATGGGTTTTGTTGTTATTATTTAGAATATCATCAGCTTTATCCCTTGAAGCGGAAACATGCTTCTGCAAAAATGCTTTGACCTCAGCACACAGACAAATATATTTTCTAGGACGCCTGCAGAATCTGATTTGAATTGTGGTTTTGCAAATCAACTAATTGCTGACTTTAATACCGATTTCATTCGATTTTGCGCCAACACCCAGATCTCCCTAAATGATTGGAAATCCAATTGTAACTAACACAGGGAGCTGCGAATGTGTTGCACATTAGTTGTATTCCTCGCACAACATGTTAAAGCTTGTGCCTTTGTTCATACTTTGCAGACTTGCTGAATCATGTTTCAGGCTTCAATAAGGACAGCTGAAGTCATTGTTTTAGACATAATGAAGATTACAAGCCAGAATCAAAAGGAATGTTCCCTTATGACGGTAACTCTAGTTTAATCACATTATATATTAAGCCTGCGAAAAGACCACTCCTACCAACGCCCTAATGAAGTCTATGACTTGAATTCCAGTTGCTGCATTTGTTGCTGCGCTCTATACCATCTACACTGTGCAAACTCACATCCTCATTCTCAAAACAGAGTAGGCACGAAAAAAAACTGAATAGATACCAGGCTGCTTCCTGTCACTTCTCAGCTGTAGTTGAAATGTCTTGTCTGCCAAGCGCGACACCAAAAGTCCACCACTTCCTCTATTGATAGAAACATAAACAAGTAGGGGAATCTCCAAAATATGTCTTAGTTTTCCCAAAACATGCTAAAATGTTCCAATAGACTCTCAACAAGTGCTCTTTTCTTTCCTTCTCTCTTTTTGTCTCTCTTTACTGTGTCACGGGCTGCTTTAGTTTCCCTGCCCCTCTCACTTTACTCTGTTTGCATAGAAAAATAAATCTGCGCTCATTTTACCAAGAGGCCGAAAGGAAGCCTCTAAAAAGACTCTGTCATTGGCAGAAGCTGCAGAGGTGTCACGCTGTTGGGTTCACAGTGGACCAATGGGAAGGGAGTATTGGAGGGGTGTGTTGTGAGAACTGGGAAGTGAGGTTTGCATGTATGAAGGGGGGGAGGGTTGCAGCAGGGCCTGATATTTTTCGACACTGAGCGTGGGAGCAAGAATGGATAAAAAAAAAAAGACGAATATGTCCGTGTGAGAGTGAGCATGTGTGAGAGATGTGTTTGCCCCAACCTTTTCATCTGCTGCACAGGGGGGGCTATAGCCACTGCCCGGAGGTGTTCAGTTGTGTCCCGCTAGGACCTACACGCCACCTGGTAACCCACCTCAAAGTGTCTTTCTCTGTAGTCCAGCACCACCTCAAAACTTAATATTCCATATGTTAAGCCAAAGTAATTAGCCAAAAACCAAGAGTGGAGACATTGGAATAAATGTATTGTTGGTTAAAGTTATATTTAGTATTTGTTTATATCTCTGTAACAACCGGGCTTTTTAAAAGTAAGGGTTTGTATTTTGAGATCCACCGCCACCATTTTTTAAAAACCCCACTTCTCTCTTTGTTAACGTCAACGCTTCATTAAGTTGCTAGCCTACAAATGCAATCAACACATTCTTTGAGCCCAAATTTTGATCTAAATGTTTGAAGCGACACTTCTTGAAAATATCCGAGAAGAATTTGAAGCATTCAAGTGGACCGTGGGTTGACATCAAGAAGTATGGGACCCTCGTAAACTTTATAAGACTGTAAAAAAAACCTTTTAAATGGGTGCGGCTCCAGAGTTTAGCGCATATGTAGGAGCTCTTGTTATTGATGACTTCATCGCCTGTCGTGAGTCAACACAGATGAAAAGAAAGCGTGTATCAAACAGTGTGTTGCTTAACATTTGCTTTGGCAGCTAACAATACTTTTCTACACTCCACGTTAACCTCTATTTTACCGCCTATCTCCCTTTTCTTTCTTTGCACTCATGCCCCCATGTCTTACACACATAAGCATTGGCTATCTCCCCTTCATTTTATGCATGGATAAAAAGCAAAAATAATGTTCTCCTTTTTTTACTCTAGTTTGTTTGTATGCCTGCCATGTGTTGCATCAGTATTTGCACATTTCCATCTCTGCTAATGTTTGCCTGCTGCTTATTTTGTAGAAAAAAAAGGTGACAAGTGGGTTAGAAGTAAATCTAATCTGTTTACTAAGATATCATTGGAGATTGAATGCTTAACCTCCATGAAGATATCTTGTTGGGTATGCTGTCCCACACTTAGACCTCCTATTCTGAATACATGGATTGACTCTGACTTGCTTTAATCTTAGCAGCATGATTGTTCTCATCCTTAACAGCATTATAGTGCACGTTACATATCATTATGTAATTTTGCATTATCCAATGATACTTACAATAAGCTCGTGAATGGTTTTGAATCAGTTTGTCGGAAGTTATTTAGTCAAATACTTCTTAAGTGTATATGTGTCTTTTTCATTTCCTGTACAGTCTACCTTTCCTCAAAATGCAAGCTCTTACCCCTTGCCCGACGTTAGCCTACTAGCCAATCGGACAGGAAATAAGTTAGAGTGTAAAATGAAAACCCTTGACATTCTGAGTTATAAAAGGGAAAACACGTCATAATCATTTGATGTCTTCTTCCCGTGTCTCTTGTCTAAACAACGCTGCTTCTCTCTCCAGGCCATGTAAAGTTCATTGACTACGAGTACGCTGGGTACAATTACCAAGCCTACGACATTGGGAACCATTTCAACGAGTTTGCTGGTGAGTTGTGGATAATGTAGGAAAAAGTTGCAGGTATACAATGTTTACGGAGTGTTTAACCTGCGTGTTTATGGGTTGCAGGTCTGAATGAGGTGGATTATAGTCACTACCCTCAGCGGGCCTTCCAGCTAGAGTGGCTGCGCTCCTACCTGGAGGCCTTTAAGGAGAATAAAGGCCAGGGCAGCGTGGTGACCGACAGAGAGGTGGACACTCTTTACGTCCAAGTCAACAAATTTGCCCTGGTAAGCAATGTATTAAACATGCAATATTATATTAAGAACCGTATAGGGTTACACTAGAGCACATCTGCACCTGACTAGCATTGAGGTCATGTCTCGATTTTCAAGTTGGGGCTGTATCAGAATCAGAAGGACTTTTTTTATCCCGTGTGAAATAAGACTGATAGTTGTTGCATTTTAGAATGAAATAAAATATTATAATTTAAAAAAGGAGAACAAATGAGCAATACAAATATTAAATAAAATAACATCTTATAAACATAATAATAAAATTAAAATATATTAATACATTATTATAAAAAAATAATATGGGGCTGGGGAAAATGTTTGAAGAAATCCATTCCTGTAAGAATTGTTATCTTTTAAGTTTCTGAATTTATTCACAACTTAAAAAAAATAATAATTAAATGTTATTTTTCTGCAAAATTAACCTAGAAATTGCTACTGGTGGACAGTTTTCGTACAAACCATGTCATTATTATGGGTTTCTTACAGTTTTATTTTGTGTACAATTCAAGTCACTGAGAAAAATGAATAAATGTAGTGTTAAGTTTGCCTAAAGAATATTGCAATAAGTTGATACAACTTTTTCAAATTTGAAAACGACATAATATTTTAGACACCATACTCTGCTTCATGCTTCAAGTAAAAATAAACTGAGGGTCAAAATCACATCATGAGATACTACGGAGGAAAACTACTGTAGGCTATTTTAAGTCCTAAACTATTTTGTTATGTTGCCTCTTAGCTAAGCCTCTCTGGTTGGCAGTGCCTCTTTAAACAGTTAGCTAATAATTATTATGGTCAAGGAAATGGTCAAAGAATTGAAACCAAACCCTTGTGGAGCACAGTAAGTGCCCTGAGGCCTGCTGCCAGGGGTGTTGGGTCAGCAAACAGGAATTACAGTGTGGTGTTGGATCACCTGCACTACCTGCTGATGAGAGATGGATGTTTGTGATGATTGGCCAGCATATGGGAGGCTCTCTTAATGACTTGTTACCCTTCTAAGGCTCTGCGTTCTCCCCTGAGCCTCACTCTGCCTTGTTTACTGTAAGGAGGGAAAGAGGGCAGTGTGGAGGATGGGCAAGAGAAGCATTTGTGTTTCTGTGTCAGCTATTTGGTGTTGTTGCCATAGGGCTTCTGCTGGCTGTGTGCCATATTGGGTAATTAGAAACACGTTTTCCTTCACAGTACATGCTTATCTTTTGTTTCTCTCTTTCTCTTTCTCCTCTGTGTCTAGGCATCTCATTTCTTCTGGGGTCTCTGGGCACTGATTCAGGCCAAGGTCTCCACCATCGACTTTGATTTCTTGGGGTAAGTTTACATCTTAAAATAAATCCTCATGCATTCCTTATCAGCAGGCAGTTTGTTTAGCCAAGCAGATCTAGTTATTTTAATCATATCATATGTGTAAGAACAAACTGTGAAGCATTCAAGTTGATATAATTTGCGTCATCTCAGTCTGATATTTGTGCACATAGCTAACGTGTCGGGTACATTTTTTATCTTACCGCTGATGCCACTTCTCTCTGTTTGTCCTAGATATGCAGTCCTGCGCTTCAACCAGTACTTCAAGATGAAACTGGAGGTGGCTTCGCTAAACTTACCCGAATAAAATCCCCCACCCACTCATCTTCTTCTCCTCCTGCTCTTCCTCCCTTCCTACCTGCTCTGGGCTTCACATGTCGACTGCAGAACGCCCTGAGGGGGTCCTTTGTAGGGAAGAACCAGACTGAGAGTCAATCCTGCTCGGTGCCTACAGTCCCCTTCACGTGTCCTTATCTCTAGAGATTGGATGGACCACAGGCTTTTCCATCCTCTGCTGTCACACCTTTGTTAACCGGCAGCCCATATCATTTGTGGGCACGTGTGAAGTACAGATTTAAGACTACTGCTACAATGTGAAGCCCACACGGCCAAATGTGTTAAATTATTCTAATTTAAATTGGGATATCAATTTGATATATATATATCATTTACTTGTAGGCAGCTATTCTTGTAGCTCAAATCACCAGACAGAGGTGGAATGTCACGTTATTCAAAACATTGGTAACCACTTCCATGACTGACAGGTGGCCCAAACACTAACCTTGCCAGGTTTGCCTGGAGACACCTTCCTCATATGTGCAGCAATGGGAAAAACGCTTGAGGGCCAGCCCTGCTAACGACCAAATTTATTACAAAGTGAAAGCAACATAAAGCCTGCTTTGTTTGCTGAAGCACCGAGATGAAGGAAAAAATGAAATGCCAACTTGGAAAGGCCAGTGATGTCTCTTAATGCCATGTGATATGAGCCAAATCATTTGAAAAACGTGTGGCCTGTCTTGTGACTTTTGTTTTTACCCTTATTTTCCTCAGCAGACTATGGGCATGGGGTGGTATGCCAGACTAGCCGTGTTGTCATTGTCTCTGTGAAGTTTGGTGAGGGTGTGTGTGTGTTTTGACTTTCTGGACTGAAGGTAGAAACATTGAGTTGTAGGAGAGCCTATAGTGTTTACGTCTAACCTCTTCCTTGAGTTGTACTCGAGCAGGGTTTTGACTTGAGGGAGTTTTCCACTGTTATGTACGTTTCATGTTTTGACACTTGGCGAAATCTAATCGGGAAGAGCTTGCATCTCACTGTAATTTGAACATTCCATGTTCATAACTCTAGATAGGGATTTGGTTAAGTTAGCAGTGTCGGGGACTGTATTCCCTCTGACTTAGACGTGCTTTACTAAACAAGACCAAACCATTATATTGTTTGCTCTGTGTCAGGGAACGTTAAGGAATCATCTTTAAAATAAAAATAAAAAACACTCCTGTCCAATTTCAAGGACATTTTATACACTTGTAGACCAGTCTTCATTCAAGTATGTATTAAGATGAGTGTGATATGGTCTTATGGAGTCCAATGTTGAGGGTATGTTGAAAAGTCGAAATTGGGCGAAAAAGAAAGTAGAGTATGTTGGTTACACACTTCTGTGTTGAGTTTAAAACAATGAAATGAAAGTCAGCTGTTAGTGCAACCTGAGGGAGAAGAAAATCATCTGTTGGACAAAGAAAGTAACGGCTGTTCTTGATATTTACTTTCACTTACATGTTTTTTTTTTTTTTTAAATGAGCTTTAGTAGGTCTTTTAAAAAAAAACCTGAAAAACAAGTTCAACTCTTGGTTACAAGCCTACACCAAAGTGCTGACATATGTTTTTTGCTTGTACATAATGCACAATGTATCATTTTTTCAATGTAACACAAAGAGAATTAGAAACGGTTATATATAGACTTTTTATACTTGTTGTTAAGGCAGAGGTCTTTGAGTATGTGGATGTTTGCTGATGCAATGGCAGATGAATCTTTGACAAATATATATATATTTAAAAAAGAATTACAAAATGTGAGTGACGCACTTCAAACCTGAACAATGTGTCGAAAAACGTTTTCTTGTTTACTCCCAAAAGTGTTTCGAATATTTCAAAAATAGCATGTTTGCCCAATTGCTCTCTGCTGTTACATCTTTGCAAAGCACCGTAAAGAGACAATTACTGACAAGACCGGATTGTCCAAGTCTCATGTTCACACTAGTCTGCCGGTGTGCCTGTGAAAGCTCTTATTTTATACTTAAAAGTTTGAAGGCCTATCTCTTTTCTTCTGTCTTTAATTTGGTGTTTTGTTTTTCATGCAGGTGAATTTACATGAAGGGAGTGTTTTCACAAGTTATTGGTTTAATATGTGTTGGAGGAAAATGTGGTCTGTGAAAGATAGTTTTCTGTTGGTTAGAACACTGTCAGACCACATTTACCATTAACACGCTTAAATTAACGTGTATCCAAGATGACTGTCACATAATTCAAACGTTCTACATTTCTAAAATCAAACGGCTGAAATATTTCCTAAAGGCTTATTTTCCCCTCTTTCTGAAACATCCATCATGCATAGGTCATCTCAGTGTGCTAATAATATGAACCTCCACTACTATTTAACATTGTACAAAAGGCTGTCCTGAAAGCCCTCTGGCCACTTCATCTTATGTTTATATGTACAGTAAACCCATGTAATATTATCTTTGCTTGTTATCAAATGTGAATGAATGTACATAGAGCGAGTTCTTTTTTTCTAAAAGTTGCATTAAGGTAAATAGGTAAATAGTTGCCTGCAGGTAAGAGGTGATATTAAAAACCTGACATTTTCAATACTGTAAACATGCTTTGAAAATAAAGTTTATTTACCCTTATCCGTGTTTTTTTTTCATTTTGTGTCTGTTGGGTCTGTCTTTGATGCTGCTTAATCAGTCTATAAAATAAAATATGTGGGATTTTTTTTTTTAGCATATACTTTTATTTAAAATTGCACTGCAACATTAAAAACATGTTAGCCCCATGTTATTTTAATATATAAAAATCATCATATCCAGTGCCCAGGAGAGCTAATCCAAAGACCTCATCACACCTCCTCTTCATCCCATCTCCTCATCAAATCCAGATCTTCATCATCACCAGTGTCTAGACCGCAGGGAGGGAGGGTTTCCTATATGCTAACGGTTGCATTTACCCCTTTGGATATATACGATTCCAGGATCGGGGTCTAATCGCCAAAGACTTCACATTTATCATATGGCGCATGTGTCAAATGTTCTTTAAACAAAATGAAGTCTCTCCTGATTGAAATGTAACTCAGCCTTAATTGAGTGAAACAGCACCCCTTTGTGGTAATGGCATGTAAGTATACCACAGGAAGAAAAGTTGAAGGAAAGAGAAAGGCCTCCAAACAGCAGTAGTACAGAATGTTTCTTAACAAAAAAGTGATCCCCGTATTTTGACCTTTGGCTTCTCATAGGACGAAAATCAAAGGTGACATTAAAAACCACTTGTTACATTTAGGCAGGGGTAGAAGAAGATCTTGTACAAGTAGAAAATACCAGTCTATAAATACTTTGTTACAATTAAAAGTCCTGCATTGCAGATGTTACTCAAGAAAAAGCATTTGCATCAATATATTAAGTACCAGAAATATTGGCATAATTTTATTGGCAGAAGTATTGGCCTTTTCTAATAATACCTATACAATGTTTGGATTAACTTATTTAACTAATTGTTGATGTTTTCATGTGTTTATCACAAAACACATAAAGTCTTATTTAAATGTTGATTATATTTCACATCACTAATCAAATTCTGCAAAGTAACTAAAGGTATACGATTACTGAAGTGGAGTAAAAGTACACGATTAATGTCTGAATTGTAGTGGGCTAGAATTACTAAGTAGACATTTTTTTAATTAAGTAGTGTAGTTAGCTACTTTACACCACTGAATTTACAGTAGGTGATTATAGTGAATGCTAGCGTACCCACGATTTACTGGGTCACGTGACCCTTGTAATTAACGAAATCAGTTTCACCTGTGTGCTGAATGTTTTGCTAGTTGGAGCAGCGATGGAGAAAGTGAATGAGTCACAATACGTCAACAAACAAAATGAACTTTGGGATATAATTACTTCGATACTTCAAGAAAGAAATGAAGAAAGAAAGAAAGGAAGTAAGGAAGGAAGAAAGAAAGAAAGAAGAGTTAATGTCAACAAAACGTGAGTCTAATTTACCTGATTCTTATCCGTCTCTTTTCTCGCTGGTTTTCTTTCCAAATGTTTAAACGTCTCTTTGGTTGGATTTAACTGCCTGCTGTGTAGTTGTTGTTTCTATGGATGAAAGTCATGTGAATTGCTTCCGAACTAAAGTGTTTGGTACTGTCCAAGCAGGGTGTTTAATAAGTCATGTATTTGGTACATGCATTGTTATGCTAAACCCAGTGGCGGCTGGTGGAAAATATTTTTGATGGGGCTGTTGATATAGTGAATAAAAAAATAATTTTGGGGAGAAATGACCCCTTAAATTGGGACTTCTGGTGATGTAATGGCCCCATAAAATCGTGGTTCTAGGGCCAGAAACAACCAGGCTGAGTCGGGCTGAGTGTGCTAAACTAACTGCAGTCAATCCAGCCTCCACTCGGGAAAACCTAGTCAAGCCAGCCCTCACGTGATTTTGCGTTGCGCGAATATCCTATGCATTACGGTAGAGTCAAAAAAAAAATCATCCCTCTGTGTTTAGATGAGAATAAAACAAAAACTGTCCGGCAGTATCATAGATCCATCTCACTCCAGGGTGATAGCAGGACGCCCCATGTAGTCACTCAGAAAAAATCTTTGAAGTCTCATATATGAGCTATCATCCCTGTCCCCAAAGGTCTTTTATTTTGAAACTGTACATCAGAATGTCCTGATTTTTTTCTGAGTGACTACATGGGGTGTCCTGCTATCACCCTGGAGTGAGATGGATCTATGATACTGGACAGTTTTTGTTGTATTCTCATCTAAAAACAGGGATGATAGCTCATATATGAGACTTCAAAGGTCTTTTATTTTGAAACTGTACATCAGAATGTCCTGATTTTTTCCGAGTGACTAGATGGGGTGTCCTGCTATCAACCTGGAGTGAGATGAATCTATGATACTGGACAGTTTTTATAAAGTTTTTGTATGTGGGAAGAGGTGGGGCGGCGCCCCTAGCGCCCCTATGGGCCGGCCGCCACTGGCTAAACCTTTGAATACTATTGGGGTTATATCTTCTTAGCAGAGAACCCCAGAGTCAGAACTAAACATGGTAAAGCAGCGTTCAGTTATTATGCTCCAAATATCTGGAACACAATCCCGGAAACCTGCAGGTCCGCTGCAACTCTTACTACTTTTAAATCCAGGCTGAAGACTTTTCTTTTTGCCGCTGCTTTTAATTGAAACTGAGCGGTTGTGTTTCGTTTTGGTTAATGAACATTTGGGGCTAGTAACCCCAGGGAATCAGTGTCTGGGGACTCTGTCCAGGCTGGTTTTCTCTGTGTATGCTGCTCGGGATGTATGTGCCATACAATCGTACACAGCTCATGTTCGGAGAAACCGAAAGGCATCAGTAAAATAGAACTTCTGTGTGAAATATGAATATCTTAAACTGCACTGTAACTTTTTATTCATGTACTTTTTATTCATGTATTTTTTCTTTTAACCTTTTAAGCCCCAAGCCTGTTTTTCAGGCTTCAGGCTTGAAAATGACATTCCCAGAACAAATGACCATATCTTCCCTTCTAAAAGGGTTAAATTAATAATCTTTTTTCTCAAAGTAATGATAAACCTGTGAGTTGGATGTTGAAAAGTCAGAATCAATATAGATGTTTTTTATTTTAAAGAAAATTCAGATTGAACATGGTAACTGTAAAACTGTAAATTATAGTGTTCTGACTGATACCTGTGTTTGTCCTCTAACCCCCTCCAGTCTGCTCTGAATGGCAGCGAGAATAATATGGTGGATCTATGGGGTGGTATGTTCTAATGAGCCTTAATGTGACAGAAGCGAATCCACATCTTTGAATTTTGCCACCTGAATGTTGCTAATGTTTATTTTGTGTAGGTTCTGACATCCATGGCCGTATCTACCATTGAGGTCACCGAGGTCCGGACCTCGGTAATATTTTTCGAGTTGTGTATACAAAACTTGACATCTACAAGCTCCCTATTAGAATCAGCTGTTATTGTATTGTAGTGGGTAACACATTTGTGGAACATGCATGTATTGTGACAGTTTGACTTACTTATTTAGGTTCTTTATTTATTTTTTGATAGTCAGTCAGTTTTAGTAAGTCTGTACTGCACAAAGGTGTATACATCTCACTGCAAACCTAACATTGAATGGAATTAGAAAAAATAACACAACTCAAAATTATAATCACAAATAGCAAGTGTATTTTGAATACCCCACAAACAATCAAACAATCCTTCTTCCCACAGTTCAATTTTAAATTCAAAACGTTCCACTTCGGGTTTTCTTCAAAATAAATAAAACAGTCAATTTACCACGGGAGAATGTCAGTCATTTTAGTTAATCCAGTCGGTTTTGGAAATCCAGTCCTGGTTTTCAAGGTGGTTGGGAGATGACCGGCTCCTTTCAGTTTCCCAAATGATGGAAATTGAAGTTTAACAGGACTGTTACGACCGTCGTTTCTCCGGTCCTATTGATTCTGTATTTGACCTGTCTTACTGATATGTGCTGGGTCCAGGCTCAAGGGCGTATGGCACTCTCAACTCTTTCCAGGACATGCCGGGGCCCTGTCTGCCTGTAGCTTTGCCGATATCTGAGTTGATAGGTAATAGATTAAGTGTGGTGAATCAGCTTAGAAAGAGGAAGAGCTCAAACGTTTGTGTGAGTTTATCAAATTTAGCAGTGATTCCATGTCAGCCACAGCTTGTCACAACAAATCTTACTGATAGTGTATCCAACAAACTTAAACTAGCTTTATTAAATGTCAGGTCTATGGCAGGTAAAACATTTTTAATCAATGATTTTATCACTGAGCACAATCTCGATTTTATGTTTTTAAGGGAAACTTGGACTGAACAAAATAACAGTGCAGCTGTTCTTATCGAATCAACACCTCCCAACTTTAGTTTTATGAGTCAGGAAAGAATGCATAAGAAGGGAGGTGGAGTTGCTATTTTGTACAATGATTCCCTTCAATGCAGGAAGATATCTTATGGGAACTTTGCTTCTTTTGAATATGTTGCCCTTCAGCTGAAATGCTCCTTTCGAGCTCTGTTCCTAAATATCTATAGACCACCCAAATACTGTGCAAGCTTTTTTGATGACTTTACTGAACTGCTGGCAAAAGTGTGTATTGACTTTGACCGTCTAGTCATTTTTGGTGATTTTAAAATCCATCCATTGACAACCCCCAGGACAGAGGGGCTAAAGAACTGTTTTGTGTTCTTGATAGCTATGGACTGACTCAGCATGTCAAGGGTGCCCACGCACAATAAGGGGCACACTCTGGACCTAATTATCTCAAAGGGTCTGAATATCTCTGAGGTTGTGGTGACTGATGTTGCACTCTCTGACCATTCCTGTGTTTTCTTTGAGAGCTCTATTTCTGTTCACAAAAATGTTCAAAAAGAAGTAACCACAAAGCGATATTTAACTGAAAATACTAGGGAAATGTTTACTCAGAATTTGTCTTCCACACTTGCCCCTGCTAACATCTCAGTAAATGAGTAGATCATTTTAATTCAAAAATTAAAAATGTTATAGATGCCATTGCTCCAACTAAGGTAAAGGAAGTGACTGGGAAGAAAATATCTCCATGGAGAAAGGCCATGACCGTGAGAGCAGAAAAAGCTGTGTCGAAAAGCTGAACGTAGGTGGCGAAAAACAAATCTCCAGGTTCACTTTGAAATCTATAAAGAGAGACTTGGCCTTTTATAATTTGGAATTGAAAAACGCACGACAGTCTTTCTTCTCTGCCATCATTACCAAAAACAACGCACGTGCCTTGTTTGCTACCGTCGACAGACTAACTAACCCCCCAGTGTCAGTAGCCTCGGAATTTCTATCCACCAGGGCGTGCAATGACTTTGCCTCCTTCTTCACTGACAAAATTCAGAAAATCAGACAAGCAGTCAGTGCCTCTGTGTCAGGTACAGCAAATGTGTTGTCCCTATGTCCACCTAATATCAATTCAAACACCATGACACAATTCCATCAGATTAATGATAAAAACCTAGAGGACATTATTCAACTTCTGAAATCCTCCTCCTGCTGCCTTGATATTATTCCAACAAGATTTTTCAAAGATGTTTTTTGTTGCATGGCCTCAGATCTACTTCATATAGTAAACAAATCTCTTCACTCAGGTGTTTTTCCACAGACCCTGAAAACTGCAGTCATTAAACCGCTCTTAAAAAAGAATAATCTAGAAGCTTCAGTAATGAACAATTACAGGCCCATATCAAACCTGCCATTTCTAGGTAAAATCATTGAAAAAGTTGTTTTTCAACAGTTGAGGTATTTCTTGCATTTGAATAACTGTTTCGATTTGTTCCAGTTAGGCTTTCGTCTAAACCACAGCACTGAGACTGCTCTTGTAAAGGTCTTCAATGACATCCACTTAAACACAGACAGTGGCAGAACTTCAGTGTTAGTATTATTAGATCTCAGTGCTGCGTTTGACACTGTTGACCACAACATATTACTCGACCGACTAGAAAACTGGGTGGGACTTTCGGAAACAGTTCTAAATTTGTTTGAATCGTACTTAAAGAACAGAAAAAACTTTGTTTCTATAGGTAAATACACATCTGAGTTGACAAATATGACATGTGGGGTACCTCAAGGCTCCATCTTGGGGCCTCTTCTCTTTAACACATACATGCTACCACTGGCTCAGATAATGAAAAACAACAAAATAAGTTACCATAGCTATGCGGATGACACACAAATTTACGTAACAATTTCACCAGGAGACTATGCTCCAATTAAAACACTGAGTAAGTGCATTGAACAAATCAATGACTGGATGTGTCAGAACTTTCTCCAATTAAACAAAGATAAAACTGAGGTAATGGTTTTTGGAGCCAAGGCAGAACGTTTAAAAGTTAGCGCTGAGCTTCAGTCTGCAATGCTCAAAACAACAGATAAAGCCAGAAATCTAGGTGTAGTCATGGACTCTGACCTGAGTTTCAACAGTTACATTAAAAAAGTTACTAAATCAGCCTACTATCACCTAAAGAATACATCTAGGATTAAAAGACTGTCACAGCAGGATTTGGAAAAACTTGTCCATGCTTTTATCTTCAGTAGACTAGACTACTGTAATGGTGTCTTCACAGGTCTCACTAAAAAATATATTAGAAAGCTGCAGCTGATTCAGAACGCTGCTGCTCGAGTCCTCACTAACACTAAGAAAGTGGATCACATCACTCCTGCTCTGAAGTCCTTACACTGGATTCCTGTATGTTAAAGAATAGATTTCAAAATACTGCTGCTGGTTTATAAAGCTTTGAATGGTTTAGGCCCAAAATACATTTCTGACCTGCTCCTAAATTATGAACCATCCAGATCTCTCGGGTCTTCAGGGACGGGTCAGCTTTCTGTCCCCAGGGTCAGAACTAAACATGGAGAAGCAGTGTTCAGTTATTATGCTCCAAATATCTGGAACAAACTCCCAGAAACCTGCAGGTCCGCTGCAACTCTGACTACTTTTAAATCCAGGCTGAAGACTTTTCTTTTTGTCGCTGCTTTTAATTGAACTATTCACATCTTAAACTGCACTGTAACTTTTATCCATGTATTTTTTCTTTTAATGTATATTTTATTATCTTTTCTTTTTAATGACTCATTTTAAATGCCATTTTCTTAATGTCTTTCATTTTTTGTAAAGCACTTTGAATTGCCTTGTGTTAAAAGGTGCTATATAAATAAACTTGCCTTGCCTTGTCTGTGTGCATGCAAATGAGCTGTGATGTTATTGGCTGTTCCGCCCTCGCTTCCGAAGAGGTGATTGGTTCGACGTCCTCCAATCCCTGCATACATCTGGCGCACAACTTCCGGGGGAGGACTACAAAGGCTGTGGACTGTGAACATTCGGGAGGCTCTGTTATGTGATCAGACGCCTCTCGCTACGTGCCCTTAGATTGATGGTGATCAATTCTGTTAACAGTGGTTAACTTGTGTGGTAGTATTGATGTGTTGGATTAGGATAGTATTATGTTGACTGTTGTCTCTTAGTATAGCTGTGTTTACATACAGGCTCCTTAGTTAGTTGTACCACTTTGATAGTGAGGGTTATTTTATTTATTATGTTTATTTCTTTGTATTTAAGTAGGCTCCCTTATTAGAGTCTTCCCTTTGTTGGTTACCTGTTTAAACCTACGCCCTTTTGGCTACTTTGTTTGTTCCAGGCTGCTTCGATGCCATCTAGTTAAACCTGCTATTATAATAAACTCCTTATTATTACCAAATCCAACTGGTTTATGTTACTTTCCTCTTCCCCTAGTTGGGACGTAACAAGGACTCTTTCCCATGAACCTGCTCTTTACTTCCTCATGAATGGTAGACCCCCCAGGTGACCCAAAATTGTTCTCTGACAGTCCAGGCTGTACGGTGGATTGTAATCTGGGGCGGTTTGGAATGGGCAGGGGCTTATCTTCCTGTAAAACCACAGAGTGGGTTTGAACACTTACATGGCCGAAGGTGGTGCTAACTTTGGCTGTCGTCATTTCTTCTGACAAGGTATCTATAGTTTGCTTGCATTGGGAAAGCTCCTCCTGTAGGTTAGTATATGGTAACAGATATTGGGGTGAGAGCAGAACAAAGATCCTTGAGCAGGTCAGTATGATAGTGATTTAACCGCCAGCCAAGGGATGCATTGAGCTGTGTTTGCAGATATTCAAACTGCTTAGCCATATGTTTGACAACTTCTTGTTGTTTTTCATGAAATAGGCCTGTCAGGGCTTTGTTTACTTGTTCATTATGAGTTGTGATTTTGTTTGTCATTTGTTCCATGTTATCCTTTAGCTCCTGGCGATGGTGATGTTGATCCTCAATCATTTTCTGAAGCTGCTGTTGAATCCTAGAGCCAGAATTATTTTCCTCCTAAGGCAGAGGTTACAGGTTGAGGTCCTCCATTTCCATTGACGTCGTCTTTTACAGCAGTTTGAGGGGTTAAGGGATTAACCAACTCTGAGAATCTAGTGAGGTCCATGTCCAACAGTGAATATGTTGTGGGAGGAGACTCGTGAGAAGGTACTGTATTTGACGTAGGAGACACCACTAATTCTCCTTCCATTTCCCACAACAAGGATTCTGAATCAGCAGCCATCTTGTTGTCCTTTTTGTTCTCTTTTTTCCAAAAATAAAAATAAACAAGGTGTATAGGTCTACTAGCCACAGGGGTGGGTTTCTTTATTTAGTTATTTTTCTTTTATCTTTGTCATTCAACGATATTTCATCTATTGTCCCATCTGGGGTGCCATTATTTATGACAGTTGTGGTGACACATTATTAGTACATAATTCACCGTGTGATTAGTGTGTGTTGCAACCCGGACCCGTTAGTGAAGGTACCGGGGTTTGGTGTCTTTCATGCTAGCTTGTCATACAGAGCAGCACATGTACTTACGTCTTCTTGATTAATGGATGATAAAGTGTGGAAGTCCATTCTGAATACGCCGCCTCTGACTCCTGTTCATCGGCTCTAGACTGGTGACCCTGACATTTTCGTGAAAGTTTCCGAAGACTCAATGAACATGGCTGATCGCGATGTTTTTGTAAAGCTGTCGGAGTTTTGGGAGCATGCCGCTGCGGCGTGGTTCGCACACATGGAGGCACACTTTGCCGACCGACAAGTTCGTGACAGGGATTTGAAATATTTACACGTGGTAGCAGCGATGGGAAGCTCTACGTCATCCAGGTTGGTGGGATTTATCGCAGACCCCCAACACCAGGGCAAATCGAACCTGGTCGCAGATAGCCTCTCCAGGGTCGTCATCGGGGCAGTCCAGTTGGGCCTGGACTATACCCGCATGGCGACGGACCAGGTCACGGCGTACAGACCCTGAAGGAGGACAACTTGGGGCTGCGCTTGGAAGACGTGGTTTTCGTTGATGCAGGCGTTACTCTCCTGTGCGACGTCTCCACAGGCCTGCCGCGGCCTGTCGTTCCCGCCGGTTGGAGGCGCTCCGTTTTTGAGGCGGTGCACGACCTGTCTCACCCCGGCGGTAAACCTTCGGTGCGCTTGGTGGCCGCGAAGTGCATCTGGCGGGGACTAAAAATAGGACGTGAGGACTTGGGCTGGTGAGTGAGTGGCTTGTCAGAGCGCTAAGGTGCATCGCCACACGAAAGCCCCTTTGGAACGTTTCATGGTGCCGGAGAGGAGATTCGACCACGTCAACATCGACCTAGTGGGTCCATTGCCCCCCTCGCAGGGTTTTTCCTACCTCCTCACCATGGTGGACAGGACGACCCGTTGGCCGGAGGCGGTTCCTCTCGTGTCGACGTCGGCGGCTGACATAGCCCGAGCTTTCATTGCGACGTGAGTGTGTTGGTTTGGCACCCAGTCGGACATTTCCTCTGACCCGGGTTCGCAGTTCACGTCTGAGCTCTGGAACGCTGTGGCATGTGGTCTGGGGGTTAAGCTTCACAGGACAACCGCTTATCACCCTCAGGCTAACGGCCTCTGTGAGCGTTTCCACTGCTCCATGAAGGCAGCACTCAAAGCCGGCCTGAAGGACGGCAATTGGATCGACAAGCTGCCTTGGGTAATGCTGGCCTTGCGGACCGCACCCAAGGAAGATCTGCAGTGATCCACAGCTGAGATGGTCTACGGTCAGCCGCTGAGAGTTCCAGGGGATTTCCTCCCTGACACATCGGTTCCCTGGTCGTTGTCGGCGCAGCGGGTTTGCCTGCAGGACGCCGCCGCCGAGGCTTTTGCTCCGATTCCCACTGCTCAACATGGTACTCAAGCGTCCCGGGTTCCCGCGGATCTCCGCTCGGCAGAGCACGTCTTCATACGGCACGATGCGCACAGGGGTCCTCTGCGGCCTCCTTACGAGGGACCTTTCTGAGTTTTGGAGCACGGGGACAAACACCTTGTGGTCGACCTAGGTGGTAAGGCCGAGCACGTCTCTGTGGACCGGGTGAAAGCGGCTCATTTGGATTTGGGTCAGCCGGTGGTGCTGGCACGACCTCCGCGACGGGGGCACCCCCCGGCCTTGATCCCTGTCACTGAGTTGAGACCCGTTGTTTCGGTCTCGCCTCTTCCGGAGGCCGCACAGGCAGAGGTCATTTTTCCGATTCCCGTGCTCAGGAGTCGTGGGGGTCGAACTGTCGTTCCGCCCCGCCACTCTGACTTTGAATCAGAATCAGCTGTTCTTGTACTGGGTAACACATTTGTGGAACATGCATGTATTGTGACAGTTTGACTTACTTATTTAGGTTCTTTATTTATTTTTTGATAGTCAGTTTTAGTAAGTCTGTACTGCACAAAGGTGTATACATCTCACTGCAAACCCAACATTGAATGGCATTAGAAAAAATAACACAACTCAAAATTATAATCACAAATAGCAAGTGTATTTTGAATACCCCACAAACAATCAAACAATCCTTCTTCCCACAGTTCAATTTTAAATTCAAAACGTTCCACTTCGGGTTTTCTTCAAAATAAATAAAACGGTCAATTTACCACGGGAGAATGTCAGTCATTTTAGTTAATCCAGTCGGTTTCGGAAATACAGTCCTGGTTTTCAAGGTCGTTGGGAGATGACCGACCCCTTTCAGTTTTGCAAACAATAATCCGGGAACGTGAAGCGACAGAAGGGTATGATGACGGTGGACGGCAGATCAGACAAACGGCAACACAGACTTTAAACAACCTAACTGCTGGTTTCTAAACGGATGAGCGTGTTGCTCCGACGATCTCTCTTGCTGCATTCACACTTCCCCTTCCTGCTCCGTCTAACCATAGATATAAATAAACAGATGTGTATGAATATAAAGTTCATGTATAAACACTATGTTTATATATATATCTATGTGTCAAACTATATAGGGAGAATTGAATGGAGGCGCCAAACAATAGCGAATCACTGGCTGGGCGTTACCGTGAGTGACTACCGGTGTTTACCTTTCCGGTTGTTAGAGTATTTTCTGAGTTTGTATCAAAGACAAACACAAGATGGCAGCACACCCACTAGAAATAATCATGTACCGTTCCCTAAATCCTGCATAAAGCGCTCTACGGGGTACACAAATAATCCTTTTCGTTGTTTCTTATTTTAATATGCTTGTGATAAGGCTTATTAACAGATTTCTATATTTAAAATAAAGGCAGCTCATTAAAATGCCTTGTATTGAACCTCTCCATTTAAAACAAATACAAAATTCAGTGAAGGAAACATCACATTGAATTGGGTGTAGATTGCTTTGTGACATTGAGCCATGGGCTGCGGAGGACAACATTTGGTTATACAGACTGGGTGTAAGAAATTAATCTGAATAAAAAATAATATGGAATTAATTCAAAAAGTAAGCCTTTTAGACAGTGACGTGTTTTGCATTAGTTTGTCTTTGTACTGCATAAGTGCTGTAAGTTAATAAAGAGTGCATATATGGGCTTTAGTATTTCACATGTTTTCAAGGGTTAAATTAGGAACTCATTCATGCCTCGCCCCCCAAAACCTAACAAGTAATTTCTTAGCATTCTCTCGAAGCAAATCAGGCCTGCCTTTCGTCTCCCTAATATGAGCACTGTCTTATACAGTCCAACAATTACAACAGTGCATTATCCAACTCGCTGACTGTAATTCAATTAACTTCCTCCCCCCGGCTTCATCCACCCGGATAATATACACATTAATTAAGAACAGAATCCAATATCGGATGTTCTGCGCCTCCACTTATTTTCATTTGCCATAAAAAAAGGTCATAGCAGCCACTTCTAGCTGAAGACAATTGGTGTAAGTGTGTAGTAATGGATTACAAAATTGTTCATCACCAGAGGTGTGTGTGTGTGTGTGTGTGTGTGTGTGTGTGTGTGTGTGTGTGTGGTCGGAGGCTGAGCCCTGAGAGAAGTGCTGACACGGCTGTAAAGCACGTTGTTGATTCACTAAAGTCAACAGGGCAACGTGTGTTATGTTTTATTAAAACTTGATTTCCCCTCACATGCAGAGTAGAAAAAGATCTGTGTCTCACCTTGGGTTTCCCGTAAAAAAAAAAAAAAAAAAAACGTACAGAGGCACGAACACACACTCGCATACAATCAAAATGAGGGGCAGAGAGTAAAACAGAACAATTGAGGGTCAGGGTCTCATTCATCCCAATTCAACATGCTAACCTAATTGCCAGAGGAGAGGGAAACAGTAATTAGCAGCGAGTCTCACCTCGTTAATCACAAAGGGCTCCTTCGCTCTATTTATATCTGATTAATGGCTTGCTTAAGCACAGCCAGATATTTATGTTTCTGTTAATTGTGTGCTGCTTGTCTCCGCTCGGCTTCCTTGCACCCCCTACTTTCAAACACAATGATACACCACCCTGTCATTTTGCCTTATACCTGATTTCTTTTCTTAATCATAATTGGACTTTTTAGCATGGATCTTTTCCTTACAATTTCACCATCCACTGAGATTGAAACCTTATTTCTTTTCTTATTTTGGATATTTTCATGACACACAGTGAACATAACTGCACCTAAGTGGAAGGAGAGGCACAGTATAATATACATATCTAATAAGGAAGTGAGGCAGGGGTGTGAGGTATATTGGATTGGATATTTGTACTGGCATCAGCTTTAATATTTTCAAACGTCTTTGCCATCCTAAATACATTACGAGCGTCTTCTTATTCACAGACACAAAGAATATACAAGATAATATGTACACTAAAACTTTTTACAACGAGAAAAGGTAAATAAATGTGTCACCTCTAGTTGCCATCGTTCATTGAAGGTATGAGGAGGAAAATCTTGAATATTTATGATTCTGGCAGGATGAAGGAGACTTTGAGGATGCTGGAAACGTCTTCAAAACCATAATGTTGTGAGAATTTGCCTGCCAGTTTTAAACATTTTGGCTAGATTTGACTTTTGAGAAAAACAGTGGCTTAGACTCTATCTTTAACTTAAAAATCCTCGAAAATAAACTTGAATTACTGCAATGGCTCTAATAAATGTAGTTAGTGAGAAATGTTGTCAACATGGTTGAAAATAGTTTTGGGCTTCACCACAGTGTTAAAAACCATGCAAAAAACATGCTTTTAAACAGGATTCCATTTGTAGACTGCCTTTTAGTATTGGTCTTGCCCCGACTCGACTGGACATGGTCTTATACTTGACTTGGACTTAATTAAGGTGGTTTTCATAATGATCTGATATGTAAACAGCCTCAAATTAAAAAAAGATACCATTTTATAGTAACGGCATTATCTTTTTTTTATCCGTGTTATTACGGTCTTCCCTTGCGAAGTGGAAGCCGGTACTAACAATATGACATTATAAAAAGTGTTGCACATAAGCAGTGTTATTGCTTAACAGTGTTGTTATGGCATCATGATGCACCAAATAATCCGCTCAGTGTCATCCACCTGCCTTGCGTGGGTTTGCACTGTAGGAATAAGCAGTAAATGCTCTGACTGGGATTCAAACCATAAGGAGTTGAGGTGATGGTAACCACAGAGCTTTAAGTTCTCTCCAAATCACAGCCTCAGGTTGGTTACGCACCGAAAGCCTGAGCAGAGTGATGGAGAACATATGAAGGGCTCGGCAGATGTCTTTTGTTGTCCCGGATCTCTGTCTGAGTAGCAGTGACAGATGTAAAAGCTTCGAGAGACACACGTGAGAAAACAGAAACATCTGTTATTAAACAAGCATCTGATGGTAGCATTGGGATTTATTATTTGTTCTCCCCTCTTTTCTTTTTCGTAACATTCCAGCACAGATTTACCAGGCTCACTCGCTGGTTGTGATGGGAAGGGAGGCATAATGGGAAAGGATCAAAGAGCTAAACGAGGGGCTAGAGATACTGAAGCAGATTAGCAGCACTTCCCACAATGCCGACAGCTGCTCATAACCACGCTGGGCCTAAAGGTAGCTGCCGCCTGCTGCCCATAATACAATAGGAGAGGGAGGATCAGCGCGCACACTGAAAAACATGTGTTATCATCATAAAGGGATTGTCAGCTTCAAACGCCTTACATCCCTCTGGATCAAACAGGCTGTTGTCTGGCACTTATCACAGCGCTCTCTTCTAGTCACATCCCTGTTCTCCACTTTTCACTTCCCTCGCTATTTTCTCCCTCTTCTCTTTGCGCCCCCTCTTTTTCTTATCCTTTCTCTTTCTCAGCGGGGCCTAATCTCAATCACCGTTATCCTCCCAGCCATCGTCGTTCATTATATGCTCCTGACATTGCTGACGGACAAATAATCAAGACAATCCCTTTTGTCTGGAGTTTGCCTCTGTCTCAGTCCAACCCCCCCCCCCCCCCCCCCCCCCTCTCCCTCTCTTTACAAAATTACTAACAACACAGGATCTTATTGTGGAGCTCTTGATATATCTCAAAGCGATACATTGTTTGACTGAATTCTCTGACAAGCTCTGAGCCATACTCGGCATCATGAAGAGAGAAATGTCTGAAACAGATAGGGGAGCTCTTTGTTCTTTATTGTAATGGATGAACTCTCTAACTCTATCTGCAGCGTCCTAAACAGGCTTGTGTTGAATGCATTCACTGATATGAACGTGTCATATTATGAGGCAACAATTACAAGAATTAGATGAGAATTGTGCTCTGGGAAAAAAAGAATATCACAATAATCACGTTCCTGCACACAGGAGACCCTTTCCATTGTGGCTTTTCCTCCAAGCGTTGCCTTTCTTCTGTCAGGGGTGACATACAACATACACAAACAATATCAAATATATATATTTGACAATGAGTTTGTATTCAGTCCTAACTACTTGACATTAACACAATTATCAGCAGTGTAAATCATTATTTGTCTGATATGCCATTTATGTTTTTAACGCCATATTTACTGCAGTTTTAACTCATGCTGTCCTGCACATGCATGCGACAAAGCATTTATAGCACTCACTGACGCTGTTAATATAAAGCCCTGTAACGTTTGTCCATACCAAATGTGCACACATGTAAACAAATCTGTTATTTGTATTGTTTGGCCAGGAGAAATCTTAAAAATTCTTAGTTATTACGTAAATTCATTACGATTTTGAGAAACTCTAACGCACCAATAAAAACATTTAATTTGTTTAATTTGCAGATTCATTCACGTCTATTTTTTTATCTTGCAATTTAAAGTTATTTGATTTTTATTTTCTATACATATTCCCAGTATTCAATCATATTTCCCTCTTTTCAATTCATCATTAACAAAGATGTGGTGAAATACCTTTTAAACTAGTATATCTAGAAAAATGCTTGTTCCTACAATTATTACGAGTGATTAATACAAGTAATCATTTACTTTAGAGTAACTAGTAGAAACCTTGAATTAGCTAGATTCCTCTCCTTTAGTCGATTGATTGACAACACATATTTTGAAGTGAACTTATCATCAGTAAGATGGCCTTAATGATATGTATATGAATCCAGCAGTAGATAAGATGTGTAGTTGAGATGTATGTGAAACAGTCCTCATTAAGTAGTCCATTTTGGCAGATCTGTTGATTTAAATACGGTCTCTTTTTTTGCTGCCAAACCACATAAAGTGATGTCTTCCATGGTATGTATAATGTTGGAATATGAGGTGCTGCCTCCTCATGTAAAGTTAATCGTCTAGTTGGAAGAGCATGGAGAAGAGCGTTAACAGTGAGGGTCCGTCGGGTTGCCTCTGCGCCGGGCGTTCTCTGTTTCTCCAGTAGATGCCAGCAGTGAACCATTTAAAACGCTGCCACTCTCCCCCCTCTCTAATTTGGTTGGTGCTTTGCATGTAACTGCTCTGGAGTTGGAGATGGTACAGATGGCTGGCCTAAACGCAACACTTATCCAGACATTTCACTGTTTGCAGAATGATATCAAAGTCAACTCAAAATGGAGGCTGTGCCATCAACTTGAAACAAATTCTAACACTTCCAACAAAATTGTATTGTGAGTAAAGTCGCCGCGGATTTGGTCAGTGTTCAGCACAGATGTCCCCCCTGTGTGTGTGTTTGCGTTAAATAAAAACTAGTGCTCACATCCTCTTAAAAATTCAGCTGTGGATTTTCAGGGATAAATTCTCACAATTATAATGTTTTAATCCAGATTTGATTCAGACACATTTATTTATTTCAAAGCGTGAGAGTTTAAATGATGCATGGTAAAAAAAATATATCTGTTGGAACAAAAACAAATGCCCTAAATGATGTGAAATATGGAGAATGACTGCCACAGCAACCTCAAGTTAAAATTGTCTTCTGGCCACTGAAGGAAAAAATGTAACGTTTAAATAATTCAATAAATAAGTGTTATTCAAATCCAATTGACAATTTCATATATATTTTTATTTTAGCTGCCTTTTTGCCTTCATCTTGACAGAGTTTGATTCCCCGCATGGACTTGCAGACCTGCTGTCATTTTGATGTCACAATGCAAACATCACATTTAATACGCGTGAATTAATAGAAATGCATCCCTCAATATTGTCTCCCTTGTATCCTAAAAGTTTGCTAAGGGGAAAAAACATTGTTGTGAAGGTAATACTACATTTGGTTAACTAGTTACCAAGGACACCTTTTTTATTTTTTTGCCTCACACAGCCCAAATGACCCCTTTCCTCTCGGCTCGTTTTACTCTGCTTCATTATTTCTGGTAGTGAATAGCTGTAAAACCACTCGCACTACCTGCTGTCTGCAGCTGGTTTCAGAACTCATACTCTTGTGTTTTCTTGTGTGAGGTCATTGCTCGCTATGTGTGTGTGTCGGTGTGTGTGACCACTGTTTGAGCTCCAACAATAGGTTATCTGTGCCTATTTCTGGAGGGCGGGGCCCCGAGACCTAGTCTCCCCGTGTGATTGGCTGGCTTCGCCACTGTGAGAAGTTTACTTTGGAGGGTGCTATGCTGGATTTTTTCGCTTCCAATTAAATGTGGAATGCAGCACTCTCGAAGGCCATTTGAAGTGTGTCGTGTTTGCATGTGTGTGTGTGTGTGTGTGTGTGTTTGTTTGTCTCCGTGCCCTCCTCTTTCATTTCCACACACAGAAGTCTTTCAGTAGAGACGAGACAACCTCCCGAGCAGGTATGGGACCCAGAACCCTGCTCGGTTGCTTCCCGGGGTCCTCCATGTCAGTTCCATTCCATCTGCGTTTGGCGTTGTGACCTTACGAGGAAACGAGCAGGCTACAAAAACACAATTTATTTTTGCATTTTCTTGCAATGTCAAAATCTTCTCATCCCTAGAGGAATAACACTCTCTGTAAATGTGTGTGTTAGTGTTCCCTGTGAGTCATAAAAGACTTCTGGACACTTGTTTACTGTTTGTTCCGAGGTGTCTTTTGTATGGATGTGATTTGTGCCAGCCTTTGCCTCTTCCCTGCATGCACAGAAGAAGATGCGGCCTGCTTTCAAAGGGCCCGTTTGGACAGAAGACCATTGTCGTGGGCGGCGAGCGAAAGAAAAGACGTCATCGATTGCTCGAATGTTCCGTTTTTCAAGAGAACTTGTGCCCCCTGCAAAACACAGAAAAAAAAGAAAACAGAAATATTACAATAATGTGAAAAGGGAGGTGGAAAATAAAAGAGAATTTGAACTTAATGAACATGCATTAGTGGCATAGAAGTGCTTTCATCAGACTCCTTTTCAAACGTGTTTTCACATCCCCTCAGATGCAACATCACATCACCAGTGAATCTGACAGAGAGGAGAGAAAGTCTTTATTTAGACTCAAATGGGTCTCATCTGAAATAATGAATATGTCCTTGAGAAAAACAAAGGGCCCCACAAAAGGGGCTACTCTTCTACACAGGCAACGTAGATGGCAGATAATTGTTTTCAAGTCTGGCACTGCTCTGTAAATGAGTTTGTTCTGTTTTGCGGGCGGCTGACTGTGTGTTTCCTTCCTTTCATTTCTCTATCCTTTTCACACACACTTTTTTTCCAATTCTCTTTGCCTTTGTTTTCTTGTTATCTGGCCTCCGTATTTACCCTCTCCTTTTCTCTCTCAATGCCCCCTCTTTCACTTTCTCTCTCCTTCATCTTCTTTTCCCCTCTCCTTTCCTCTCAGTTATGTTTTCTTTAGTGCGGCAAGCTTTTTACATCTTTTCTTTACTTGTTGCCTTTCTTTGTTTTGTTTGCACACTGATAGCTAACAACAGTGGAATTGTTAAGTTTACCTTGACTTCAGCACCTTCTTCCTAGTTTGACTTCAGAACCTTTATGTTGCTGCATTCTCATGTTATTAGTGCTCCACAACAATTGAAGATTGCCGCACACAGGGATGAATGCAGCTCTAAGCATTTGTGGAGCAGTGATGCACAAGGAGCTTCTTATGGCGATGATAAGTGCTTTATACAATTACCAAATGGCTGCCCAAATCAATTCAAGAACCCAATGTACACGGTTGAAGCAACATGAATAAAGTCCATAAGGAAGTTGTTACGCCTGTGACAGCTGTTTTCCCAGTCTGAGAAGTGGTTAACAAATCCTGTCCTACGATACATAGCTTGCTAGCTCGGTAGCTGTCTCAAAACAATTATAGTGACATACAAATCTAGACAAGGGCAGATTGTTTTAACTCCAGAGTTGCAAATAAAAATTCTTAAATCTGCAAATGTATTTGATATTTGTTCAATATGCAAAAAATAAAGTAACCTGTTTGTAAAACCACTTTTGCGGCTTCCATGTAAACTTGAGGCTAATTTTGGATGTAGAATTGCATATTAATAATTCATAATAATGAATGGTATTTATCTAAGCGGTTTTACGAGTGCTCAAAGCTCTTTACATGTCATATATATTAGAAATATAATGCATTGAATACTGTGGACAATACCCACAGGAGCAATTTAGGGTTAAGTGTCATGCCCAAGGACACCACGGCATGTTGACTGCAGTGGTGGTTAAGGTGGGATAGAAGCTGTGAATCCCTGGTCTCATGATCCGATGATCAGCACACTAAACCACTGCGCCACAGCCACCCCCGCCCCTAATAAGTCAAAGAAAACTTGCAAATGGAACTTATACCTATTATTTGAAGGGAGCACAAACTGACTACTTCATAAAAACTTATATATAATCACAAAAAACAAACAGTTTCAGAAACAAAGTTTGAATGCTCCTGCTTCCTCACTACAGCCTTAGCTAATGACCACGCAGACCATAGATAATACTGCATGAGATATACATTTATAAATGTAAACAAAATCTGATCTACCACTTCAATTCTGAGAAAAAGCCACATGTAGAGACTGAGCTGTGCTTCCTACCTTCCTTCTTCCCTACTTCCCTTCTTGTTCTCCAGGGTTTTTTATTCCCAGGGTTCCACTCTGGGGAGCCCACTGTCCCTTGAGAACCCTACTAAGCCCTCTCTGGCTGGGTAATAATGGCTTTTCAACGTCGCCTATTTAGACGGCAAGTTTCCATTAAATCTCACTGTGTCATTACAGTTCATATTCTTAATTATGCAGCAAACGTCCCCAAGGGAATATCATGGAGGCCACTACTTCACAATCTGTCCATATGGCACTTAATTAAAAGTTTTCTTAAGAATAAATTGCATTCAATTCAATTAAAACTGTAATGTCATACCAAAATAATGGGCAAAGCCTCCTACAACGTGCAGCTCAGAACACACACAATAAAATATTTTTTCAGTTTTTTTTTTCTCCTCTTCTTTTTTGCAATGTTTGCAATGGGAAAAGTGCATATCTCCCTTCCAAAAAAGCCCCCTAGTAGAAAATATGCAAAAAGCAAATATCACCAAAGCCTCCTACATGCCACCGAGCCCCAGGCTAAAACCGCGCTTGAACACTCGAGCTATTTCTAGATTCCACTCTTGGAATTCACACCATGACAAATGAACCATTGGAGTTTGGAATTCCTATTTATCTGCCGCGCACAGAGGCACTTGATTTGGGTGTGAAGAATAAAGGAATTATACGGACAAAAAACCAGACGACTTAAAGGATAAATGATAAAAAATAAATAAATAGATTGTGTGTATGTTTCCTCTGGAGCCATAGTTGTTTGTTCATCTGATTGAGGGCGTTTAGGTGGGCGTGTCCTTATCATCTGGATGCTCTGATCTTACCAAAGCAAGACAATTTCAAATAAGCAGCATCTGATAATAAACATCCTTTGCCACATATGCACTTCCACTGAGCCCTGCAGGATTATTTCCAAAAAAAGACATTTCCTTTTGAACAATAAATTATATATTTATTTATATATTTTTTTTAATTGTGTCACTCAGATCTGCTTTGAGCAATGACACACACCTCAAATAACCAGCCTTTTGCTTCAACCAACAACTTGAAAGACACCGGCTGCAGCTCATTGTCACATCTTGCAGACGACAAGCATTGATTAGTAGATTGGGAAACAGGGAAAAGAGAAGTCCATTTGGTAAAGTAGGCTGCTGTTCCCTGCGCCCCATCTGCTGGGTGTGAGATGCTGACTTCATCTGTTGACGACGCGGCGGGGGCTAGGGAACCAGGGATGAGTTGATTTCCCTCTTTCGCTGGTTGAGCAATGAAGGGCCCTAAAGCGTAAACAAAGTGTTTTTCTTGTTCTAAACACAGAGTCTTGGCTTGGCTCTGGCTTGGACTTGGCTTCTACGTTCGTGTGTGTGTGTGCGCGTACATGTGTGTGTGTGTGACTCTGCTGCTCACTCAACCTCAATCTAAAGGCCTGTTTGGTGCCCTCAACACAAACACCCTGCAACCAGCAGCCTATAGGTGATTGGCACGCGCACACGCATACAACTTTAACACCTACCCATCTACAACCACACCCACGTATCCCTCCACCCCCCTTGCACACACACACACACACACACACACACTAGCAGACACACAGTGCTGCATCTGAGTAATCATACCATTGAATGTCAACGCATTGAAAGCTACCTGTGAATGGATACACGCTTAAAAAGATTGGAAGGTTGAGGGTCATATCGTTTTGTTCCAATCATAACATGCTGGTATTTTTCCTTTGCTGCCCACACAAAAAAACTCTGACTCACAGGAAAGAACACTGCGTTAGGAATCAATCATAAAATCACAACAATCCACATCTTGGGTACATAAAAACATGCCTTTTCTATCATCGAAACCATTCACTCTGATATTAGAAGGAGGAGAGGCTATTACTGCCGGCACCGTGATAGCAGATCATAGATTGTCGGAGTTATGTGGCCTCGACCTGCCATCTCCCGGCTTGTCATGGGGGGGTTTTAAAGAGATACCTGGGCAAAGCATTTATTTGAAATGGCTGCAAATATTTCAAATGCTCGAGGTATAATTGATTTAACTTGGTGACCAGTGCGCCTCAAACAGATGAAAGAAAACCAGAGGGAGACTTAGATAGTTTGCATGAGACAAAGAAAGACAGCGAGAAAGAGCATAAATGAATTTGTCCTTTTCCCTGCACAGCAGCCTCCATATACAATAACTCACAATGTGGACTTTAGTGAAAACATTTGCTGTCAACAGCCAGTTCCACTGTACTAAGCCAGTCTAACAGATGTGCACTCACCCAAAGACTTGTGCAGCTGCTACTGCTGCTGCTCCTGTGTATTTTCTCGTGTGTGTGTGTATGGGGAAGCCTGCTTATGTGTGTGTATACGGCAATGTTTACACACAGTTCAGCAGGGTTTACGGGCATGAGAGTATGTACGCCTTCATAACTTAAAAAAAACAGACAAAGACCAAAAAAAACACAGAATCTGTTCTAGTTTGATTTGATGATGATTGCATTACCATGTGAACACATTCTTGGCTATTGTCCTGGTCCCATGGGCTGACCCCAGCTCAGTTTTGGACCATGCTGGACCGGGCCTCCGGATCCTCTCTGCCCTGGGAGAATCGTTGAAGGGATCGGGGGCATCCTGCGGCCTAGTTTGGCCTCTCTTTCTGGGTCAGGGCACCTGGGCTGCTGCCCTAACCTCGCCTAAAGGCTAGCACATAGCCGCGCTTTGCCGCCAAATGTTCTTTCCAGCATCCTAAAAGATTTAAAAGCTTACAATGAAGATTTGAAAGCTCTTTTACCTGGAAAAATAGTTTGTAAATTATACTTAAATAGAGAATTAGGTACGCGTCAATGTTCTTAAGTAAACATATTTTTTAGTTTTTTTCTAACAACGTAAAGTAACATGTAACAGGATGTATCTGCTGTTTTGAAGTTTAAATCTAATTAGCAATTTAAAATGAACCAGCAACTATTTTTCAGTTTAGAAAACAGAATGTGATTTTATGATTTCAGCATAGCAAATGTGAAACTGCTGCTTTTTGTGCTCATTTCTAAAGGTAGAACATCTTGGATTTGGACTCTTGGTCCATTGCAACCCTAGACTGTATATATAAAGATTACAACAAGACATTTGATATGTGACATAATATACTTACATTGTATATATATAAAGAAATGAATCACAAGATTAATAGATAAAAGATCACTTTTAAAGCAACCTCTAAAGTATGTACCTCTTCTCCACTGTGTAGAACATTTTCAAACAGGAATGATGAATACCGTATCTAAAAAAAGTTTGAAAAGAAAAGGTGTGATTAAAAGTTTCCTCCAAGTTTGAAGTGTTTGCCCTGGTGGCAATCTTGTCTTTTAGATAATGAGAACACAGACACCATCCATCTGTTGCTGTCAGATCGTTCACTCTTCTGCTATTGATCATAATATTACCACCAACGTGTGAGAACAGAAGAAACTGCAGCAGGCCTAAAGCTAAACTGCAACCTTGCAATCTTAGATTCACAGCCAAGTCTGGCAGGATGGAGAATTCATTTAGTTAAACATGGACAAAAAGATATGACTTTTTTAAGGAATACTTTCCCCTGTGTTTACCAGAGAGTTTGGAATGTTGCATTCAGCTAGATTACAGTGCATGAAGACATTATTCCTAACATGGAGATGCATGATCAAAACATGATCAAAGCATCTATTTGATTGGTCGGATAGGGACACCTGCACTTTAAATAAGCAAACATTTAAATGGGATTTCAAACAATGATTTAACAATATGTTTCTGTGTCCTCTGAGTTGACCGATGGCCCAAACCTTTACAACTTTTAGAGATTTCTGTAAAAGCAGATCCATAGGGAAAAAGCTAACAAAAGTAGTACATTTAAAAAATAATCTAATTATTGATGCATCAATGCATTATTCATGTGTTTTTGCTCCTATGAGTCACGTCCATAGGCGTCCAAGGCAGCCGTTTCAGTAAATGTACTCTCATCAACTCTGTACAACTGTGGAACTATGTGAACACACTGTTGCGCTGAATTCACAGAAGAAAAACAGCCACACACAAACACCCCTTATGCATGTGTGCGTGCATATGCATGACTGGCTGGCACACACACACACACACACACACACACACACACACTACATACACTCTTTCATCTTGTCTCATTGGCAGGCTCATATCCCATCTGCTCTCCAGGGGGGCGGACAGAGAGATAGTTGTCATTGTGGAACATCTCTCCACACACACAAACACACACACACACACACACACAAACACACACACACGCACACACACTAACGCACCCTGTGAACTCCCATATATTCACTTTCAAACATCTCGAGTCCAGCAATATTCTTCTCTGTTAATTGACTGTCATAGCGGCTGGAGAGATTAACTTCAGTCCCTGCAAGATAAAGGATGAAGACATGGGGGCCAAAGTGGGCTGGGGTAAGGGTGTGGTGTGGCGGCTGTGGAGAAATGGGCGTGGGGGGCTTATACGACCACATCTTATATTTGTTATTGATATTTACTGGCTGTCTTGTCCCTCCCTCCACACTCGCTGCTGCCCCTCCTCTGCACGTCACCCATAAGGATTAGTGTTAATGGCAGGCTTATGGAGGAAGCGAGCCCCTGTCAAACCCATGTCCCCTCTTTGCCATCTCCCAGATTAGCTGACGCTTTGTGATGGGCTCTCTCTGCAAGACACAAGCCTGCGAGTGTAAGAAGGGAACTTTGTCTAAACTTCTCATAAAGTGGGGAACATGGAGCTTGTGGCAACGCTTTCTGTATGTGTGATAAGAAAGAGTGCATACTGGGGGGTCTAGCTTGTGTGTGTTTTTTTAAATAATGCAAAGATGATTGACAGCAAAGGCTTAAAAGAAATCAAAGCACTTCTCTTTTTTTACACTAGCTTGATCCACTGGATTTAACATATTCTGCTTGGTGATCTAAGATGGATATAGAGTTGGTGACATGCATGCACTATATTACATTTCAAAATAAAGATGAACCTGATAACATCGGAGTTACAAGAGTTCAGATGAAGGAAATGGGATCTTTTTTATCAAATAGGGATTTTGCATTAGCCCTCACAACGCACGTTATGTACTTTCTTTATTTGTGTTTTCAGTATTTTTCCAACTATTGCGGTTATACAGTAAATGTTTTTATGAAATCCCTGATTCAGAAATAAAATAAATGTACAGGGTTTAAAATGGTGAGCAGATTATGTATTGTTACTACATCTAACTAACTAGTATTTAAATATAATATGTTGTGTTGTGGTCTCCTCAGGAACACAGGGGTTATGAGCAAAATAATGTTTATTATACAAGTGATTTAATGTCAAGAGATTAAAATGATTTGTTGATTTAGGTAAATATGGAATTGCTCTTCTAAGCTATTTTAATCAGTTTAAATCAAAGTGATGGTTTAAATTAATACAAAATAATATTCTGGCGAGTGATGATGGTGATGCATGAAAACGCTGCCTTATGTGGCTCTTAACCTTTGGAGAAAGATGATGATGATAATGAACAGATGATTTTGTCACTGGAATCTGAAATGATTTGACCTGTAAAGTGAGATTATTGGAGAGCATATCGGATTGGAACAAATACTTTAATAGGATTCTTACACACTGCAGAAAATGTATAAACTAAACTCATGCATTAGCATTTTTGCACAAACATATTTTATTCTATTCTTCTTACAGTCAGATGGTAATTTCTTTATTTAATGGCAGAACATAAGCCTTCTTAAAAACCAGTAAAACGGGAGAGAAATGACACATCCAACACATTCTCTCAACTCCTGTACTTTCTCCTTATTTAAACATTCTTTAATCTTGTATTAATGTCTTTCTCTACCTCCCTTCATCAAATGTTCTGACCTCCTCCCTCACTCTTTTCATCACATGTCTCTCCATCCCCGTAGCCTCCTCTGTAAGTTTCAACCTCCTTCCGTTCTCCCACTCTCTGTGCCTCTCTTTCCTCCGTCTCTCTCTCCATCCCGGCCTCTCCTCCCTCCATCCTGGCTGTGCGGATGACAGCCGTGCTCTCGTGGCATCTGTCTGCTGCTCCCCAGCTTGTCTGTGTGTGATCAGCTCCTCTCCAGCTCTCCTCCACACTTTATCTCCTCGTCTTAGTGCTCCCTTTTTTCACAGACCGCCGCTCAGCAGCCTCGCTGCCAACTCACTGTCGCTGTTAACTCACATACCATCTTATGTATTGCCAAAGCAGATTGTGTTTGGAGGGCAAGCAATTAAGGGGGAGGCAAGCGCAAAACTGTAATGTAATTTTGGCTGCGATATTTACAGGGGAGAAATGGAGAAGGGGGTGGGGGGGGACAAAAAAAGACACCGTGGAGGGCTTAAGCCGGTCGGACATTGCGGAGTCAACACCGTGGAGAATAATGATTTTGAGCTGAGATTTAGTGGGACTGAATCTGGCACTTCCCTAATTACGAGAGGCCAAATGTCAAGCCTGCTCGCTGTCAGCTTGGTGGCGGGCGGTGGTGCTTTCTCTCCGTCTCTCGCTCTCAGTACCTCCCTCTGTTTCTCTCTCCCTTTTTCTGCAAGTTTTTGCATGTTTTATGAATCTCATTAAAAGTCATTAAAAGTGTGGTGAGATTTTCCCAGCCTCCGCTCCGTGACCCTGTAGCCCTCTTTCTATCTGTCGCAGATCTGAGAGAAACAGAAGGGAGAGAGAAGAGAGGGAAAGAACATAAAAGTCAGATTTGAAATGGAGAAAAAAGTATTAAGGTAAACAAGAAAGAAGAAAAGAAAAGGGGAGAAAAACTTCGAGGCTGGGTAAGTGGATGAGGTGGTAAGCATCACTGAGCTATCTCTTCGAAAGGTCTAATTTGTATAGCCGTGTAGCATTATCGGCACTTTTAAAGAAAGCGAGCACTCTAACACAATAACAGCGAGAGAGAATGCGAACAAACACCTTGGCGATCAACATCTTTATCTGCCGCGTCCTTTTCATTGAAAAGTATTCTGAATTTACAGCTCCCATTTTGCGATGCCTAACACAACAAGGGGTCGAAGTGGAGGTCTCTCTGCTTTGCTGAGTGGGAGAAACTTCAGATCGTGATTACAAGCCGTCACAAAGACCTGCTGTTTTTCCTCATTTGGGGGCAGGCGTTGTTGGGGTGAGAGGTCCCACCCTTGCACATACGGTGCATTCTTTACGGCCTCTCTGCGAGGATGTTCCGCAAAGAATGAGCTTCCATCCCATTCAGTGGAGCCACGTAGATGGAGGGGTTGGAGGTGAGAATATAGGCAATGTAAAGCGATGGTAGGAGAAGAAAGAATGTTTGTGTTTGTGAAGGAGACAGAAAGGGAAGGAGAGATGGCACTAAAAGCAGTTTGTCTGACATATACCCTTCCAGTTGCTTCGTTGACGGTCATGCTCCCAATTACACCACTTCAATAGACGGGCTGAAATCACATTGGCCCCCTCTGTTTACGCTCTCCTGCTACAATATCCCCTTCAGACGCACTTTTACTCCTACACACATTTAGCAAAAGCCTCCTACCTCCACACACACACACACACACACACACACACACACACACACACACACACACACACACACACACACACAATTGTCAATTGAAGGTGTGCATGCGTGGCCAAGGTGACTTGTCCCGCTGCACCAGCATGTGGAGGCTCTACAGATGGCCCGGCACTACAGAGGTGGTGACGGCCGGGGTGTGTGTGTGTGTGTGTGAGGGAGATAGAGTGCTGCGGAGCCCTGGGCACTGACGGGGGCCCCTGTGACTTGGCGGAGGGAAGCGAGCGAGGAAGAGGCCTGCGTTGGTGTGAACCGGCCGAGGTATGAAATGATTCGGAGAGGTGGGGGAGGAGGTCGCATGGTGGAAAGGTGTCAGGTGAGGGTTCAGTGAGAGACATTCTCATTTTATTTCATATTCATTTCAAAATGTATTAATATTGCTGACAGCCTGAGTACAGGTAGGGCGTAGCCTACCTGTACTCAGGCTGTCATCAATATTAATACATCAACTTGTAATACAACCCAGTCAAAGTTTCTGTATTGAGTAACATTTTTAACCAGCAACTGATATCTCTTGGTACGTAAGGATGTTTGTTTTAGGAACCATGCTCTACAAATACACATTTCAATACTTTCAAAATTCAAAGTTCTGTTACAAAACTAAAAACCTCATTTAAAACCACATTGACTGTTGTAATAATAAGAACGCACATTTATAAATGATCAGCTGCCAAAGTTCACCACTGTTGAATTCAAAGTAAGAACATGTTTTTGATATATTCAATGTTTAAACACTGTGAGGACAAAGGCGGTAGTATTTCTGAGAACCTGTCATTTAACTGCAGCACAGTCTGTCAGTGCCTCATTCACTTTGGCCAGGATTGGACTCTAGATGAAAAGCATTATCAATAACTCTATAAAAAATCTCTTGTATTAACTTCAACCTATAATCACAATGACCTCCTTCCAACCAGCAGGTTTCTCTCAGGGCTCCCAGAGGGGGCTCTGAGGTGTGAATTAGATTTTTCTTTCTCCAAAGGTGATAAGTTGTTGGCTAACTGATTGCATGCGTAGGTGAGAGTGGTGGATAATAAGCTAAATAATAAGGCATCAGTAATAGGGCCCCAGTATCCAGGAGAAAGTGAAGACTTTAATTGAAGGGAAAAAAAAACTTGAATCACGGGCAAAAGAGAATGAACCGTTGATGGAGCCTAAAATTCTTTGCAAAGCTTATTGCTAACCAGTTGGATTCAGGAGGAAGTTGTAAGGCGGGGAGGGGAAAGTGAAGGACACAGATGTCTTGGTATCAAAGGGATCCAAAAATGACTTAAAGAAGCCATTATCAAAATGTTTTTTATTAACAATGGCAAGGGCTTACCACTCACTTTTCAAAATCCTACTAGTGCAGTTTCACATTTAGCTTTGAACTATATATCTCTCAGAACTGTTTCCTTTTATGTATGGTCGATTATTGTATTTTGTTATACTACACAAAACACAATAATACCGTTGTTATAATAATGTATGTTTGATTGATGTTGATCGATGCTAATTGATCATACATATACAGGACTGTCTCAGAAAATTAGAATATTGTGATAAAGTTCTTTATTTTCTGTAATGCAATTTAAAAAAACAAAAATGTCATACATTCTGGATTCATTACAAATCAACTGAAATATTGCAAGCCTTTTATTATTTTAATATTGCTGATTATGGCATACAGCTTAAGAAAACTCAAAAATCCTATCTCAAAAAATTAGAATAGTTCCTCAGACCAAGTAAAAAAAAAAGATTTATAACAGCAAAACACAATCAAACATTTGAAAATGTCCATTAATGCACTCAGTACTTGGTTGGGAATCCTTTTGCACGGATTACTGCATCAATGCGGCGTGGCATGGAGGCAATCAGCCTGTGGCATTGCTGAGGTGTTATGGATGCCCAGGATGCTTCAATAGCGGCCTTTAGCTCATTAGCATTGTTGGGTCTGGTGTCTTTCAGCTTCTTCTTCACAATACCCCACATATTCTCTATGGGGTTCAGGTCAGGGGAATTTGCAGGCCAATCGAGGACAGTAATGCCATGGTCAGTACACCAGTTACTGGTGGTTTTGGCACTGTGGGCAGGTGCCAGATCATGCTGGAAAATGAATTCCTCATCTCCATAGAGCTTTTCAGCAGACGGAAGCATGTAGTGCTCTAAAATCTCTTGGTACACAGCTGCATTTACTCTGGGCTTGATGAAACACAGTGGACCAACACCAGCAGCTGACATGGCTCCCCAAACCATCGCTGACTGTGGGAACTTCACACTGGATTTCAAGCAACTTGGATTTTGCTCCTCTCCAGCCTTTCTCCAGACTCTGGCGCCTTGACTTCCAAATGAAATACAAAACTTGCTTTCGTCTGAAAAGAGGACTTTGGACCACTGTGCAACTGTCCAGTGCTTCTTTTCCTTAGCCCAAGTCAGACGCCTCTTCCGTTGTCTTGAGTTCAGAAGTGGCTTGACCATGGGAATACGGCTATTGTAGCCCATTTCCCGGACACGTCTGTGAACAGTGACTTTTGATACCTGGACTCCAGCTTCAGTCCACTGTCTTTGAAGCTCCCCCAAATTCTGGAAGCGACTCTTCTTCACAATGCTGTTAAGGCTGCGGTCATCTCTCTTGGTTGTGCAGCGTTTCCTGCCACATTTCCCCCTTCCAACAGACTTTTTGTGGATGTGCTTTGAAACTGCACTCTGTGAACAGCTTGCCCTTTGAGAAATTTCTTTTTGTGTCTTACCCTCCTGATGGAGGGTGTCAATGACGGTCCTCTGGACAGCAGTCAGATCAGCAGTCTTCCCCATACTTGTGATTTAGTTTACTGAACCAAGCTGAGTGTTTTTCAAGGCTCAGGAAACCCTTGCAGGTGTTTCGAGTTAATTAGACGATTCAAGTGATTCGTTGAACACCCTACTAGTATACTTTTTCATGATATTCTAATATTTAGAGATAGGATATTTGAGTTTTCTTAAGCTGTATGCCATAATCAGCAATATTAAAATAATAAAAGGCTTGCAATATTTCAGTTGATTTGTAATGAATCCAGAATGTATGACATTTTTGTTTTTTTAATTGCATTACAGAAAATAAAGAACTTTATCACAATATTCTAATTTTCTGAGACAGTCCTGTAATAGGAAGCCAACGTGACAAATACCTGTGACATTTAACATTATAGTTGACCAAATATGGCATGTTGTTGAAATGGGTTTGAAGCCTCAGTGGCAATCTACCCACACCCCTGAACAAGTGACATCTAATCCCTGATGCTCTCATACAAAATATGAATCATGTGAATATCCTATTTCATAATATAGAGGTGTTGGTTTAGCTGATCGTTTCAGCCAAAGTACATCAGATTTGAACTCTCTTTTTGTGTTTTTCTTCATAAAATCATGCAGTAATATTCCTTTCCTATTTAAATCCAGAAACACCTGTTTCTAACGACAACATGACCCATACAAATAATAAAAAAATGCATTTCTTTTTTTATGAAATACTGTCAAGACACAGATGTATCATCTAATTAGTCTGGCAGAGATCAGGGTCCTCTGGTTCGTTTTTTTAAGGAGATGCCTGCCATATTACCCCTCCACACCACAACCCCCCAACCCCTGAGTGGAGAGGCGAGAAGTGGGGACGTGTGGGGGAACCCCTACTGGGCATGGACACACACACACACACACACACACACACACACACACACACACACACACACACACACACACACACACACACACACACACACACACACACACACACACACACACACCACAGTTCACACACATGAACGTCAGACAGAGCCCTGCAGTCCCACCTTTGACACTAAGCTTCCAGAAGCAGGAACTCTGGCTCATCCCCGCTAACACAGACTGGCAGGTGAAGCTAAGCGCTCCCTCTTTTCTCCTCCAGTCCTCTCCCTTTTCTGTCTATCGTCTTCTCTTTCTACATCTCTGTGTGTTTCTTTCTCTCACTTTCTCTCCTATTTCTGTTTCCTATATCCCATCTGTTTCTTTCTCTTACCCCCCCCCCCCCCCCCCCCCCTCCCTCCTCTTTTCCTTTTCTCTCCTCCCCTCGGAGGCTGCAGGCTGGGGTTGAACTCATCTGTCAGGATCAGAAAGGGGCTGGAGTGACGGGAGACTCCTGTTTCAGCAAGATAAACAGCCAGCACAGATCAAAATACTCTGCCTTAAACACACACACTCTCACGCATGCACACCTACATGCGTTGCACAAAGGCACACACAGAGCGAGCCATCCATCTCGCACAACGGCGACGTCAGATTGAGGGTGTTAGCTCCTTGTCAGCTTAGAAAAGGTGCCGCGTCCAAATTCACCAGGCACCTGGTTATTTACAAAGTGAACCACGGTAAATTGTGCAAAACTTGGCCAGAGAACTCAGGCGGCCGGTGATTGACGGCAACAGAGCAAAGATGGCGATATAGATCTTTAGAAGAAACAAACATATTTTTGGACGAGGCGTAGAGACATCTGTATTCGCTTTGACTGATATGTTGAGAGTGGCTGAATATCTAAAAAGACTAACTTCCTTCTCTCTTTTTTTATTGCAAACGAGAGCTACTTCAACACTTGCCAAGATGACAACGGTTGCCCAAATGTTCTATTTGATGTTTCAAGCCTCAAGAGCAAGTGGGAGAGAAGAGTGATACAGAGGGAGAGAAACCGAGGGAAAACAGAGAAAATAAATGGCAATAAGAGAGAGGGAGAAAGGGTAGACTGAAAGCAAATGAGAATGAGAGGAGTGGAAAAGAACATTAGCTTGAGAGATGCCAAGTTCACTATCTGCCAGCCTGAGGTGTGTGCAGTCCCGGGTGTCGTAGTGGCAGTGGAGGGGAGGGAGGGGTGAGGCAGTGGGTGTCAGGTATGTCTGTCTTTCTATCCCAACGTGCGCCTTTTGCTGCAGCTGCTGCTTGCCCGGATAACAAATCATTCCCTACAGCGCCTTCTGGTAACCTCGTCATTCCCGCTAATAACATTTGGAGATGCTAAGCTTGTAAATTAGCGAATCTGGACCGAGGAGATATTATTTATGCTTGTCTCCCATCCTGAAAGACTTGTCTTGATGGGTAAATTGTGTTTAATTCTTGGAGGAAGCCGTTTTTTTTCTGCGCCCCAGCGTGAGATGAGATTAATCCCTTGACAACCTTTTGCAGGCGCACTTAAAAATTGCTCCCAAATGTCACTGCCGCCGCTGCCACCGCCGAGATTTGCGGAGGGAGGAAACAGGGAAGAAACCAACACCGTGCAGAAATTGGGACACATCCGACACACATGATCCTTCCCGACACACACACACACACACACACACACACACACACACACACACACACACACACACACACACACACACACACACTCTTTAAATGCATTTTCTTTCCCTCCTTAGCATTCACAGAAAAAAAACATGTATAAACTCGAGGCACAAGCCGTCGCCCGCCCACATAGGCAGACACACACCTTGCACCCTCCTATAGATTATGTTCTTGTTATACAGACACACACGTACCCTCGCAAATAAAACTGTATCACTTTGAGCGGCAACAGCAGTCACACGCGTTCACACACAGGAGCAGTTAACACACACACACAACACTTACAGCTTGTTACCCAGATTGCCTTTTACTAATTTGTTCCCTCTGAGTGAAAGTTTGTCTTTGATTTAATGTTTCTTTATGGCTCTTGGTGAGAAGACGGTTTTAGATTTATTTACCAAAAAGTCAGACATGGCCGGAGAGACCCCAGAGCCCGGGGCTGCTTTTTTATGTACACTTATATCAAATAACCAAATTAAACACACTTCACCCCGGGTCGTCCTCGTGGAGCTTCAGGGAGGGTTCCTCTCCCGGCTTGCCCTCACCCTGGTGGGCTTTGGTGGACAGGTTGGCCCGGGTGATGAGTGCTGGTCCTGGTTCAAGCTCCCCTGCAGCATCAAGATCAACTTCCCAGGGGGGGGGCTAGCAGCCGGGGGTATCTCTTTCTTAATGACCCAGAGAGTGGCGGACATACCAACTGTCAGCACACATCCGCCTCCCCCTGCCTCCCTCTCCATGTTTGTTTCTCTCCATGCGGTCTCATCTTCATGTTTTCACTCTTTTTTTGTTTTCCCCTCAACACACAGCTGGGAGAAGAGCGAGGGTAATAGAGAGATGCACATAACTAGATTGTAAATGCTTCATGATATTTGAGGACTTCAAAGGGCACAACTGGAACGATGAGTGAGTTGTGTGTGTGTTTACGCCTCGCTGTTGACGAGTGCTTCTGCATGCACGCTTGTTGTCCTCCGCGCTGCCTGCTTGTTGACAGTGTGTTATGCATTATCATTATCAAAGGGGGCTGCTGACCCCTCTTTCTACCAGCTTTGCCGCAGTAAAAACACTCAGAAGTTCATTTCACACCAGCGTGTGAAGAGTTCAGCGGGAACCACAGCGTGACTGAAAACAATGAGCTTTAATGTGTTAAAAATGAGTTGCAAAGTGCTGTAACCCAAAGTTCCACAGACATCTGACCCCCGCACTCAAACAGAAAATGACACGTGTGACTGTTTTCATGAAACAAGTCATTTCTGGTAATTACAGTTATTTGCGGCAACCGTCCCTACACACCAATTACACTTGTCTGGGGCATTTCTGTGAGTGTGTGTGTGTGTGTGTGTGTGAAGGGGAAAATAGCAAAGTTGAAAGCAACCAATTGTCACATGAAAACGCTATAAAAAAATTTGACAAGACAATGATATTTTTCATCTGTCAACTTTTAATTTTCAACTTCAAATGCAGGAAGTTGGCCTCTGACCTTTGGCTCGTGAGGATAATTCCACTTCCTGTTCGTTGGTCCACGTCCAGCCCAATTTCTGCCAGGCCTCTGAGCGTGTTCATTGTGAGCGCATTTATTTTTTAAAGAACTTTGATGAAAATATGTTACGTGATAAAAAAAAAAGGGGCTTTAAAGTTGTTTTTGCAAAGCTGAAGAGATGTCATTTAAACAGAACATAATCCATAAGCTGTATAACAAGCAGAGATGTTGGTTCTCTCTCTCTCTGTGTGTGACACAGCTACATAATGTCTGTCTATCGCTGTCTGGATGAAGGCTGCAGATCTGACACGCACACACACACACACACACACACACACACACACACACACACACACACACACACACACACACACACACACACACAGATAGAGCTGTCCTCTTGCACAGTAATGTTTATTTATTGGAACATTTTAGAGCCGGCATACTTCTGTCTGTAAATTGACAGCTTGGCACAATACTGAAGGGAAAAGCTCACTGGACCGCTGCTTCATTTCAAGACTGATGGATTGGCATGATGGAGAAGGAAAAATATCCTGATTAGGACTGCTACTGTACATTTCACTCAAGTAGAAGCATATTTATAACACATTTATAACAAACCATCATATCTGCAGTTATAAATAGGGTTCAATACGGAGGCCTAATGCTTTTCTGATTTTATAATCATTTTCTTTGCCGCTATATTCGTTTTGTATTTCCATATGAAGCAAAGGGTTAATTGGAGGAGTCTTGTTGGAATAATACTAAGCACATTTACTCGATTACTGTATTTAACGTGACAACACGGCAGTATAAAAGTAATTCAAATGAGCTCAACTTTTACCATCTGCATTATTAAAATGACACACGCGTTGATCTGTCATAGGTTATAATCCATGGATATAATATATATTTGTCTTAAACTGAACATTTTGCATAACGTTAGTAGTTTAAAAACTTTTGAGAGCCAGCAAACGTCCTATCTGCCTTTTTCAACATAAATGGTAAATGTTCCACCAGCCATTTAAAGAGCACCGGTACTGAGCTATTAGGACATTTCCAACCACAATCACAAATCATTTATCTTGGTATTCATCCTGAGGAAGACTCGACACATTAACACAGAGCTAAATAAATCCCAGCTGGAATTCGTGAGTTGTTAAATATAGTTTAAACACATGCAGTTTATAGACATCAAAGCATGTAGTTAGGGTAATCCCTCAAATTGTCACAGAAAAGGTTTCCCATGCTTTCATGTGGGACCACCGAAGTGCAGAATAAAGTTAGCGGTTTATACTTTTTGCAGACATTGCTATAGAGAACGATGCATCAAGTGCATTTACAGATTACCTAGGACATTCTGTACCTAGAACTATTGCTGCCTTAAACCTTTATCAGTGTACGCCAGTGTAAAGAACTCCACTGTGTCAGCCTAGGACCTGATCATTGTCAGTGAAGTGATCCTGCAGACCCCAGTCCTCTGCTGAGGCTCTGACGGTGTTTATGGAGCTGTGTTCTGAGGTCGGTGTGGTCTCTCCTCCCTGAGGCCTCGTAAAGACCCTCACGGCAGGCCTGCTGAGCCGCGCTGCGCTCCCACCACCATACCAGAACACGCACATGTCAAGCAGCAGCATGTCGTAAGTCCACATTTATGTTCAGGACTCAGCAGAACATCGGGAAGACTGGATGTATCACTTTGGATTTGCTGTGTATTCAGCCTCGAAACAGTTGTATTAGTTTTGGGGTGCAGTTCATCATGTTAAAAAGCAGTTTTGTTCTGTCTCTTGAAGCTGAATGTGACTCAGATTCAGACAGATTTGGGTCTAATTCCACAACATTCACAAATGCAGAGGATACATTATATATTTATCCCCAATAAAACCAAATAGGAACCATAATTAGCTTTTTATTGTACAATGTATTATTTTCTCATTTTTATTTCATAAAGTGGTCGCAGTGAAAGCTATGAAAATGAACTACTGTGCATAATTGTTTGAAATTCCCTTTTTGATTAATGCAACCAAAAGCTTTTCATTATCCAGAAAGCATTTATGTGGATTCATTTAAAGCATTTCAGAACATTGTTCCGTATTGTGAAGCAGATCGGATTGGAATTTCAATGACCATCGATGCTCTGAACAATTTATTCCTCTGAGTCTTCCTCTCTCTCTCACACACACACACACACACACACACACACACACACACACACACACACACACACACACACACACACACACACACACACACACACTACTGTCCCCTGTGTCCCGGCGATGATGGCTAACACATGCCCTTTAAACAATCGCCCCAATCCTCCCTTATCTTCAGGAGTTATGGCTCTAAATCTACTCATAATACACAGCTCACTGAGAGTGTAATCCCTGGGAACATCAGAATAAATCCAGGCTATATCCGCTACATGCAGACTAGCGGCTAGAGCCAGGGCCATTATGGTGGAGAGGAGGAAGAGGAGGAGGAGGCGGTGGGTTAGGGAAGGGCGCTAATGGGTTGTCTATGAATTCATATTAACACCATGCCATTAGGACACCTCCATCCAGGAAATCCCTCTTACACTCATGATACAACAGCTGTCCCAAGTTTAAACTTTAAACCGACAATCCCTCCGCTGTCACGTCTCTTCCTGCCTCTCTGTTCTTTTTTCTTTTCTGCCTCCCTGCAGCTGGACTGTCCTGATTTGTCCCGATCGGAAAAATCTCAACAATTCCTCACTGGGCTCCGGAGGCAGGGAGAGCAACTGGTCATGTTTGGTTGCAATGAGAGGGGACACAAAAACAAGGGGGGACAAATACATGACGACAACCGAGAGGGCAGCGTGTCTTTCTCGCAACCTTTTGCAACCCCTTCCCGGAATAAAATAAAATACACAAAGCTGTCAAAATCAAGTTAATCCTGACTCGTATTCAAAGTCAACTGTCAGGACACATGGCTGTCTGCTGCATGGCTGGTGGCCTCTGTAGGGAGGGTAACTCTTGTCATATAAAAAACAAAACAAAAAAGCAAAGAGTGGAGTAAGTGGGCTTTTTAATCTTGGGGCAAAATAAAGTGACGAGGAGATTAAAAAAAGGCAATCTTGAGCGCTCTCTTTCTTCCGCCCCTTCGCTCTTTCTCTATGTCCCTCTGCGTTTTCTCTCCCAGGCTTGAATAAGCAGCCAAACCAGCCATCTTAGGGTATGGGCTGGAGGGGGGGGGGAATGGGGGCTGGCGGGGGATCGGGGCCCCTAGGCTCTCTGGTTTGTTGGCTGGACGACAATTTCCTGGCCTGAAGGGGTCAGCGGTGGGCTGTCTGAGAAACTGGCAGCCATTGGGGTTCCAGAGGGGATGTTTTTCAGGAGGGGAGGGAGGGGGGGGGGGGGGGGGGGATATCTTGTGGCTGGTTGGCATGGAGCGGACACTGACAGTTTCCAAATAGTCCTGTTCCTGCCAGGGCCCGCTGAGCCTACACATTACGCTACACACAGGGAAAGACCAGAGGCGCTATAAAGCCCCTGACAGATTCAGAAGGAAGCCAGAGGGCGCCTCAGTTACTCAGAGTGTTTCGTACCGTAATGTTTCACAACTCTCAATACTCCAAACAATTATATGGTGCAACGTGGACGTCGGAGAGTCAAATCCCCGGTAGGAAACAGACTTCATGAATCTCAAGATAATTGCGTTGGAGAATTTCCCAGAACTTACTGTATGTTTTATATCTTTGCACACTATAACTTTAGCAGTTCTACATATTGTTTATCATGTTAGCTTGACTGCGTATGGTCCCACCCGACAGACAGAAGGAAAATGAGCATCAGCCTGGAGAAATGCTCATTTGATCTTATATGTTATCATAGTGGTAGGATCCATCACTATGTCTGGACAAAAGCTGCATTTATGGGCGGCTGTGGCTCAGTGGGTAGTGTGCTGGACTTCGAATCAGGGGGTAGCAAGTTCGAGTCCCACTGCATGTCAGCATGTCGTTGTGTCCCTGGGCAAAACACTTCACCCCGAATTGTTCCTGTGGGGATTGTCCACAGTGCTGAATGTATGTAAGTCGCTTTGGATAAAAGTGTCTAACAAATGACATGTGATGAACGATGTCCCCTTCTTTTTCAGTGCTTGACAAACACTACACCGTTATTCGACAGTGAACTATAGGAGCAATACTTTTATTCAATTTCAGTGAACCTGTAGAAATGTGTCTATTTACGGTGGATGTAACAAATTGCATTAACCGGTAAATATCTGTTAATTTACTTTGGATCTAAAGTTAGCAATTCAAGGGCCATCAGCTACGGACTAAAACATGAAAGCTGCATTCAAAGAAATCTTGATAAACTGTGAGAAGGGAGCACAATATAACCATTTTTTTAGTACTGGATCATTTATTCCATTCATTGATGACCTTAGGGAAAAAGAAAAGCCACTTTAATAATCCCACAAGGGGAAATTCAGTCGTCAACAAAGATACATATATACATGCATACCTATACAGTCTGAATACAAACTTGCTTTTCTTTGTATGTAAAAGTGGCCCAACAAAGATATTGCCATGCTTTACTGCACCAGGGAGCAGTTAGGAGTTCCTAGCACCTCAGCAGGGTCGGCAGTCCACTCTGTACTTTTTGTCTGATCAGGGTTTGAACCAGCGACCCTTCGGTTTCCGAGCCAAGTCCCAACACACTGAGCTTCTGCCGCTCACTACCCTGCTGCTCTCATAGTATTCTCCCTTAAAGTATCCCTCATTCATTCTATCTCTGTTTACACTTAGTGTCCTAACTTTGCTTTTCTGCTTCCCTTCTATTTCCTTCATGCTGATATGTGTAACCTGTCTCTGTCCTGTTCTCCCTTCATATTCCTCTCACATTGGTGTTCTCCTAGCCGTGTCCCCTTTTAATCCCCTGTCTAAACTCTTCTCCCCCCCACTTATTCCCTGTCTGCTTGTCTCTCGTCTTCCTCATATTTCCATCTCCCCTCGCTGATTCCCTCGTCCCCTCGCTCACCGCCTGTTGTATTCCCTGTCTCTCTTCTCATCCGTTTATCACTGGCCCTTGTTCCGTTAATCCCCGAGGGTTTTGTTTATTTGTGTTGGAGCTGCTTTTACAGCTTGCGACTGACCCCACCTATTTTCTCACCAGTCATTTGAACAGCAGGGTTGCTTTGCAGCTACTCCACCAATTAACATACCATTAGCATAATATTTGCATGTGTGCATTAGGGTGTTGATGGGGAGAGAAAATAACAGTTTTAAAGGTTTTTTTTTCTTGTCTCAAATTTTTTTTTCATGGAATGACGTTAAAGCGCCCACGGGCTTCTTTATTTCGCTTTGATACCGTTGCTCAGCGAACAACATCATGTTTTCGAGTTTGCTGTGAAAAGTTCTGTTGCTGTTGAGTGACTGGTCCACCTACACATCTGATGATTATCATCTCTTATAATTTGTTCTATCACGATTCTTTTTGATCAGACTTTTATAGAAATGTCAATCCTTTAACCACTCATGTGATAAATCTAATTTGTGGGCAAAAATCATTTATCCATGTATCAGATGACAGTATCATTAAACTACAGGACATTAAGTTAGAACGTTGACGACAAAGACACAAAATGAGAGCGCATTACCTTATTGATCAAATTAAATACATATATGCATTTTTTTAAACGTGGGAAATTCCATTTCCCCATTGTCAGTCCATCAGTAAGCCTCTCTGTTTTTTCTTGGTGTGTCACGTAGGGCTGCTCGATTATGGCAAAAATCATAATCTCGATTATTTGGGTCTATAATTGATATCACGATTATTAAAAACGATTATTCATTTACTTTGAAAACATACATTTATTGAAAAAAAATGTTGAACAGTATGTTTTCAACAGTTGATTACCCTGAACTTTAAGTATAATTCAACTGAAAAAAATCGTTTTATTGTTGTTTACATAATCGTTGCAAGCCAAAATCGTAATTGCGATTAAAATACAATTAATTGAGCAGCTCTAGTGTCACGTTGAATTTCACGTGTGGAAAAGCAGTTTTAGTAAAAAGTAAAAATGAGTAACAGCGCTTTCTTCTTCTTTTATATCTGTTTCTTATTCAGCTTGAAAACGTTCACACTGATTCTTGGAACAGAAGACGGACAAAGACACATGGAGGTCAGCAAGGTAGAGCTGTGCTGATCAAACTGGAATCGAGCAGCTTTAGGGAGAGCATAGCAATTATATTATGTACGTTAATAAAAAAATGATGATTGACCTAATACCTGTAGGTTTTCTAGTGTCCATCTGGGTTTCCTTCACCATAATGACCTGTGTCTGCTGAAGAGTAATTGTTCAGGGTATTTAAAGACAATTGTAACCTTTTCCACTAAAGACAAAGCCTGTCCAGGAAGTGACTTAAGAATGAGACCAAAAAGACACAAAGAATAAAGTATGAATGAAAGAAAAATGTGGGAACACACCACTGAAAACAAACAATCATGGCCTTTACACGATGAAGGGAAATAAACAAATCCACACATTTCATTGAGGGGTGAAAGTAGGCCAGCTGCTGATGGAGCCGTTGAGCGTTCAGAGTGCGACGTGACAGGAAGTGGAGCCAGCTTCCCGGTCCTGATTGGGGATCAGCCTGCGGGCCCCCTGTTCCCTTGCGTGCCACGCCTGTCCCTCACACCCCGCTGCTCTCAGATCTGTCACATTAGGGCCGTCGCTCAAACACTGACGGCGCCTTGTGATTGTTTGTCTCGTGTCACGCTGATTACTCTGCTCGTTGGAACCTGAGTGAAGGAAGTGCATGAAGTTGTGGGGAGGAAGTCACACTCGGTAATGATGCTAATATCTGCTCGGTCATTGGCCAACTTTCCCTTAAAACATCTGGAGGCTCGTGGAGTCGACCCCTCTCCCCTCCAGGAACAACAGATCCCAGTCATCTGTCCTGAGCAGTGCTGTCATGTGATCATGTGATACGGGCTGCATGTGAACTGTCACACATGAGTCCGATGTGTAAAAACTAGTCACGCTTAAATCAAGGAAAATAAAGTAAATGGGTGGCCATCTGCCAAAATGATGAAAATAATATCAAGTATGTTATATATATATATACCATATGCTCGCATATCTCTATTTTATTTTGCATCCCAGCATTGTGTTACTTCATTTTTACGGTTTGAGTGCAGGCACTTTGTGATATGGGATTATTTTATGGACTCTTAATGCATCAGCCGTCTTATATTAATGGCCGTGCACGGAGCTTCTTCTCACTTTTTTAAACATAATTGAGAAGGAGGGACGACTGATGAAATATTTGAAATATTTTACAGCTTAAGTACTTTGCTGAAATCATTTTTATGAGACTTTTATGATCACATTTTTTCTCCTTTTAATGATGCTGCAGTTTGTGTGTATATTAGTGTGTTAGACAGCGTATTAACTGGGCTGCCAAAGTTAAGGTTAAATTAATAAGAAACACATATTTATAATGTGCTTTTTAAGTTGAATATATATCTTACTTTCATTTCATTTTTCATTTGCTACTGGACTCAACTGGATAGTCATGAATTTCCAAAATGAAGATGCTAAGTTCTTCTAAAAAATATATATAAACATATTCAAACTATTGTTTACGATGTTTTTATTTTTGTACAACAGATCCTGATTATTGGTTAAGTTTATCATCGTCTTGTTTAAAACTGTATTGTCTCATGCATTATGGCTGCAGCTTTATATCATTTTGTAATTAATTCACAAAGCCTTCTCTCCATCTGTAAATAAATATAAATAACATATTACAATACATTCAAATGTAATTCTAATATCATAAAGCCTCATTTTAATTCCATGCTGCAGCTGCACAGCATTCTGCATGTGTGTGTGTTAAGTCTAAATGCAGTTGTACGTATATAATATCTAGCAGGCCTGTTGGCCCTGGCTCTCTGCACTCAGCTCTCAGCTGCTCTTGTCTCTGTATAATCCTCCCTCCTCATGAATACATTAACGCCGCAGCCTTAAACTCAGCTTAGCTGGCGGCTCAGCGTCACAGCACATCCTATTACCGACTTTAAATCATTAATGTGACATCGTTTTCACTCAATTTCCAAACACCCACGGTCGAAAACTGCATATTTCACTGAGCCGGTGCAGAGGGCCACGCTCAGAGTCCCACTGTGACTGGACGCATGCGCACACTTAGACAAACGCTTAGGTGCGTGTGATTCATAAGTTTTCATTTGAGCTTTAAGAGCTTTGCAGAACTAGTTAGAGAACATTAAATCATATTGAGAATATGCAAAGCAAAGGACAAACAGGCGTTGAAATGTGCCCACTGTAATAGTTTCACTCTTTTGTCCCAACTATTGTGATGGAAACAGCCGGTGGATAATTGTGGTTTAAGCTGAGCTGACTCCTACAGTACACCTTAGGGTGGGTGTGTGTGTGTGTGTGTGTGTACAGTATGTGTGTATATGATTTAATCTGTGAGTCTAGCCACCGTTTGCTTCCCCCAGCATCTCGTGTACTGCTGACAATAAAGAAAAAAGAAAAATCTGAATCCCCCCTCTTGCTCCTTAACTATTCACACATAAACCTTTTCTCAGGTTTTACCTCTAGGCTGGCTTTGAAAAATTCACAACGCCCAGAGAACAACTAAGTCCTTCACTTAGCCTCCCGTAGGCTAGGAGCTGCGGATCTGTCCCCATCGTGCCTCCTTATTGCATCAAAAGGGCTTTTCTGTGTGAAGCTATGGTAATTAGCAAAGCACGTAAAATCATCTCCTCTGAGTGCATTTAACTGTTTTTATGTGCAAAGAGGGGGGGGGGGGGGGCTGATTGCTGAACATATGGACACAGATGGGGACAGCATTTTAATGGGCGCACTGAGTGGGGTTTTGTGTTTTTAACCCTTGAAAGTGGAGGCAGGAACATCCGCAACATCTTTAAGCGAGCATCAATTAAAGATGTGCTTTTTCACCGGCGACAGCAGCATCAGGCGCTTTTTAGAGACGGCCTGAGAACACAATCTTCCCTATTTTTGTTTGTGCGACTCGCTCACATTTCATCACTCACCCCCCCTCTGCTCCCCTCCCATGTCCCTTGTTGTGCTTAATTAGGTTATCAGGTTGCTAACGGGCCGTGATTCGGTTCCACGCCTCCCAGCTGGCCCTCTGATTGGAGGGGCAAGAAGGTGGACTTAGCATAATTAACACGTTGTTATGGAGATGATTGAATTGTTTGGCGACTCACGGGCAGTCCCACCGTTGTGATGACTCGCATTGTGTCCAACGGAAGTTAATATGAAAGCAAAAAAAATGAAACGCAGGTGAGACATTTAGATTTATATATGCCCCTTTCAAAAACTCCTAACCATCTACTTGTTTATTTATCTTTCCAGTTTATTAATATCATATGAACAAGTGTGGATGCGTTCACTGCCCGTTACTATTTCTGCAAGTTTCCTGCACAATAAGGCCATGGCAGTGTGTATGTTTATGTGAATATGTTGGAGCTGTTAAACCATTGTGTGAATGCATGTGTGGAAGAAAGAAGTGACCAGGACCAGCACAAGTTTTTTACCCAACACATTGCTGTCTTTATTAGAGCCTTGTCTGGCAGTAATACTGAAAAAAAGTGAACTTAGAACAGATGGTGGTGGCAGCCCACGGCTTGTTTTTTTTCTTCTTCCTGTTTTTCTTTATTTCTTTGATATTTTTCTTCATTTTTTTGTGAGAGTACTGCGACTTCTGCTTTTCCGTGGCATGGATAACATCAATAAAGAGACAGTAGGGAGAGAAAAAAAGAAATATACAACTTATATTACACTGTGTTATGAACAAAATATAAATCTATAACTCTATGTTATATTTACATAATTATCTTTCTTGATTTTTCAAGTTGAGATGGTAAGATATTTTTTTTTTTACTTGTAATAATTCGTACTTTGTTGTGAGCTCCACTCATGACTTTGATTGTCTTAAATAATATCATCATCATTTTCATTGTCTTGATATGGGGTCAGACCTTGCCAGCAGGGATGATTGACGTCCTAATGCCCCACCCACCCCCCTGTTAAACTAAAAATGGATTGATCCACTGAGTCCCCTTTTCTCCAGCATTGGGTAGAACCATGGTGTGATAAGAGGGGTGACTATACAGCAAATTAAGACCCAGAGGCTCATTATGTGGCATGTAGCAAAACATCTACAGCAAGAATGATTGATCACTATGTGGCAGCACACCTGAAGAGTAGTCATGGCTCCTGTAGCATCGCGTGGAGCTCAAACAAAGCAAAGGGCTCCTGATGAGAAGTGACTTTAAAGATACTGTAGATACGTGTGGTCGTCTCACGCGCACACACACACACACTCTCACACACAGCGGAACACTCTGGTGGATCACGGTAAACACTGCTTTCCTATGATTTAAAGAAAAACACCAAAAAAATATATGTACAAGATTTTAAATCTAGTATACTAGATTTCATAAAACACAAAAAAAGGACAGCATAGGATTTGTTTGGTAGTCATGATAATCTCTTCATTTGAAATGTGTGTGAGTGATTGTGTTTGTGCATGTGTGTGTGTGTGAGTGCATCCAAGCCAAAGGTGTTCCACTGTCTCGGTGAGGCGACCAACACTAGTAAACGGGGACGGGACTCTTTGTTCACAGAAAACAGTTTCCAAAAGTGATACAACTGATTTCCCCAAATATTCAAATAAAAGGCAAAAAAAGAGAGGAAACTTCACATTATACATTATAATAACCATTACAAATCAAATTATAATAACAATAAAAAATCATGTTCTTCTTTTTCTCCAAGTCTGAGTGCTTTTTAGAAATGGGTTTGGACATGAACAGGTTATGTCTTCAGCTCGGAGGGGGGTCGGGGGCAACTACGCCCGTCCCCCCGCCCGGGGGATTAATACAAAACAAATGCATAAAAAAAAGGGGACAAAAGAATGCAAAACAAAGCAAGGTAAAAATGACAACTTTTGTTTTAGCTAAATACCTACCAGCTAAATAGAATAATGTTTCATTGACTGTCATGTTTCTTATGGTCGTAGAGGAGAAAAATAAATTATACTGTACATAACTTACTAAACTTAGGAAACGCTGACCATCCTTATAATTATTGTTAATAATATTATTAGACTAGAGGCAGTTTGAAGAGAAAAAAATTAAATACAGTACTCAAATACAAACAGAAACACTGACTGGCTGCTTCAGCTCCGCCCACTGGGGGCAGCAGGACGATGTTGATTGGAGGGAGCAGGAAAACACTGAGGGGCAGAACAACAGGTGTGTGTGTGTGTGTGTGTGTGTGTGTGTGTGTGTGTGTGTGTGTGTGTGTGTGTGTGTGTGTGTGTGTGTGTGTGTGTGTGTGTGTGTGTGTGTGTGTGTGTGTGTGTGTGTGTGTGTGTGTGTGTGTGTGTGTGTGTGTGGTACAGTAAATAACAGCAGCAGTGTAAGCCTTTTTTCTCACACTGAAATTTAAATTTTACACAAATGTGCAAATGGCCAATAAATGAGTACACACACGACACACACTCGAGATAAGTTGTTCTGATTTTTAGCCCCGGACGATATCAAGATATAAGGACGCAGCGAGAAGAAACTGGTGGATTGTCTCACAACACAGTGCTTTTGTTTCTGCTCCTAAACTCCCCTTCTCCCCCCCAGAAAATCACTTAAAGTGGGACAGTCCATGCTGCACTGGTCAGTCCTGGCTGGACCGTCCCATTGGATTCCCAGATTGCGGGGGGAGAGGGAAAAAACGCAGCGAAAAAAGGGATGAACCGCTGACAGCACACTGCGAGGTCGAAGAAAAGATATGCTCTCGTTAAAAATAAACATGTCTGATGTCTTTCAGGTGCTTTACAACAAAAGGGGGAAAAAAGAAATGTCTCTTTTTTCCTATTATTATTCAAACTTGTAGCACAAAAACAACAAATCACATTCACAAGCCACTTATTGGCACCGTGTACCTGAGTGAGAATATTATAGAACCAAAAAAAGCTGTTTCTTTTTAAAAGTGTCTCTTGATAATAAACAGGTCCGCCATCTTAAAGTGTCATCTGTTAGCCTTTGACAGGTCCACTGATTCGTCTTTCATTTGAAAATGTCTCCTTTTTTCTACAAACGGGTCTAAAAGGTTGCTTTTTGAGTGTGAATGATATCTCTCCTCACTCCTGGTATTACACTCAGAACCTTGCAGTAGTACTTGAATATTCCTCAGCGAGCGTCAGAGGCTGGCTCGGTCGTCAGACTCCAGTTAGTGTAACAGTCAGTGTGAGTGACAGGTCCTGTGCTTCAGTTGATTGATCAGATGCTGGTATCAGGACTCCAGTGGGGGGGGGAAACATTTGGCTCTCTTAAAGAGTCCATGTTAGTCAGGAAGGGTAGGGGGGCGGGTGTTGTGAGATTGGGACTCGAGGTGATTGGCAAAAAGAGAGTTTTCTTCCTGATTGGTGGGTTTAGGATTGTGTGGGGATAACCAGCTGTGATTGGCTTAGAAATAGGCAGCTGTCAGGCCGTCCTATTGGGTGATATGGTTCTCATTATCGCTGGTGTATTCTGCCTCTTCGTCCTCGTATTCGAAGTCGTCGTACCCGTTGCCGTTGCTGTCGTCCAGCCGCAGCACCTCCTGCTTGATTCGTGGCTCCTCCCCCTTCAGGCCAGCCAGGTGGGGGTTCTGGTGGTGGGTGGCGTTTGGCTCTGGGCTGCTGGACATGCTTGAGTGCTCTGAGGGCATTTGGGGGGAGGGCATTCCTGCCATGGAGAGGGCGCCTGGGTAAACCACCCCTCCGGAGGACAAGGGTATTTGGCCTTGCTGCCTGTAAGACACAGCAGAGGGATGTTAACACATGATAAGCATACGAGTGTTTTCCAAACCACAAACAGCTCATCTGGCTCCAACATGGAAACAGAATCCACCAGCCAGGCCAACTAGATTTATACCTTTTGTGATCACTTCAGCAAAATAGTGTTTTTTTTTGTCTTTCTTCTTTTACTTTGGTTCTTTTTTGTGTTTTAAAGTCTTCCCCCTATTTCCCCAAATATCTCCATCTTTGAGGTTAAATTATTGATTTATTTATCAGCAACATCATAAGAAGATTTAGTTTTAAAGACAGAGAATGAGAACATTTACAAATGTTGTGGAGTTATTTTAAAACTTGTGGCTTGTGTTGCTTGACTGAAAATCAACAATCTAAATCAAGCCTCAATGTTTAAAGAGTGCTCATGAAATTCTGTCTTGTTTATCTTGAAACTGATGTCATGAGGCTTAATCAAATGTATTGGGGAAAAAGCAAAAGTGCAAATGCAATCTGCTAATAAACTACAATATTAAAGTATACTAAAGCATAACAGCTACTGCTCTTGATCCCTACCCAACACTGAAGTATTGTCTCATTTCCTGCCTGCGGGACCTCATGATAGCCTTGTACTCGCCGATGCGCAGCTTCTTGCCGTCCACCAGGCAGGTGCGTTTGGGCCGCGGCTTGTACTTGTAGTCGGGGTATTTCTCCAGATGCTGCTTGCTGAGGCGAGCCTGCTCCTCGTAGTACGGCTGCTTCTCCAGATTAGTCATGGATTTCCAGCGTGAGCCTTAACAATGAAAATAATGATTAGTATCTGTGCCGTTCAGAAAAAAATTACAAAAAGAAATTGGCATCCTCCGCAGTAATCATCTGTTTGACGAACAAAAGTCTGCGTGGCGGCATCACATGGGCATACCGACACACTTACACCCGGATAATGGTGGCAGTTTCACCATGAAAAAGGAAGCGGTTAAAAGAAAAAGGTTAATGAGGGGAGCGGTGAGGACGACAGGTACTTATCTAAACTAATGAGGACTTCACTGAACCTGCTGTCATCTCTCTCAGCTCACAGATCTGTAGTATCAGTTCCCTGCATGTGTGTGTGTGTGTGTGTGTGTGTGGGTGTAATCTTGAGCTAGTCTTCCCCTGTGTGCTTCATATCTGGTCTGAATTTGCACTTGACTACTGTATGTTTAATGGGTAAAAGCTGTCAGCACTTGGCTGTTCGTGCGCTCTGTCTTTCCCTCTCTGTTCTGCGATCTGTTAGCAATCGAGAGGGAGAAAAGGAGAGGGCTTATTAAAACCAGATTTCTCTGTGTTATAAAACGCTTAGGAGCTCTTTAAAATGTCAGGGCCGATCCCGGCGGTCTGGGGGAAATGTCAGGCGGCCTCGCGCTGCTTGTTTAATGCATAATGAATTATATCATCATTTGTCGGAGCCGTGCCCTCCCCAGCCGTTCATTAACAGCCGCTTACACAATGCCACCGCTTGTAATGAAATCACTTTGTGTGTTTGAGAACGTGGGAAATAGGAGCTGCAGTACAAGCGTCTCCCTTCCTCTTGGGCTGCGCACTGTGTAGTGGGGGGGGGGGGGGGTCAGGTGGCCAGGGCAGAGGCTGCTGTCACTCAAATGAGACGTGTGTGTCAGTGTGTGTGTGTGTGTCTTACCGAGGATCTTGCTGATGTTAGAGTTGTGCATGTCGGGGAAGGCCTGCAGGATCTTTCTCCTCTCGTCTTTGGCCCACACCATGAAGGCGTTCATTGGCCTCTTGATGTGCGGCTCGGCAGTGCCGCGACCCCGAGCCTCCCGGAATATTCTGGAGTCTGACACGCTGGGGGAGCCTGGGGGGGAGGAGGTGGGAGGAGAAACATGAGAAACAAATACAGATATAAAGTAGGTTTTTTAAAGAAAATTACAAAAAAAAACATGTTCTTCAAATGTCGATGTTTTTATTTCTTTCGATACACTGAATGGTTTTGAACATAATTTGTGTTGGCTTCTTAAGCTGAATAAAATATAACAACTAAATAAACTATAAGACAAGTCAAACAAAGCTGAATAGGTGTATATTTATACTTATAAAGAATGAAGAGTTCTATAAAAAGTTCATGAAAAGTGGAAGTTTATTATTATATAACCTCATAACGCTATTAAAAAGTAAGAAAAATCACATTTTCCAATTCTCCTTTCATTTGAAAATAATGAATCAGTTTTGTCACCTACGTGTGTGTGTGTGTGTGTGTGTGTGTGTGTGTGTGTGTGTGTGTGTGTGTGTGTGTGTGTGTGTGTGTGTGTGTGTGTGTGTGTGTGTGTGTGTGTGTGTGTGTGTGTGTGTGTGTGTGTGTGTGTGTGTGTGTGTGTGTGTGTGTGTGTGTGTGTGTGTGTGTGTGTGTGTGTGTGTGTGTGTGTGTGTGTGTGTGTGTGTGTGTGTGTGTGTGTGTGTGTGTGTGTGTGTGTGTGTGTGTGTGTGTGTGTGTGTGTGTGTGTGTGTGTGTGTGTGTGTGTGTGTGTGTGTGTGTGTGTGTGTGTGTGTGTGTGTGTGTGTGTGTGTGTGTGTGTGTGTGTGTGTGTGTGTGTGTGTGTGTGTGTGTGTGTGTGTGTGTGTGTGTGTGTGTGTGTGCATACCGTCAGAGTCTCCGCTCATGGTGAAGTCCAGCATGGCGTGGCTGAACTTGTCCTCCGCCTGCTGCTTCAGCTGCTGACTCAGACTCTCCAGGGCGGCCTTCTCCTAAACAACACAAACAGTTCACAGTCGGTCAGAGTGTGATTCAATCAGAGTGAAAACATGAATGAGTGAAACCACCGACCTGCAGTGATGCAGAAACATTTGAGTATTTATAAACAAATAGATTTTTTTAGCATCTTAAGTTTTTCATTGATATGATTTATTTTGCACTTATACATATAAAGAGTAATGTCTAATGTCACAATCTCCATTTACCACATACATCTCATTAGATGTCTGTTGGCCTAAAGCACATCCGTCCACAGCAAATCAGTTTTAAATATGTTTGAAATCCTTCGCCGAATAACAAATCAAAGCAGAAATCTCAGAAATGTTCCCCTTTGTTCTGATATCAATCGGCTAATGACAATAATGTTTGATTAGTGGATTTAAACAGAGAAAGCAGAGGAATAACAGCAACGGCGTCAGTAGACAGTTTGTGTTGTAGTTTGTTTGCTGAAATGTTAATGTCAACAGCAAATTGTTAGAGTGCTGTACGCCTTCATGCTTGAACACACATCTGTGTTTGTTTGCATGTGCAAGAATGTTGATTACATTTAGTCCTATTTGGATGTTTACTGTTGTGTGTGTATACAGTATATGTTATGTGTGTGTGTGTGTGTGTGGCGGCTCCTGGCAGCCACCTGCGAGAGTGGAGTGCAGCGGCTTGCCTCCCTCTCCCAGAGGCCCCCGAGGGTCGACGCATTAGAGGGAGAGAGAACGGGAGAGTGCAGCGCGGACGAGAGCGAGGCCACGCCGCACGGTCCCCTGGGTATTTATTACAACCAATAAAAGCCTGATTTACTGAGCATTTACATGCTTAATGCAAGCAGCCGGCACTCTCCGCTAGAACCTGACTGTCGACGAACACACACACTCACACACACACACACTCACACACACACACTCCGCAGTGCTTCAGCGCCAGCATTTTACAGTTTAATTACATGATTACGAGCAGAACCCAAAACACTGTTGTCTTCTAAAACAACCTTCCCAAAAGTGTCCCTCTCCATTTATATGTGACCCTGGCGAGCCGGCTGGCGATAATGAAATGCATTTCCTCTGTTTTTAGTCCAGCCGAGTTTAATTGTTAGAGATCATTTCCCCCCAGATTGGAATAAATACAGCTAAAGAGACGAGAAGGCAAGGCTTTAGAAATGTTCTCTTTTGGTTTATTTGCAAGTCATTAATAAGCATTTTATTATGTTTTAGTAAAAGAGCATTTATCTAGCAGATTTTGAATGTAAATAATTAAGAATGTTCCTTTCCTCTCCACAAACCTTATTCAGGAAACAAGCACAAAATGTGCCTCACACTTTTTGACTTTAAGCCTGAGTGTGCCGTTACAAAGGGCTTTTTGCTGTGTGTGAGACAGAGACCAGATGAACAGGAGACAGAGTGGATGACAGCCTAGTCTGACATTAAGCCCCAGTACAGTACATGAGAAAAGTGGATTGAATGGCTGACACTGGAGCCAAGACACAAAGTAGCGACAAAACTAATCCTCTGAGTGTGTCAGAGATGACACTGTTGTAATGCTGAGAGCTCGCCGGCTGCACAAAGCCACGGGCCGACGTGCAGCGCGTGGCTTTCGGAAGCTGAGAGTCGTGTTTTCTCCCAAATAAAGTCATCTAAAATATTACATCTAAACATACTTTAACTTATAAGGTCTTAAAGAGTATATAAGACTCCATGACAACAAAATACAAAGCATCTGTTATTCTTAGTTTTAAATTAAAAACTGAAATCGACTCTCAAAATTCATAATTTGCCCCATGTGTACAAGTCACAATAAATAGAAAACCTATTTTTGTCCCACCTCATTTCACTGGATGATAACATACTCTATTATTACCAGATGTAACGAAAATTATGTAATAAAACTATGTCTAATATTTAATTGTATAACAGCTTAAAACCTCCATCTAATGCGATGGATCTTTGAAACACGCTGTAAAATATGCTCCTGACAATCAGCAGCCTTCCCCGATGTTCCCTCTCTTCCCAGGAGAGTTGCCGTGGTTTAAATCGAATTGGCAATTAGACTGTTTATTTTTACTGTATCTACAGTATACTGATAGTTACACTCTGTCTAAATGTGGATAACAACCTCAGTAAAACACATCAATCAGTGTGGGTTGGTCTGTCTGAGACACATCACAGGAGAGAGGGAAAAAAAGAAGAAAGAGACAGATAGAGCTGTTGAATGTCAGCGGTGCAGATGCTTCAAGCACACTGTTGCTCTGTAAGTATGTGTGTGTGTGTGTGTGTGCATGCGCGTGCACCAGCTGACTCCCAATGTGTTTAACAAATAACCGCAATTTAGCCACGCTGCTGAGGAGCCGGCGCCGTCACTTCACATTACCGTCTCCCCAACGCTCCGCTCTGCCACACACACTGCCACACACACACTGCCACACACACACTGCCACACACACACTGCCACACACACACACACACACACACACACACACACACACACACACACACACACACACACACACACACACACACACACACACACACACACACACACACACACACACACACACACACACACACACACACACACACACACACACACACACACACACGCGCAAGTGGCCCCGCAGTGCGCCTTACAGACACACTCATTACCTCCGAGACGCCTCTGGTTTTACCTTATCTGGCCCTGTTTAGCCTCAACACATTTCAGCGAGCGCGTTGAACACCGATTTCCCTCCTACACGTTGCAGGAGGGATGGCATGTGGCAAGACAAATGATTACACACTGACAATGAGACGGCGCAGCTTGTGACAACTTTTTTTGGGAGAATTTACAAATGTGAACCTTTGGAACCAGTTGTATTATTTTTCTATTGACATAATCCACACAGTTTTTGATGCAATTGATGAGTGGGAGTTATTTGTCATAAACTGTTTTTTTACAGATGCAGAATTACATTAATGAAGATTGTATTATAATACGTATTTTAATCAAATTGTAGACCAAATATAAATGGTATCACAAAGTGACAGTTGACCTTTTAAACATCTGTTATTATGGATTTAGATTGAATTCATACAGTCCCCTGTTGCTAAGGTGACAACACATTCTGATGCTGTGGTACTGAGGTAAAGCTGTTTACCTTCTCTGATCGTCCGTTGTTGAGGCTGAGGTTGCTGACGGCGGCCACCTTGGCGTCCAACACCTGCTGCTCCCTCTTCAGCTGCTCCTTCATCTGCCGCGCCTCGGCGAAGGCCTTGCTCACCGCCTCGTGGTCGCTCAGGTAGGCGGTCGTGGACAGTGACGACAACAAGTCTGCTGAGACACGTTCAGGGACACGGGGAGAGGAGATTAATTTGGTTTTGTGTATCCATTAGTAGTGTGTGAAAGAGTCATTTCACTTGAGTGGCTCTGTATCTGCTGTATCTGTAATGTCAATGTACTTAAGTGTAATAAGAGCATACCAAATAGATGTGCGTGTGTGTTCATATTTCGGAGGAAGGCAGGAGGCTTTCATCCAGAATAAATCTTCCCGTGAACCATGAGGTAAAGACATTAACATATACTTGATGAAGGGAGTTTTCTGGTGTGTGTGTGTGTGTGTGTGTGTGTGTGTGTGTGTGTGTGTGTGTGTGTGTGTGTGTGTGTGTGTGTGTGTGTGTGTGTGTGTGTGTGTGTGTGTGTGTGTGTGTGTGTGTGTGTGTGTGTGTGTGTGTGTGTGTGTGTGTGTGTGTGTGTGTGTGTGTGTGTGTGTGTGTGTGTGTGTGTGTGTGTGTGTGTGTGTGTGTTTCCTTCTCTCTCAGACTCACACTGACCACTTCACTGTGGAGTTGTGAGTCACAGTGTGCCCCTAGCTAGCCTCGCTACACGCTGCCCACAGCTTCCTTCACCTGCTGGCAGCGGTAAACACACACCACGTCTGTAAACACCAGCACTCCCTCTCAACTTCCACTCCTCTAAATCCAATTAAAACACCCATCTTTCCACACGCACACCAACACACCTCTTTTGATGTGAACCCTCACAGTTCCACTTTGAAGAGAGGTGGCCACATGACTCTTATTACGGCTACAAAGTCCTGCTAATTTCCCCAGTTGAGAACATCTGCCCTGCCACATCGCAAAGATCAAACCTCCCCGCTCCTCCTCGTCGCATATTATTTGTATTATTTCCGCAGATTAGTCGCCGATGAGGCATCTGCTCTGAATGTGTTTGTGGGGTTGTGTGCTATCGCCTCTCTCTATCAGGCGGGTTGGCTCCTAACAAAGAGCCGCGGCTGGCTTATGGGGCCTTTATCAGCGTTAATCCGCACCGCTAATGCCATCTCAAGCCAGATTACCAGCTTCAGATTGGTAATGACAGAGCCGTGAACTCTTTCAGAAGTCATAACCGGAAAATCTGGATGTGAGCGGGGCCAAAAAAAATGGAGGGAGAGGACAGAAGAGAGGGCGATGGAATCGGGTGGCAGTCCATTTTAATCTGGAGTCAAACGAGAGGGAAGGGGGGGGGGGGGGGCAGATGGATATTCTCGGGCTCATGGATGTGTGTGCGAGTCTCGCTTAAACTGACAGCGATGCCAACCATCCAGACAAGTGAATGTGACCCAGATAGCAGGGGAGGGGGGTGTCTCTCTCTCTGTTTCTCTCAATCCACACACACACACACACACACACACACACACACACACACACACACACACACACACACACACACACACACACACACACACACACACACACACACACACACACACACACACACACACACACACACACACACCGGTGCAATACCTTTATTTGGCCACCACTCTGGCAATAAGGTCGGGGGGGGGAACTGCAGTTTTGTGATGTGGACGAAGACAAATGTGTGATGGCGGTAGAAGTTAAAGGCGCTGACAGCCCTTCAGTTTGGTTTGAGATGGGAAGATGGACGGATGGATGGAGTAAGGGGGGGAGAGGGAGACATGCCTTTGGGTTGGTGGGTGTCAGAGAAGATAGAGAGGTGAGACGAGTGGGAATAGGCAGATGACTGGAATTAATTCGCAAAGAGTGTTTTTATTCCTTTTTAAGGTTTTAATTTCATCTTTAAAATCATATTTTATAAAGTATATTTTGTATAACTCATTCCTTCTGATAGTGAAGTAAGTCATTCTTTCACTGTAACATTCTTTTTGTTACTTCTTTTTTTTTACATTTTCAAATAGCATGAAAAACTAACGTTCCTGTTGAATTATTTTCTTTTCTTTTAATTTTCACTCCATCCACTGCTTGCGTGTCTGTTTGTTTTTTCTTGTCTGAATTTAAATAACCTGGACACACATTCATCGTACCACCCACACACACACAGACATACAGACACACACACACACACAGACACACTCTCTCCCCACATCAAAACGACCGCCTCTAGACTCTTTTCCAATTTGTCTGCCCCTTCTATCCCCTCTGAACTTGTAACAGGAATCCTAATACAACGATACACTGCAACAACAAACAGGCTGGTGACCGGCTCAACTCAGTGGCAACAGATGGGACCACGAGCTACGGCAAAACCAGGGATCTGCGACGCAAAACACACTGGCCTCCACACACAAATAAATCAGCGGGGATCACACACTAACTTTAAACACTGTAATCCATTTTTCTGAACAAAAAACATCTGGGACCGCAAATCCACTAATCTGATATTAAATCCGCCGATTTGTTGAAAAACAGTGAGATTAGCCAAGAAGTCAGAAAAAAAGGACTAACTGCCTATTGCACAGGAGGAGGAGGAGGAGGTGGGATTGAGTGTGTGTGTGAGCCTTTGTGTGATTTCAGTGTGTGTTAGTGTGTGTGTGCTGTCATTGTGTCATTAATGCTGGGTGTTTGCGCTGTCCTGGCTCATGTAAGAGGCTTGTCTAATCTCATTGGTGATACCTCCTGTCTGTCATGCGTTCCTCTCTTTATTATTCCCCCGCTTCATCGCTCGGAAAAAAAGTGCTAATCCCCATCTCTCTCTCTCTCTCTCCTCACTGCTGTGTCTCTCTGTCTCTTTCAGTCACTAATAAACACATAACAATGGAGCAGCCCCGAGGCAAATAGCGACACGGAAAACAAACCACAAACACACTAATTATAGCCCGTTACATATGTTTAATATTTGAACTATCAGTGTTGCGTGAAAAATGGATTAAGACTACAAAATAGTGATTCATTTATGTCATATTTCATGTACGTGTGCATATGGCCGGGTATGATTATGGTACTGGCAGTCGCAACAATGGCAACACTGAGAGGGGGATGCTATTCTTGTCATCACCACTACCAGCGAATTACTGTTTGTTGGTTTGAACATGTGTATGATTTTTTTTTATCTTCTTCGTCTTATTTTTGTTTTTGGTTATCATTTGTATTCCAACAGCAATGCTGCATCTCCCAAAGTCATAGCTGAATAGAGGACACAACTACAAAAAAAGACCCACCGTTTTGAAATATGTTTCAACCTTTCTTGCTCCGTCTGTGTTTTGGAGTGCATGTACAGTATGTGATGGAGACTTTAGTCCACTTACCTATGGAGCTGACCCTCGTGGGTGGGCCTCCGATGCTGGAGGGGGCAATGCTGTGCTTCATGTTAGGGCCCAGCTTGGCGGCAGCGGCTGCAGCGACCTGTGGGGAAGTTGGGGGGGAGTTGGGTGACTTGCTCTCGGATGCCTTAGGCTTGGCCGACAGGTTCAGTGGCTGTGCACCCTCACTGTCCTGCAAAAACCAAAACAGCACAGTTTCGCCTGCTGTGACCACCATAGAAATTTGGAAGCAGGAGGCAGGGGTGGGGGGGGGGGGACCCCCTCCCCTTACCTCACCGAGACAACTCGCAAATGAGGCTTTAACACGTACCAATGTAACAGGAGCCCATGCACAGCAATGGGACAGATAACAAGGTGCATGCCACTGCCTGGATCCAAACAGCCCGTCATAAGCAAAACACTTTTTGCAGCAAACAACAATAACCACTGACATTTACATGCAATAAACTGACTTCGTAAGCAGCGAAGTCAAGATGATTCATGCATGTGCACGCTCCACATGCTCAAGTAAACATTCAATGTAATTCTGCTCCTCGACATGCTTCAAACAAGGCCAGCGGTAAGAGCAACAATCACACACCATCTTTCTAAAACTACAGTCTGCGCCTCTCTTTCATACAGAGGAACACCTCCCTGAGTCTGAAGACATGGTGACTTCTCAGCATGAGACGGCGAACAGAACAGAGGACTGTCTGCCACTTCAATGTGCACTTGCTCCATTAGAAACTAGGGTCATGTCTGTGAACATGGCAGTGTGTGAAGGGCAATGCGAAGCAGCACTTTCTGCTTCAAAGACACACGCGCACATTCCCAGGAACCAATCAATAACTTGTAAAGTAGCTGTTTTTTTCGGTCCATGCTTTTGGTGCCAACAATAGTCATATGTATAACTAAGTGCATCAAAATCCAAGCATGTGCGCACACAGCAATAACCTCAAATTGTGACCCTCTAGACAGAGGGCCCCTAAATGAATCGGCATGTGGACCACCGCTCGACGCCGAGGGCTGTTATCTCGTTAATTGTCATGACAACACCACCCCTGCTGATGATCTAATCCAATCAATGGGAGTTTTGGAGGGTCACATGACGGGAAGGAAGGAATTAGATCGCCCTGGGGCCAGCTGTATACAGACCACTCTGTGTAATTAAAACTCCTCAATTAAAAGGCAGACCCAACACGGGGCCGGGGACAGCCTAATGGGCCCGCCAGTAAATATGCACAATGGTGTTTATGTCTATTTAGAAAAACCGTTTGCATTCTTTTGTTTTATTACAATAATATATTCATTATTCCTGGGTTTAGATTTCATAAAACCAAGTGCTAAGCATTACAGGTGTGCCCTATTGTGGCTACATTTAAACCTTAGAATAGAGACATTATTTTATTTTATGGTCATTAGTCTAATTGCTGCTTAGGCGGAGAAGAATCACCATACAGTTGGATCCAAGGAGCTAGTACTGTGTGTGTGTGTGTGTGTGTGTGTGTGTGTGTGTGTGTGTGTGTGTGTGTGTGTGTGTGTGTGTGTGTGTGTGTGTGTGTGTGTGTGTGTGTGTGTGTGTGTGTGTGTGTGTGTGTGTGTGTGTGTGTGTGTGTGTGTGTGTGTGTGTGTGTGTGTGTGTGTGGTATACCCACTCATTAAGGCCGACTTTCCCTGATTCCCACTCCTTGAGTCGTTCTAAGCCTTATGAGCCCCACACAACTCAATTAAGCCCTTCCAATTAAGCCCCTACATGTGTACGTGCCTATGCGTGTGTGCGATCACCACTTTGTGTGTGTGTGCGATGAGGCCTAACCGGATTGTCCTTCATTAGGGGGGTCTTTCTAAATAGACGGAGGACCCCCAAAGATGCCTTGAGTGAGACAATGGGCCGGAGAAGAAGAGGAGAGAAAGGAGGAGAGAAGAACTGAGAGGGATCTTCTCAATCCTGACCCATATTATGGTGGGCTTTGGCTGGGAACGATATTTATTACAAATAGATAATGCCTCCGCCTCTTGTACAGTGGATGGGGGGAGTTTCCTCTCCGCGCCAAGCCAAATCCTATGGTGGGAAGGTGGCCAACCTGCATTATGCCAGTGTGGAGGAATTAGTTTAGACAGTGGAGCTGAGAGGCTTGGACCGAGTTGTTTATGTGTGTGTGTCACTGTGAGACATTGTTCAACAAGCTCTAAATCTCATGGCAACGTGCGTGTGTGTGTGCGTGTGTGTGTGAGTCTGTGTGAGTGTGTATGAGGCCTCTAAAGCCTCTGAAAGCCCTGGAATCTTGAATTAATACAATTGCTTTTGTGTCTCTCTTGGCTGATGAAACAGTCTCCAGCTTTGAGACCGAAAACATGCAGAGTGACAACGAGAGCCAGAGGGACAGGGAGGAAGCAGGAGGGGAGAGATAGTGTGAGTGTGTGTGTGTGTGTGTGTGTGGGCTGTATTTCACTTCTGTGGATGCCGACATGTGAAAGCGACATCAGGGCTCTGCATCTTATCACTGGGGCTGATGGTTCAATTAACAGGACAAGTGTGTGTGCCTCTGCAATTCATCATGGGCAGGCTCCTGTGTGTGTTAAGGTGTGTGTGCTACAACAACTATGTCAGGACCCCAACGTGTTCCTCCCTCCTTTCATCTCTCTGTCTCTCCTCCTCTCTGTTTCCTCCTCTCTTCTTCCCTTCTAGCTGTAAGTGACTGTTTGGATATTAATTATATTGTCATATCTAATTCTCTCAGACAGCAGACAGAAGAGGCAGATTTGACACCGTTCCTCACACTAGGTGGCACCGATTCAAACACTTACTCCTCAAGTACGTGAATGCACTTCACATTTTCTACTAATTTGGAGAAAACCGATGTGTTGACGTGACTTTACCTTGAAAGTCTAGACTGATTGTTTTATTCTCCCTCATTAGAGTAGGCTTGTTGGCACTTGTTCATACTCTTATCCAATAGATGGAAATGACTTGAATACTTGTTATAATACTCCCATGTAAAGCTACTCTGCAGCAATAAAAGTCATGCTTTTAGAGGTTATTCTCATTAAGAAAGATACTAAACATGGCCACACTATTTTTTGATTTAGTGTAGAAATAAAAGGTTGAATAAAAAGGTCATCATGTGTACAGTGCCTAAGTAAATGTGACTGGCCACTGCGTGTGTGTGACTGCATGTCAGCGAATGGTCTACATATGGTGCACAATTTGAATCGCACTATTGTATGGATCTGTATGCATGCCTGCCTACGTCCACTCTTGCGTATAAGAAAGCTGCTGAATGTATGCTGCAGTGATTTGTGCATGGCTATGTGTGTGCGTCTGTGTAGGGACTATTTGGCATGGTGTCTTCTTCAACACCTGTGTATGCATGTGTGCGTTTGCGCACGGCTGTGTGTGTGCGTGTCTCACCCGAGGGTAAAGCACTTAAGCGTTGTGTGCCTGAGTCCAAACAGCTGTGAGCAGAGGCAGGCAGCGCGTGTCTAAATGACTAGAGACCTGAGATAGAGCCCACAGGGGGAGCACACCTCTGAAATATACATGTCACTCACACTGAGAGGAAAAGAGAGTGTTGGAGTGCTGCAGTGGTCAGTCTGGATGAAAGAAATTAAAAAAGTAAGACAGACTGAGATTGAAAGAAATATATATATAAAATGCTACAAAACTCTAGTCTGAAGTTTGTTCACAAACACCAAAGCAGGGCTGCGTTCAATCGGCCAGTTTGGCTCCATTGGGCCTGTCGGGGGGCCATGTGGGGCCACGCCTCCCCACTTCCCCTCCACCACAGGCCGCAGCACTTGCCCCTCAACCCAACTCCATATATATGGTAATAAGAGGAGTGTGTCGGTTGGGCGGAATAGTGTGTGTGTGTGGGTGTGAAGGGAGGGGATGATGGACAAGGAAGCAGGGGTGCAAGCCCCGGGGTCAACCGCATGCTTTAGTCTGGGCCATGGGCTAGTCCTGAACGTATGTTGTGTGTGTGTGTCTGTGGACATTGGGGTTAACATAGGTCCATAACAAGGGGCAAAAAAGAGATTGATGAAGAAGGATGGAGAAGTTAAAGGAAATAAGGAAAGGAGAAGGGAGGAAATAAAAGGAGAGGAGAGAAAAGACGAGGTGAAAATAGGAAAATATTGGAAACTATGTTCAAATAAATCGAATTGTCAATCTCTGATTTTGAGTGTTGTCCTATTATTACACACAGAAGTCTTATCCCATGTGTGTGTGTCTCTGTGTTGATTTGGGAATGGCCACTACACTTGTGAGGGGGTCCGAGGGTGGACAGATGATGGCAGGGGCATGTTGGTTCTGTGTGTGTGTGTGTTTATGTGTGTGTGTGGGGGTCAGGGCCACAACGGCTGACCAGATATTCATAGAATTCCACTTGGTTGGACACAAGACTTCTCCTCAGCCCCGTTGTGCGGCCAGCCGAGAAAACGGCACAAACAGCAATACATCCTCAAATCCAGCGCGGCCATACTGACCCAGCTGGAGGTTAGTGATAAAAGTTCAGCTGTTTGATTTGCAGAGTCACAGTGAGTTTTGTCAGAGACAAGTTGTACCAAGGCATGCATTAGTATGAGGAGCTGACCGTTGCTCTGACACTTGTTTGATTGGTGGAAAAAGGACAAGACTCGGGATGCAACCTGGGACAAGCGTGGACAAACATTTCAGACTCATGCACAATCACTCTCTCGGTCTCTGTCGTAACACTAGAAAGGCCAATGTGTGCACAGTTCAACTGCTCGAGTCATTTATGTCAATATTTGTCCAAAACTATATTCTAATTTTAAACAAATTGCCAGCACAGATAGAATTTTTTAATTGGCTTTCAAAAGAACTCCAATTTTGTAATTTTGCCTCTTTATGTTTAAATAAAAGAATATGACAGGTCAAATCTCTGACAAGAATGTTGCGCTGTTTAATGGTTAATTTGTATTAAATAAAAATGTTTAGCCTATAGTCTTTTCAAGTCATTTTCTACCTGGAATTTCTTTTTGATTCAACATAATTGACTAATATTGGACACCCAAGCTTGTGAGCCAAGTAATGCACCAATCCACTGACTTTTCTATTATTAAACACACACACACACACACACACACACACACACACACACACACACACACACACACACACACACACACACACACACACACACACACACACACACACACACACACACACACACACACACACACACACACACACACTCTTGGATTTCTCTTACCTTTTTGTTCGGTAGCGGGGAGTTACGGCCCTTGTCGCTCTGTGAGTGTGTGTTGGTGGGGGGGGAGTGGGTGCCCATACTGCCTTGGGGTGGCAGGCTGCCTCCGTGCTGCTTGGCCCCCGGGGAAACCTGCATGGCTGCCAGCTGAGCTGCATACAACTGCTGCAGACAGACAGGTAGAGAGACAGAGAGACAGGCAGGAGTCAAGGTGGGGGGGAGGGGGGGCATAGCAAGAAAAGAAGAGGGGTAAAAGAGAGGGGAGGGGGGGAAAAAGGAGAAGAAAGGGACAACATGAATAAATGAATACTCGAAAGCACAACAAAAAAGAAGACGGCGGCTAAAAAGCTCTGGAAGAAGAGGCCATTAGTGGCCCGGCCTGTTTGTGTGACAGAGAGAGAGAGAGGGACATCTCTACTGTCAGCCTCCCCCCCCTCCCCCCATGGGAGAAGCGCTAACAGCCTCTCTGACAGGCCCAGAGACGGCCATGTCCCCTCCAGGTGCATCGTGGGAGAAAGGGAAAACATTCCGTCTATCGAGGTCACGCCCGGCTCTCGCTCAAGGTGAAAAAAAGTGATGATGGAGAAGGAAAATAGAGATAGAGGGACATTTGTGAAGCTTTATGCCAGATGGGACATGCCAAGTGTCTTTTGCCCCTGCAAAGTTTTTAGCGTGCTGACAATAAGATGCAAAAACACACAAGAACGCTATAAAATAGTCAAATATAAAGATGAACTGATTCAATAACTGCTGTGCGGAACAAAAAAAAACGTTTTCCTCTATTCTTATTTATGTATTTAATTAATTTCCAATTAAATAAAGGCATTATGGCTTGAGCTGCTATGGTGTGAACATACTCGGGAATATTTATGCAATACCATTGTATAACACAAAACAGTCTCTGGCCAGTATTTACACGGCAGACACACACAGCATAATATTCACAATTTGGAAGGAGCTTCAATGTTCATAAACAATTCTTTCTGTCTTCCGTCTTAAAAATCCTCCTGCAATTACTTTCATGTCGGCTAAAACAAATCTCTAAGACGCTGTTTTGTTTTCCCCGAATTGTTATTCCCTCCTCTGAAGAGCAGCAGAACGGTTGTTTAGCGAGAAGTAACTGATGTGTTGTTTTTTTTGAATAGTTATAATTGTTATCATTTATTTCTGGTGGAAGATTTTTCTGGAAAAGGACCATCCTTTTTTGTTTTTTTTAGTTTAACTTCCGTCCTTCTGTTGGTGCTTGGCTGCCGGCCACCGGCGTCAAACAAAGGCTGGTTTATGCAAATGGACAGGGAAGAGATGCTGTCACTGCTATCTCTCTCTCTCTCTGTCTGTCTGTACCTCGCTCTATCTGTCTTGACAGCCACATTAGCTCCTGCTCTCCTCTGCTATCTTAAATAAAGACATTTATCTTTTTTATACAAACAAGAAAAAAGAGGAGACATTCAAATTGGCAGCACACACTCAAGACAAAGAAGTCGTTTTTGGAACAAACTCATATTTGAATTTGAAATAACTTGACTCTCACTCACATGTGGCAACAACACTATTCACTGTCCAACACTGAAACAGTGACTTGCTGTATTGTATTGCTTTAACTGCTTTCCCAAACTTTTAGTTTACTCTTAAATAAGATACATGTCCTTGTAAAAAGATGAACTGCTTTCTGCATTTATATATAGAAATGAATGCAAAGTAGCTTCAACACTGGACGCTTTACATATGCACTTGCATTTGTGTGTTGTCATCCTTCAAAAAAGAAAAAATCAGGAGTTGATGTTTCCTCTCTGCTCAGCTGATGTCATGGACACCGAGGGGGACGCTAATAATTGAGGTACATACAGTACGCAGGGTGCTGCTGCTGTGGAAATCAGCAGGACATCGGTCGTGCTCTGGCGAGTTACGTGAATGCGGTGCGGAGACTGAGATCAGATCAGCCTCCGCTCGCTCATTTCTCTTCAATTAGCCGCACTGTGGCTCCTGGAAGAGAGAGTGGGGGGGGGGGGCAGCCGAGCATGAACACCCCTCACCCGCCCTTCCCTACCAGCCAAACCCCCTAGCAAGGGGACCACAGGCAGTGGGTGTGTGTGTTGGTGTGTGTGTCTGAGCGAGTGTGTGTGTCCTGCCATATTCGGACCAGTGGTTCAAAGGCCTCTTTATTTGCCGAGTGAATTGAGTTCCATTACAAGGCCAGCTCCCGTCACTCAAAGCCCGCGCAATGGGCTGGCGAGCAATGACACACACACACACACACACACACACACACACACACACACACACACACACACACACACACACACACACACACACACACACACACACACACACACACACACAATTCTTACACACACATGCTTGCACACACACACAGAGGGCACTGTAGAGCGCGCCCAGAGCGTCGCCACAACGACATGCATGTCAACAAACAGGAAGTGACAGCGCAAAGCCCCTTGGGGAGACCGGAGGAGCGAACACACACACACACACACACACACACACACACACACACACACACACACACACACACACACACACACACACACAAAGCAACACAATGAGCGAGGGGTGGGGGAATGCAATCGTAGATGAAGGATGGGACTAAGGAATTTGAAATGTCACTCACTGGCAAGGCATACTGCTGAGCTGTGTGTGTGTGTGTGTGTGTGTGTGTGTGTGTGTGTGTGTGTGTGTGTGTGTGTGTGTGTGTTGTGTGTGTGTGTGTGTGTGTGTGTGTGTGTGTGTGTGTGTGTGTGTGTGTGTGTGTGTGTGTGTGTGTGTGTGTGTGTGTGTGTGTGTGTATTTTTTAAGACCTGCTTGTGTTTGTGTGTATGTCTACTGATCAGAAACCCACCATTTCTGTGTGTGCGTTTCTGTGTGTGTGAATGCGAATAAATGAAGCCCGTTGACAAACAGTAAAAAGGTAATATGTGACTGAGTGTTTTTCCAAGAATGATTGTTTGGTATTAGTGAGATTGTACTGTGTCTCTCGTCATCTTAGTAGGGGGGATCATGTTTGTGTGTGTGTGTGGGTGGGTGGGTGTGTGTGTGTGTGAGTGAGTCTTGGTCAATAATCTGCAGCTTTAGTCAGATTACCAGCTCGCCCGGTCTTTGTTGTGAGAGTTAGCGGCGCTTCAGAGCTCTATTGTTTACATGGACACCGAGGACTATTGTATGGATCTCAATGGATTCTTGTCTGTCTGACTTCCTGTCTGTCTGATGTTTTTTATCAGTACGTGTAAAAAGAGTGAGTCAGAGACATTGGACACAAACCCTGTCTTCGCATTTTCTCCTTTGATTCTGTCTCTTTTGTAAGTAACTGAGTAACGATTTGTGATTGAACCAAGCAACAAATGAAGTAAAAACAACCCACAGAGCGAGCTGAATACAGTGGGAAAGTGTTTATATTACAGTTGCTTTCCTTATACCTTTATGGCACAGCCTCAAGGACATTTTATTTTCCTTTAATAACAAACCTTTCAAGTGTTTCGGTTATTTTTCTTTGTGCCAGCTTTAAATGGTTGAAAATAACTTTAAAACAGAACCAAAGAAAGTTAGTTTTCACTTTTATATTTCTACTACTTCAAAACGGCATCCTGAACGTTTGGTTTTCTCATCAACATGTTGAGAGTAATATGTTTAAGTAATTAAAACACACCAATAATTGATTAGAGATTTTATTTATGTGTTTGGAAGTGGTGAGGCAGTTTGACCAGCTATCGTGGCCTATCACTGCTGCCTATTGATTTGCATTGATCCCACGCTGTTATCACAAAATGGCTTTTCCTTACAACTCCAAGCAGCCTTAACCCATAAGAACCTGAGGTGACGCGCATGTCACACACAATTTTAGGGTGTAGCAGGGGTGTCACTTCAAGTATACCCTTAATTTCAACTCATATAGTCCTGAAGCGACACCCAAGTCACATTTCTGAAAGGTCATGTGACCATTGGGATGACCTCATGTTCAATTAGCAGCCACCTTTCCTGACTGTTTTCTCCACAAGCTAACTTCAGTCTGCCAGCTAATTTGCCCCTCTGCCCATCCTGAGGATAAAAGGTAAGATCCATCAAATCCTATGGTTGAAATATTGGATAACATGTTGTTTGTCGAATATAAATCATTGTTTAGACTTTTTATTTGTTATTCTGTGGTAAAAGAGCAAGTAAATATGTGTGTGACATAGACGTCACTGCAGGCATTTAGACTAAACTGGTAAAAAAAATAAGTGTTGTGACCTATATGTCACAATTAGAAAACTTGTCATTATCTGATCAGTTTACTTAATTCAATTATACTCAGTAATATATTGTTATTATATTATATATATATATAGCTAGCTATAACTAGTAATAACTAGTTACTTATACTACTATCTAGCTAGCTACCTACAACATGGCAGGTTTAGGACTAACGTCATGTGGCACTTTACCTCACAGCTGGAAATGATAATTACCGTGCTGTAGGGTAAAGTGCTACCAACGTTACATGATAACATCAGCTGAAAGTCATGATTATTTTCCATATTTTCTTCTCTAGATGAACAGGAAAAATAGGTGGGATGGAGACAAGGACATCCAGAAGATCCTGGAAATAATCCTGGATGGAAACGAAAGTGAGGTGGAGGGATTAGGTGGTGAGGATGAAGATGAGGATGAATTTGATGATCCTGTCTTAGATCCTGATTATCAGGAGGAGCCATATGAGTCGGAAAGCGACATAGGGGAAGAGGAACCACCTCAACCAGAGGGAGAAGAACCTCCTAATGAAGAACCTCCGACTGCAGCATCCCACCGTTCTACTGGCCAAGAAAGATTCTTATGGCGAAAAAAAGCTTTTGAAACACCAGACCACACCTTCAAAGGAGAGAGGGTCCAACCTCCAGATGAGCTCCCCACTCCCCTGCAGTACTTCAGGAGGTTCATTACAGATGAGATGCTTGTGGCAATGATGGAGCAAACCAACCTCTACAGCGTTCAAACCTCTGCCACCCACAAGAACGTGCAGACCACAGTAAAGGAGCTGGAAATCCTAATCGGCATGTACCTGCGCATGGGACTTTGCCAGCTTCCAGGAAACCGTGTCTACTGGGAAAACGACACAAGGATTGGCATGGTCGCTGACAACATGTCACGCGACCGTTTCCAGACCCTCCTCACATCTCTCCACTTCACCGACAACGAGGCTCCATCCAACAGGCAAAAAGGGGATAAGTGCTGGAAGATCCGTCCATGGCTTGACATGTTCCGCAAACAATGTCTCCAGATCACCCCGATGGAGCACAACTCCATCGATGAACAGATGGTCTCGTTCAGAGGAACGCGCTGCCCCATCAGGCAATATGTGAAGGGCAAACCCCACCCCTGGGGATTCAAGATCTGGGCCCGTTGCTCATCCGACGGAAACCTATGTGATTTCCAGGTCTATGAAGGTGGCACTGGGAAAAGAACCACACTTGGAATGGGAGGAGATGTGGTCGTCAAGTTGTGTGAAACTCTTCCATCAGGCCAGAACTACAAAGTGTTCGCCGACAACCTCTTCTCTTCAGCCGCACTGGTGCGAGAGCTTCGTCAGCGGCAGATCTTCTACACAGGTAACACACACACACACACACACATACATACACGCACACACACACAAACACACACACACACACACACACAGGTAATAACAACATACCTATGGTCTCATTCTCCTTTGTTTCTAGTTTTGACTCATCTTGTCTTATTCTTTATGTATTACAGGAACAGTCCGCAGCAATCGCCTGGCTGGATGTCAGCTTGAGGATGACAAGAGTCTTGCCAAGAGAGGCAGAGGATCTTTCGATTGCCGGGTGGAGAAAGAGGGGTCCATGGCCATAGTAAAGTGGCATGACAACAGACCTGTCACCTTGATCTCCTCTCAAACAGCAGTGGAACCACAATACAAAGCTAGGCGCTGGAGCAAACCCCAGAAGGCATTCCTTGACGTCATCCGGCCCAATGTCGTCAAAGAGTACAACACCTTCATGGGGGGGGTGGATCTCATGGATAGATGCCTTCTCCGGTACAAATACCACATGAGATCACGGAGATGGTACATCTACCTCTTCTGGCACACCATCATGGTAGCCCTGGTCAACGCGTGGCTGATCTACAAGAACGACTGCAAGCTGATCGGTGAGAGAGCACTGAATCTAAGAAGATTCCAGGCAGAGGTGGCAACTTGCCTCATCCTCATCCAGGCAAGAAGGGGGCGCCCATCACTTGACATGAACACTCCATCTCCTTCAGCACCTCCCACGAGAAAGAGAGTCCGTGTTGGAGTTCCTGATGATGTCCGTAAGGACCACTTTGGACACTGGCCCGTGAAATCTACCAAGCGTGGCCGCTGCACAGTCTGCAAAACAAATGCAACCACCACCCTGTGTGAGAAATGCGACGTGCGTCTCTGCTTCACAGAAGAGAGAAACTGCTTCAAAGGCTACCATTTCTAAACAGCCAGCAGTAGGCTTGGAAAGGATAGTGTAGGATGACTGGGAGGAGAAGAGGAACGGGAAGTTGTTGAGATTTAGGTGTTGTGGAATTAAAAATATTCCTGGTGATTATTGACACTCTGTTTCACGTGTTCCAAATGGTTCCAAATCTACCAGGCAACATGTTTTTTATTGTTCAGATTGTACTTTTCCTGCTGTTGATCTGAAATAATTTCTAGCCGGACATTGTTTTTTTTATTATTCAAGTGGCATTGGATGTTGATAAAAATAAAAAGTCAGCTACATTCTCAGTCTGATTAATTTTAGACAAATGAAGATTGACATTGACCTAACAGACAAAGATCCACCTCTCACCTGGTCGAGTTTGAAATGTCAGACACCTGGTGTGAAAAATGAATGAATGGCACTTGTTCTACACTAGTAATACATGGCATATTACATATAATAGATATAATACATATTGTATTGTCTCTTGAGGACAGTGTGGGACATGGACATGGTCTTTGAATAGAGTGCAATTGCGTTATCAACACAGGTGAGTCAGGTGAGCACTAATGATCAGTCCCTTGCTGCAGGTGTGGTGCTCTGGCGACACCACTTGACCTTTATTTGATGATAACACCTTCTGGGAAGGTCTTATGGACCTTGGGGAATGGACTTGATATAATTGTTCCTTGGGAAATGTAGATGTTAAAAAACATATGGCATGCCTAGGTGTAGAGATGTTTGGTGGGGGCACTTTTGGGGCCAATAATGGCATGCGGGCCCTTTTGGGGGCAATCGGAAAATGCAAATACTCCTTTCTCTCTCTGTGCTCTTTCTGAGATGGTTTGACCATGACTAAGTCATCTGAAATGGATTCCATTCCTTCTCAGCTTTCCAACCATACATAATATGCCTATGGTAACATCTTTGGAAGCTTCAGAGTTAATGGAATGTGCTCAGGAATGTCAGAAATGTCAGAAAACACTGTACATTTAATAATTTAATTTAACAATCAAATAAGACTGCAGTGACACTGATGTCACTTTTCAGATCTCTGTCATCTGGTGGTGGAATTTAGATTTTTTTTTTAGACATGTGTTCTATGTGCTCTATTCAACCTGTGTTATGCTCCCACTAATTTTTATTGAGCCAGAAATTGGTCCAGGTTCTTATGGGTTAAGGCCAACGAGAAGATACCAACGGTGGAGCAATACTCTCATCTGGGAAAACGCTTCCCTGCACTGTTTCTCTCCTGAGATAAGGGTTTGTGGGGAAACGAGTTGCTCGATTGATTTCTCATTTACCTTCTGTCATCTGTCCCTGTCTGTTTTTTCCTCATCACCCCCCCCCCCCCCCCCCCCCCCCTCCTTCTCTCCCTCCCTCCCCCTGACCGCCTGTCCGTTGTTCGCCCGCCCATCTCTCCGGTGTACAGTGTGGTAATCCAGGACAATATGTTCCAACATCTGCCTCTCCATATGATGCCTGACCCGTGCCATTGACCCTCTTTATGCCACACACACAAACACACACATTTAATCTCTCACTTACATCCACACTTTTTCTCCTCCACTTACCTCTTTCCCCACCATTTCTCTGTGTTTATCCCTTTAGCTGATCATCCTTCTAAATACCTCTCTGGTACCTTTTCCCCTTTATTGCCAATCTCTCCCTCTCTTGCCCGGATGAGTGCATTTTCTTTTTATTCTGTCTGTCCGTCGTAGTCCATTTGTGGATGATATCAATGATATCAAGGGTCAACAGGGAGCCAGATTAACATGCTCTAATGCACAATGTCACACTCATCCCCCAGATTAACACGCTAAATGCCAACCTTGTACACTCGAAAGCCTTGAAAAGCATCTGTAAAGGATTCTGTGACTGTAAGAGCTACTCTGTTGATTTTCTATGAAAGATATTTTACACATGTAAAGAGCTTTACATCATTGAGAGATTAATACATGTTTCTAAGAACTGCACTTAACTCAAATCTGTGCTGTTCAGAGTTTTTATCTAAATCTTTCTATGCATACAGCTTCTACACAGTGTGTTCACTGTAAGAGCCATTGTGTCGTCGCTGCGCCTTCTTCAAATCACAGAGAGAGAAGGGGATTCTGACAGATTGTTTGGCATTATATCAAAAACCCTTTATAGTTGAAACGTTTACCTGAACATGTGTGACTGTGTTTTTAACATACAGCTGTTTTATCAGCTTATAATTGAAATGTTCTACAGTAACTTTATCCACATCAGTTTTTTTTAGATCTCGACAATGTTTCATTTGAATCTTTATTTCGAACAGATTAAAAAAAATAACAAATAAAAAATGTGAAAAACAGAATACCGTATTGTTAAAATACAGTATTTATCCACATTCATGATAATATTTATATATTCAACAAAAAAAGTCTTCATATTAATAATAATAATAATAAATCATGTGTGTCCAAAAGGGAGCAGGACGAAGCAAATGCTTATTAATTCCCACCCCTTACTTGATCAATGATTGTCCTTTAAATCATTATGCAAGTTATTCCTACTTACATTTATACACACATATACAATCATTTCTCATCTTCAATCACCTCTCTTCATTCTCATCGTTTTCCCAAAAAGTGCTTCTGTACATCCTTTTAAACTGAATTATGCTTGTGCTACTCCTGCTCCAAACCATTCCATAAAATCACCCCACAGATTGTTATACTCATACTTCTCAGAGTTGTTCTGACCTTGAGTTGAATGTTCATGTTCATCATGTTCAGTTTAAAAATATCTTAACTTTAAACTACAAATATGGTGTCTGCCATCATTAGCCCCATTGTAGCACCATCCCAAGTGAGTCTATAAAAGCCTTTTGAAAGTGCTGAGGATCCAAAGTTCATGACCTTGGTTGGATTAAATTATTTCCTTTCATTGCTTGAGATGAGACATCCACTCTAAGATGTGAGATGCTTATCACTAAAACTCCAATAAATACATATTTGTACCTCATTTAAGGATTACATTATTATTTGTGTGGACTAAAAAAATTGCTTATGACTTATAACACCTTTTTAAAAAGTGTGTATTTTGAATTCAAGCAATTTTTGGTGTATTTGTTAAAGTCAACATTTTAATGCAGAAATGTAGGAAAATCATGACATAGCACGGATGAGAGATCTTGGCCAGCATTGGTTGGGTGTGTAAAATTAATAACTGTATACACTGACTATGTGTGTATGTGTTCAGTTGAAGTGTTCCCATGTTGAACTGACATATCTGTCGGCATGTTTCCATGTGCTCCTGAATGCAACTGGGATTTTCATTGTCTTCTCTATCTGAACATCTTTTATTTTCAATCTCTATTTGTTTGTGAGTGTGTGTGTGTGTGTTTGTCTCGGTTAAGTGGGTTCATTTGTGTCCTCCCTGCCAAACCGCTGTGTTGCCGTGGCGACCTGAGGCCCAAACTAACTGTCATGTCTTGTCTCGGCGGCAGAAACACCTCATCAAATGAGGGCGCAAAGACGATCCCAAAGGAAATCCATCCACATTGAGACATCTGTACTTGTGTTAGCCTGGGCAAATCTGTTTCTTTCTGACAGGCCTTAATCTCAATGTGCCACTGTGTGTGTGTGTGTGTGTGTGTGTGTGTGTGTGTGACTGTGTGTGTGTGACTGTTTGTGTGTGTGTGTGTGTGTGTGTGTGTGTGACTGTGTGTGTGTCTGAGAGGATTGTAAGAAAGAAATCTGCTAGTGAGATGTTTTTTTGCACTTGTGTCCTCTCACCCCTCCCTGCTGGTGAAAAACAAAATCCAATTGCAAGGTGGACAAAGCCGTTCAACTGGAGATTGAGTGTGTCTGAACACAGCGGAACATATGGACAGCTAGATTGAAGCAGTGATAACGGCACAGAGGACATTATTCTCGGGCTAAACACAGAAATGTGCTCAAACACACGGGTTATAATGAAATCAGTGACGACAGCGGGGTCCGTTCTCCATGATAGAATTACACACTTATTCTTTTCTCCCTGCAGTGTCTAGCATATGGGGCAGCACGTTTGGCTGACCGGTGCAAATGTATTACACACACTCTGCCTCACCTTTAACCCATATTTCACCTCTCATTCCCCTTGTGTATGTACAGTAAGTGAAAAAGATGTACAACAGAAACGTGTGTGAAGGCAGCTGCTTCGCTCAGATGTCATATTTTATGATAATGCATTTCAAGTAGACATGAGGGCCAAGTGCAGCCTGTTCAGGGGCCGAGCCCCACACCGGAGGTTAATGTGTTTCAGACAGGCACACAGGGGGACGCCCGCGCAGGCTCTTAACCCCCGGGAGAGTGGAGCCCCAAAGCCCACGTGGATATGAGTGGAAGTGTGTGAGGTGCGTGTGTGTGTCAGAGAGAGAGAGAGAGAGAGAGAGAGAGTGAGTGTACGAGCAGTGATCGTGGGGTCGGGATTAACGAGCAATAGGCCGCTTATCCACAATGTGCAGACAGGAAGAGGACCAAAGTCAGGCTCACCCTCCTTAAAAGCATCATAACAGATGTTGACTGTTTTTGTTTTTTACCCCTCTTAGGCTTTGTCTCTCTTTCTGCTCTCTTGCTTATTAAGCGGATGAGACATGATTATGACATAAGAGGCGGAGCTGCACACATGAGAGTGGAAAAAAGTTATCCAACATCGTAAATTGAAAGCTGAGAGGTATTTAAAGCCTAACGTCCAGGTGCAAAATGTGACCATCATTTGGATCATGATGCTAACTTCACACACAAAGCTGCCTCTGTGCTGCTGAAAGAGATCTCTTCAGCTTCACCCACACATTAGCTCTGACAGTCAGTCTGAATACTGCCGGACAGAGCCGAGGGCTACGCTAACACTTGTCAGTTCTGTGAGGTTTTTGAGCTCTGATCATTGAGATCATGTTTTGCTAAGATGACTTCACTGTCCACACTTTGGCCGACAGTGACAGCTCTGCACCCCAACACTGTCAGGGGATTTATTCGTTATGGGACCACCCAAGTGAAAAGGAAAATTGAATATTTGTGTGACATTCCCAGAGTTTTGATTGTTGTGGTCATGGACATGATGTCCTGCAGTCTTACCTGGAGTTGAAGGGGTCCCAGGCCTGGTGTGGCGGCAGCCGCAGCAGCAGCAGCAGCCATGGTTGTGGGGATGAGCTGGAGAGGGTAGGGGTCACCTGAAGGAAATCAGAGAAGATCACATTTGTATGTCAGTTTTTGTTTATTTGTACACACCAGGCCCTCTCCATGCCTTTATCTGACTTTCATCCTTTCTCCCTCTTTTCTACATCTTGTCACCCTTTCTCCACTTACCCTCTTCCTCCTGTCTCTGCATCCCCCCTCTCTTTACCCTCATCCTCTTGTTTTTCTCCTCCCTCTCATCCCACCTTTGTCCCTCTGCTTCCCCTCGCCTCACCCCCACCACCACCTGAGTCCCTTAGTGCAGCTGTTAAAGCCGTCCTTTGTGTGTGCTGCCGGTAGGGCCGTAATGAAAAGCCTGATTGTGTGTCCTACTCCTTAATACCCCCTGACAAAGAGCAGCGAGGTGAGGGGATTCTGATAAAGCTGGCCCCAGCGCCGTAATTAAGAGCCGCCACTGTCGATTGCCGCTCTCTTCTCCCCACTTTTTTTTCTCCTCTCAACTGTCTGTTCTCCCGCTTTGTCGGAGCTGCTTTCAGGCTGGCTCCCCCTTTCTCCCTCCTTGTGTCCTTCTTGTTGTCATCTTTCTTTCTTCACAAGTTACTCTCCACCTTTCTCCCCCCTCTTCTTCCCCCCACACTGTCAGGAATGATAAATCAAGAGATGGATGGACGAACAGGGCGGAGGAGATGACAGAAGTGCAGGGAGAAGGAGACAGAGAAGAGGACGAGAGCGGTTTATTAGTGACCAGGTGCAGATAGGCCGCGCTGTAATTACTCCGAGAGGGAGAGAAAAGGTCAGGGATGAGGGGAGGAGGTGAGGGAGGGGAGAGGAGATGAGGAATACTGCACCTAATAATCGTCACATTGAATACAACCTGCCTGTGGACTGCTCTGGTTCACATTAGGACCAATCACAGTGACCTGAGGTCAGAGTGTATGCTAGTGTTACATCAAGGACGCTCTATTCTTCACGGAGGAAAACTTGCTCATGGTGTGACCTTGCATCTCTGACCTCAACCTTCAGCGGTCAGCTTCTCGGGACCTTCTATTGTGTGTGTGTGTGTGTGTGTGTGTGTGTGTGTGTGTGTGTTGTGTGTGTGTGTGTGTGTGTGTGTGTGTGTGTGTGTGTGTGTGTGTGTGTGTGTGTGTGTGTGTGTGTTGTGTGTGTGTGTGTGTGTGTGTGTGTGTGTGTGTGTGTGTGTGTGTGTGTGTGTGTGTGTGTGTGTGTGTGTGTGTGTGTGTGTGAGATAGGCCAAGAATGTCTTTCGGACATATTTTCCCATATAACTCGGTTCTTTAAAAAAAAAAAAAAGGAAAGCAAAGCTGAGACATTCTTTTCTCCAGCGGGGAGGAGGGCAGGAGGGATTAAATAATTATTTCAGGACTGTGTATTCTAGGAGATGGGTCCTTTCTCCTCGCTCCCAGATAA
>NC_136908.1:55373374-55420441 GCF_949606895.1 Notothenia rossii | reverse complement strand
GTGTGTGTGTGTGTGTGTGTGTGTGTGTGTGTGTGTGTGTGTGTGTGTGTGTGTGTGTGTGTGTGTGTGTGTGTGATTGAGTTACCAATGTGAGTTAGCCCTAATAGAGAGCGTCTGGCCTCTCTTAAACTAGTCAAAGCATCAGGTGGCTTTACTCATTTTCTGATTTCTTTCTCCCTTTTTCTTTTTTTCCCTCTGCTTTGCTGTCCTCCACATATAGGCACTGTGGCACTTGATGAAATGAAAGACTGTGTGAGTGTGTGTGTGTGACTCGGTTTAGTGGTTTTTGATTCATTAGGCAGAACACACTCGTGCCCCCTCATCCCTCTGTCTCAATATACACTGTGGGTGCGAGCGCTGCCTCTGTTCTATAAAAAATGTGTGCGTGTTCTCAAGGTAAGCCCTGAGCCGCTCGGCAGGTGAGCTCCTTTCATCCCCGTTGCGCTTTCCCGCACAGCGGCAACAGTCGTCCCCGGCAACACCGGAGGGAGCCTCGGAGACAAGTTGTTTAATTAGAATGAGAGGAGACGAGGGGCAAAGTAAAGCGAAGTTCGAGGAAATGTGCTCACCCCTTTGAGCTAAACAAGAAGGCCCCTAGCAGGGGGTAGAAGTGTGTGTGTGTGTGTGTGTGTGTGTGTGTGTGTGTGTGTGTGTGTGTGTGTGTGTGTGTGTGTGTGTGTGTGTGTGTGTGTGTGTGTGTGTGTGTGTGTGTGTGTGTGTGTGTGTGTGTGTGTGTGTGTGTGTGTGTGTGTGTGTGTGTGTGTGTGTGTGTGTGTGTGTGTGTGTGTGTGTGTGTGTGTGTGTGTGTGTAATGGGTTGTAGTGTGTCTGTGTGTCTTTATGCGCTCACATGTTCTTGTTCTGTAATTCTTTAGAGAACAAGTTGTGTTGTAGCCTCTGATTGAGCACAAAATTGTAGGGGTGATGTGGTCTCAGGACTGGGATTAAGGTTGGAATTAGAGGTGGGGTAAGGATAGAGGTAGAGGTTAGTTTTATTCAGGATTTAGGGTTAGCAAATCAGGATCAGGATCTAGAATGGGATATTCCCCTAAGAGTACACTTTGCATGTGTGTGTGTATCGGCAGAGGATGGGACGAAATAAAGCATAATAATTGAGTCTAATGTATGAATAAATCCAGGCACATTTAATTAGTCAGAGCAATAAAGTTGCCAATCACTGACTCCTGGACACTAATGAATGGTGTGTGCATGTGTGTCCTGTTTGTCATTAGCTTATGTTTCTGTGATGCCCGCCTCTGTAAATAAACCGGCTTGTTTGTCAGCCCTGCACCACATTCAGAGAGTGCCGTTGGCCTAAATAGCGGACCCTCACATGCATATCGCTGAATGATTTGGGTTTCAGGGTGAGAAAAATAGGAAACCGGACACGAGGACAATAAATAATTTGTCCTCCTTTCATTGGGGATGTGTGTCACTCCTCTCTTTTTCATGAGCTTGATTATTCGTTTCATTTCATCACCTCTTCCAAGTGGACGGTTGAAAGCATTCTTCACAGGCCTTTGGGGGTTTGGGCCTAACAAAGCCAAGGACGCACGCACACACACACACACACACACACACACACACACACACACACACACACACACACACACACACACACACACACACACACACACACACACACACACACACACACACACACACACACACACACACACACACACACACACGAACGAAGGGACAGCTGAACTCAGCCTCGTTAGGGGGAAATGCAATCACAAGGGGCTTATCATACAGACAGAAAAAACACACAGACACACAAACCCCAACACTCTGAACCTGGTGCCCTCTCTCTGGCAGGCCATTGTATTGTGGGATTGTGCGGACAATCTCTTCATGAATGATTAAGCAGTGTATTTCTCGACCAAGTCTTTGATGATGAGTGTGTGTTTGATCATCAGGCGAGTGTGAAGCGCTCTCCGAGACTGCTTGCGATATGCGGGCGAGAGGAGGCGTATATATCTTTTTGTTTGTTTGTGGGCACTTTGATGTGTGTGATATACGTGGATGTTTGTGCGCTCCTGTGATGAGCCCCTGTTGATTGTGTCCCGCTCTTAACGAGGCTGCCTACAGCTGCCCCTGCTTGTGAGAAACTATTGTTGGGGCCCGCTCAATGGAGAGACGCTTGTTTGGGAAAAGGTTGCAAAGTCATGGGAAAAGAGAGCTTTGTCTCGGCGGGGTCGCGAGGGAGTGAATCACGAGCGGACGTGTTTATGGCTTAACACACACAGCTGCGGCGAACACACACGCGCACGTACGCACAGATGAAGAAATGGACGCTTGAGAATGCACAGAGGAAACCTAAGAAACCATTTTTTTTTGGTCAAAGACACAAAACACGAACAATTCATAGTTTAACTCGCACAAGGCAAATAAACACAGCTGCTTTACACACAATCGTGGACACATAGACACACGTCCCACATGCATGCTATCACAAGGCCTCTTATCTCACAAACTGTGTACTGGTAAACTCTTAGGGGAAAGGGAGTGTGTGTGTGTGTGTGTGTGTGTGTGTGTGTGTGTGTGTGTGTGTGCGTGTGTGTGTGTGTGTGTGTATGTGTGTGTGTGTGTGTTCCCTCTTGGACAGGGTGTCTCTTTATGATACAAAGCCTGGCTTTCTCAGCTCAAAATTCAGTGTCATCTGCTTTTACAAAGGCCTGGGCTATTCGTTCCAAGCCACCTGGACCAACATAGAGGCTCCAGTGTAGCAGCCAAAAGGACAATACCTCCATTTTTTAGTGTTACTTATATACCCACCCTTTTTTCTCTGAAGCCTAAGACACAGACTCACATTCAAATGGACGTTTAAGATAATTAACTCTTCAGATGTATTTTTGCTATACAAGGTTATCATCATTTCCTTATATTTCCTGGTGACAGGAATTCCTCCTGTGGATGTCAGGTGATTGATAAAAAGCAAAGAGGGCATAATGCTTCCTTTCACTGGAAGATAAAAAAAGAACTGATTTATGAATTGCAAAGGTAGGATGAGGACAGGTAGCCAAAGATATGTGAGTCAACTTCCTAATGGCCAAAACCAATACTTTTACTCGGGATTACATTGTGTTATCATTCTAAAATTGTATTTGCAATTTAGCAAAACAATAGAAATGATTCACTTCTGTTTTGAGTGACTTCTCTGGATTTATACAACACACATAAAAGAAATGTAAACTTGCCAATCCACTATATAATAAAGACTTAAAACGAACATACTGTTCTAGTTCTGATTTTCCAAGCAGACTGACCACTTTCAAGTGATTGCACAGGGTGTGTGTGTGTGTGTGTGTGTGTGTGTGTGTGTGTGTGTGTGTGTGTGTGTGTGTGTGTGTGTGTGTGTGTGTGTGTGTGTGTGTGTGTGTGTGTGTGTGTGTGTGTGTGTGTGTGTGTGTGTGTGTGTGTGTGTGTGTGTGTGTGTGTGTGTGTGTGTGTGTGTGTTAGTGGAGGAGGGGCTAGTATCAGTCAACACTGATTCAGGCCCCAAATGCTGATGGCTGAGCAAAGAATCTGCAACAATCACAATCACAGAGTTGCCTTTGTGGGCGCATCCACACAAACACTTGAAAAAATACATTTGGCTGATACACACATGGATTGGACACACACACTATACACATACACACAGAAACCAGGCCTCACCTGGATTTGTTGCTGCAGGAGGTTGATTTTGTGTTGCTGCTGCAGAAGCTGCTGCTGTTGCCGGGCAATCTGAGGAGGGAGAACACAACAGATTATTTGAATGTATATATGCAGTGTGTTAGTGTGGGAGTGTGTGCACGTGTTGTGAGTGTGTGTGCGGGGCCTCTGGGAGATGCGACACATCTGCAGGTCTCTGAGGCCCCAGTTGCACGACAGAGGGTCGATGCCCTGGCATGAAATATTAAAGAGCTCCTCTCGTGTCGAGCTCACAGCCAAGTGGACAACACTGTCACACCGACACACTCACTGACATGAGCATTGCTGATGTCCATTTTTTCAATCAATTTGGAGAAATCTTCTTACTTTCACACATTTATTTTCCGTTGCTTGTGATGACATTTCAGTTACTGGAATAAAATAAATATATATTTTGCACTGTAACTCTCCAGTGGCTTGTAGAGGGGAATGGAATGGCAGGAATAGAGTATCCACATACTGTACCTTCATGTCCAGCTAGAACCGTTACACACTTGTAGGGAAGTTAGCCAAGGGCACTGTAAGGCATTGTGTTTGTCACAGGTGATTTGTCCTTACAGCTGTGTTTCTGTGTCTATGTGCGTATTCTCTTTGTAAACCCGAGCTTTCCAGAAGCCATGAAGTACTACAAAGAGGGAAACCCTTCTCTATGCAAATACCTGGCAGACAAGCCTGGGAGCTTGGAGTGTGTGTGTAAGTGTGTGTCTGCACTGCATCCGCTCCAACGCTACGTAGCCTCAGCTTATTCCTGTGCAATGTCCCTGTGTTGAAGCTGCCAAAGGCGCATGTCTCTGGCTGCTCGAACACTATACAGTATAATGTGTGTGTGTGTGTGTGTGTGTGTGTGTGTGTGTGTGTGTGTGTGTGTGTGTGTGTGTGTGTGTGTGTGTGTGTGTGTGTGTGTGTGTGTGTGTGTGTGTGTGTGTGTGTGTGTGTGTGTGTGTGTGTGTGTGTGTGTGTGTGTGTGTGTGTGTGTGTGTATAGAGGAAGAAAAGTCCTGTGCCATTTGCTGCTTTTCCACCACACCTTTCAGCCTAGAGTAAGATCTGTGTGAGGATTGTTGATGACCATTTGTGATCAATATAAGTGTATCCGCATATAATGGTGCGTGCGTGTGTGTGTAAAACTTGTGACTCCGAATCAGCAGCCAATCCTGTGCTTTTGTTGACTGTTTACTGACTTTTTGTGTAATCATGTGGGGTAGAAGATAAGTCATTTTAGTTGTTTTTTTTTATCTTAACTAGTAAGGGTTTTATTTGGCAGCATAGGCGTACAGTATCCAGCCCTTCTCACTCAGCGAGCTCTGTACCTGGTCCTGCTGCTGCTTGGCCAGCTCCATCTGCTGCCTCTGCTTCTCCATCTGCGAGGTGGCCAGCTTCTTCTGCTCCTCGTGGGCCGCCAGGAGCTGCTCCCTCAGGCTGCTCAACTGGCCAATCATGCCCATGAGTTGGCGCTCTTTCTCCGCCAGGCTGTCCGCAGTACCTACACGGTGAGAGAGAAGGGGTGGGGAGAGAGAAAGGTCGAAGGTGAGATATAATCCCTTTGAAGAAAAGTGTTTTACATCATTGCTGATCACAGATATAATGGTTGTCAGTAATTATAACTTCTTCTATAAAGATGTATAAGATGTTTTTGCAACAGGAGCAAAGATGTCATGATGTGTTCCTCTTCTTTGAGAGATTTTCATGGCTATCCGTAGGACATAAAGGATTGTGGGGGTGAGGTTAGAGGTCAGAGGCATGAAGGAGAGAAAGGAGGAGGAAGGAACAACAGAGCAGTGTAAAGCTATCCTTGGCTTGTTGCTCAACTTAATATATGACTGGTTAGGGGCTTTGGACGGTAGAAGAGGGCACGTCAACGGAAGGCACCGTTAGCAAAGTGCGTGTGTGTGAGGAGTTGTAAAACCAGATGTTGACTTATTTTCCTGGGCAAAGGCCAGCAGTGATTACTCAAGCCACATCCATCACTGCCTTTATTGCCTTATTGGAATAAAGAAAATACATCTGGCTGAGGAAACGCGGATAAACAAAATGTGGTGGCAAAAATATTGCTAAATCTGAGCCAGATTGATATGTTCAACACACCTAATGAATCCAACGCCAGCTTTGAAAGTGTACATTTTGCTTAAAGTTTAAGTAGAATCTTAATTATTTGATTGACGTTGAACTAAGGTTAAATATAGGGATTGCCCTGTAGCTTTCAAGCTGTGTGTGTGTGTGTGTGTGTGTGTGTGTGTGTGTGTGTGTGTGTGTGTGTGTGTGTGTGTGTGTGTGTGTGTGTGTGTGTGTGTGTGTGTGTGTGTGTGTGTGTGTGTGTGTGTGTGTGTGTGTGTGTGTGTGTGTGTGTGTGTATAAAGAGAGAGGAAAGAAATGCGAGAAAGAGAGAAGGTGAGTGTGTCTGGTCTGTGTTTACCCTGCAGTCAGCCAACCTCCTGCTCACATTTAGCATGGCCTGACCTCTGACCTCTCAGATCCTGACATACCAGCTCCATTACACACACACACACACACACACACACACACACACACACACACACACACACACACACACACACACACACACACACACACACACACACACACACACACACACACACACACACACACACACACACACACACACACACACACACACACACACACACACACACACACACACACACACACACACACACAAGGCCTAAATCATTCAACAGGATGTAGTTAGAAAGAGGCACACTGAGGCACAATCAGTACGAGTGTGTGCGCCCATGTCTGGTCATATGTACCGATGTTTGCCTACATGCCTTTGTTGTGTGTGTGTGTGTGTGTGTGTGTGTGTGTGTGTGTGTGTGTGTGTGTGTGTGTGTGTGTGTGTGTGTGTGTGTGTGTGTGTGTGTGTGTGTGTGTGTGTGTGTGTGTGTGTGTGTGTGTGTGTGTGTGTGTGTGTGTGTGTGTGTGTTCGTATATGTGTGCTTGCATGTGTTGAATAGCACAATGCCCCATTGTTCTTCAGCTGCTACCTTTAACAGGGCCGCATTCCTGCGCCAGCCAAACCAGATGAGGAAGAGAGAAGGAGAGAAAGAGGGCGAAAGAGAGGAAGCAGGGATGAAAAGAAAGAGAAGCACTGGGGGGGATGAAAGGGGGAGAGAGGAGAGAGGGAAAGAAGGCGAGGAGCCCCGGCTGCTGACCTGCCCTTTGACCGCTCGGGAAGGTGAGAGCCATCCATTTGTCCTCCCTGTTGGTAGCCGCCGCCTCGCGCCACCCCCCAGCACCCACCCGCCTTCACTGCCCACCGACAAACCTCCCTCTCACTCCCCTTACTTCCCCCTGCACTCCATCCATCCGCCAACAATGAACAATAAAGGCAACTGTCGGGAGCACTGGCCGCTGGAAAAATAAACACGCCGCTGTCCTAACTCACAGACCCACCTTTGTAACGCCAGAAATGTGTGTGTGTGTGTGTGTGCGTGCTTTTGTGTGTGTGTGTATAGCCAAAGCTGACCAAGACAAGAAAGAGCCTTGTGTTAAAAACGTTAGCCTGTTCAAATGGGGGGTGAAGAGTGGGGAGGAAGGGCGCAAAAGGGAGGAAAAAAGGATAAGGGGGGTGGCAAAGGTGAAACGACGGATCAAAGGAGTCTTTCTTGTAGAGGTTTCTTATTGGGGTTAGCCCCCCTTAACACACTCACACACATCTAGGCACATGCACACATGCAAACACAGTAAAAGTGGGTACTCCTGTTCAAAACGGGGTGTAGGTGGAGGGACATTCCTGTGAGCGGCAGCCTGCATAGGTGTGTAAAAAAGACGGAGACAAGCAGTTGATTCTTTCCCTACAAGCTGCTCTCAATCCTCCTCTCAGCTGTGGATCTTTCATCAGTCAACCAAAGAGTATTTGCAGAAGAAAAAGGATCCAAGAAAACAACACGCTTCCTAACTGAGACGAGATTTAGAAACTTAACATTTCTGTGGTCGCCCCATAAATCAGCTGGCGTCCGCTTATTTCCTCAGCTGCTGCGAGGCTGGCAGGCCGATCGATAACTGGTTTCCTCCATCGGTTTACACACATTCCTCCTCAGGCACACTGCTGCTGCCCGGCTCACCTACAAACCTGTGGAGGCCACACCAACCCTCTCTTTTCTCTCACACACTCATGCTTGGCGTAATTAACCAATTTGTAACAATGTAATACTTGTCACTGTGTTCGCAGTGCTAATTAATGACCCCGGCTGCATTGATAACTCCCCCCGGGGGAAGAGATGGCTGAGGGGGGAGGGAAGTAAGGAGGGGAGGAGATGGAGAAGACATAGCATGATGGTGGAGGGGAGAAAAAGAGTGAGGGAAATATGAGGGGAGAAGGAGAGGCGACAGAAAGAGAGCAGTCTAGAATCTAGGAAGTATATTTACATGGCCATGATAACAGAATTAGTGTTAATAATCACAATAGGTTAAGATTAAGCTCATAAAATGAAGGTTTGATTAAAGCACTTACTACATGGTTAGCGGTTACCGTACTACAGTTTCGACATGAGACAAAAAGACATGAGAATATTTAAGCTGGATCATATAATAAAGCATCGTAGGTCTCTGGTTTAAATATTTACCCCTGTGTAACATCATTGCATTTTAATGAAGTGCTGAAACAAGCTGTATATAAAACTGCCGTGCAGTGTGACACTTTGCACACGGGGCAATTTGTTTAAGAAATGATCCCATCCTGTCACTCTCTACTGTCCCATGCCACACATCTCAGGGTTTGTATTCTAGTGCTATGAGTTCCATACTTGTGTGTGTTTGCTATGTGAACCACAGGAGGCCTTTTACCAATGCTGCTTCTCAATAAGGCAGACGGAGCGGGAGGCGAGGCTTAACATTACTTTGTTCCCCTACAAAAACTCCTCAATGGTATTCGATGGGGGGAGAAAAAGCCAAGGGATGCACTCTCAAATAAGAGCACACACGTACAAACTGGTGTTTGAATACTTGACTTCCTGTATATTTCTCTCTCTTCTTTAATCAATGCACACGTTCACTGTCGCAGACACACATCGTTATATAAGCACCGACTAGGACATACACATACATTCAACTGTACATGCACTTCCACTGCATACACACACACACACACACACACACACACACACACACACACACACACACACACACACACACACACACACACACACACACACACACACACACACACACACACACACACACACACACACGGTATTGCTCCCCAGCTGTTGGTGTGTGGTGCGCCAAGCGGGACGCCCCTACACAGAAATGTCAGCGCGGCGGGGAGCTGCGAAAAAGGGGGTTTGATCAATGGAGCCCCCCTCTCTACGGCCACGCCGCTCCGTGAGGCTCTTTGATTACATATTGCTTTGCTTCCTAATGAAGCTCAATTACTGGAGGAGAACGACAGCTTTGCCCTGGAGTTACAGGGAATAATAGCCAGACTCTTCCACCTCTCTCACATCTTTCTCTCTCTCTCTCTCTGGCTGACTCTTGCTCCTCCATATTCACAGCGTGGCTCTCTTCTTGTTTCACGTCCTGCCCTCTGTCCTTCTCTGTCTGTCTCGCTCCCGGATGTTAAGAAGGGTTGGAGTGGATAGAATGGGTGATTAACACCGAGATTAACGCAGAGCTGATGCACTAGCAGAGACATCATTGACATTTCGGTCAAACGCGGGACAAGGCGGCCAGCTCGCTTCAGTTCAGGGCAGCTCTGCTCATTTGTGTTCGATCAACTGCATTTAGTAAAAAAAATTAGGGCCAAAAAAGTAGATTTTCTTGTTTTCCGTTCCTGGTTTCCCATCATGCTTGTTGTAAACAGGGAGGATGATGTTGCGAGTTATCTGTGGGTTAACCTTTTCGGCTGCCATGATTTCTTTTTGCATTTTTGGTCACTTTGCACGATGAAAAGTCAAGTAGCATTAGCTGCTAGCAGTTCTGCACTGTAACTATTGATTCAGAAAACAACAACCTAAATACCTTTTGATTCTGCAACAAAATAGGTTTTTAGTATTAATGATCCTCGGAGGTGCATCTTATTAAGTTGAAAGGATTAATTCAATTCTGCTCACTAAAGTTTAGTTCTGTCATTATTCAGTGGTACCATACCTTTAATCTCTCCGATGTGCCCTGAGCCCATGGCCAAAAGTTTATCCTTCCAGTCCTTTGACAACAGCCTCTCAATGCTGGGGGCCTCTGTTTAGGGTGGGGGAGGGTGGGGGTAGAGGAAAGAGAGAGAGAGGGATTCAGTTGGCTGGCCAACATGACAATAAAGCTCATTTAAAGTCCATTTGCTGTAATAAAGGCAGCGGCAGCTCAGCCTAATGGCCGCATCAGCAGGAGAGAGAGGGAGAGAAAGGTGGAAAGGGAGAAGCTGATAATCGAAAGAGAGGAAATCTGAAGAACAAAAACAAGTGAGCAAAAGGGAAAAGAGCGAGAGAGGCAACGCAAGATAAAGAGAGAGACAAGTGGGGGAGAGAGGGAGCGAAAGAGAGAGGCTTTTTCCCTCTCACCTGCTGCTAGAGAATCATTAGCCCTGTGGGCCCTGAGACAAAGAGGGCCTTAATGCACCCGCCACAATGGACACATTATCAGCCAGCGCTTTGTTTTCAACACACACTCCACAGACCCTTACACACACACACACACACACACACACACACACACACACACATGTGCACACACATCCACAGGATCACTAATTACAATCCTAACTATGGTCACACACACACACACACACACACAGACACACACACACACACACACACACACACACACACACACACACACACACACACACACACACACACACACAGTGGGGGAAGTGGAAATGTCACACATGACAGCATACACATGCAGAGATTCAACCCTACATGTGTGCATATACATGCACTAAAAGCGATCACACACATGCATGTGCGCGTACTGACATCACCCTGTCGACTGTTATTGCCATGAACAAAGGGGAGTGAAGGAAATGAAGGGAGACTGGAAGTGTGAAGGAGAGAGAGGAGTCTATTTACTGGGAGCCATCTGCACTTGGGATGTGAGGCCTTGCTAAGGAAAGAGGTTTTACACTTTGAGTGGGGAGATTAACCCTATCAGCCAACGCAAACACACACACACATGAATGCACAGACAGCGGCAAAACACACAGCCACATGCATGAACAACATATACACTTGAATGCGCTTTATAGCTGCACACACAGATGCACACACACTGGCAACTGCTGATGGCAGGCCAAAAGTTTGTTTGTCCCCGGATTATTTTTTTCTTCCATAATGACAACACTGATTTAAGTAAAAAGGAAGTCTTAATCTCACTGGTATGAGACAGCTTGCACACACACTAATGCTTTCCAGAGAGACAGGGAGATGTCCGGTGTGTTGAGCTCAACAGCTTAGCTCGTTTTCTCCACTAAGTGAGACATGAGCACACACACAGACACCACACTCAACAACAACGTCTAAGTACTTTTACCCATCATTCAAGCACACACTTCTTTCTTTTCTTTCCATCACTCTATGTTTTCTCCCTGCAACGGAGTGAATGTGACGAGGATGAGAAACCACCTGGAGACTTTTAAAGGATTTATAATGACACATGATCACACACAAACAAGGACGCATGCTAGAGATCATAGACTGCTCACAAACACAGAAGGCACTGCAGCGTGTCCTACATACTGTACCTTGGTGTGTGTGTGTGCGTGCGGGCGGGCGTGCGTGTGTGTGTGTGTGCGTGCGTGTGTGTATGCGTGCGTGTGTGTGTGTGTGTGCGTGCGTGTGTGTGTGCGCGCCTGCAGCCTCCCCAGAGGCCTGAATCAGGTCCTTTACTCTGGCTTCAAGACTACAGCACTGCCGCTCCATTGATTACAGCGGCCACACATTCAGAAACACACACACACACACACACACACACACACACACACACACACACACACACACACACACACACACACACACACACACACACACACACACACACACACACACACACACACACACACACACACACACACACACACACACACACACACACACACACACACACACACACACGTTGTGAAGACTCAACGGCACACCCTTTCTATTTCTCATCCCTCGTTCTTGCCTTTGCAAATCCCTCCAGCGTCCTTGGACTCTGACTGGTGTGTCCTTGTGTTTTTGACGCTGCCACTCAGCCAGTTAGCTTGCGCTGATGTGCCCTAGTGCTTTCTGTCAGAAGCCCCTGTAGCCTTCAGGGAACGGGTTAGCGGTGGGGTGAGAGTGGGAGGCGGACTGAGAAAGAAGCTGTTGTAAAAACAGGCAGTAAGGAACGAAACATGCGTAGAGAGGAAGAAAGAGTGTCCTCCTGTGCCCCCCCCCCCCCTTCCTCGCCGACAGCTGTCTCACCATCACCCCAACAGGTGCTATTAGCCCCTGGCGCTCCCCCTCTCTCCCCCTCTCCCTGCAGCCCCCTCTCCCTCAACAATGACAGAGGCTTTTAAGCCAAAGAGCTTTGACAAGTGAGAGGGAACAACAAATGGCAGTGTCGCCTGTTCTCTTTCCATTGCACTCCCTCTGTCTCCATCTCCTAGTTATTATTTTTATTTATTAACAGGGCTGCAGTTATTGTCCCCAGTGACAGGCCGGGGCCACTTTAACTATTAATAAAAGCCAAGAGGCTTTCTCATTGTGCGGCGGATGGCAAAATGGGAGGAAATGGGCAAGAGGAGTGGAGGAGAGAGAGAAGAAGAGTTGGCATGCTGCAGCTTTTAGTGAGATGTTGATTGATGTGGTGAACACTATGAGAAATTCACCATGATACACGCACACGCACACACACACACACACACACACACACACACACACACACACACACACACACACACACACACACACACACACACACGCTTGTGCAGCCAACAATAGATCTGCTTGGACCTCCTCAACCATGACCCCGCAAACATGTCGAACCCTCTCTTGCACATTATCTCCTCATTGTGGTTGTTTTTCAGCATTATTTGTTATGAAATATGGTCACCAATAACTGACTAAACTAAAACAACTCTTTGCACTTCTCTTACATGCAAAGCTTTAAGTCCAGTAGATGGAAATGCACCTGATATTATGTTCTGCAATTTTTCATGAGCTTTTACTAAATGTGCATGACAGTTGGATGACATAGCAAATGTCTACTCCTGGAAAAAAAGGCCAACAAAAAGGAGGACAGCAAAACGCTTTCCATGAAGATCAGAGTACCTACTCCCTGTTCTTCTGACGTACAGTGTGTGTGTGTGTGTGTGTGTGTGTGTGTGTGTGTGTGTGTGTGTGTGTGTGTGTGTGTGTGTGTGTGTGTGTGTGTGTGTGTGTGTGTGTGTGTGTGTGTGTGTGTGTGTGTGTGTGTGTGTGTGTGTGTGTGTGTGTGTGTGTGTGTGTGTGTGTGTGTGTGTGTGTGTGAGGTAAGCGGGTGGAGCTGGGTGCCCACGCAGGGGTGTAGGCCGGATATGTGCAAGTTGGAAGCTAAGGGAAAGGGAGTACACACGCCCCCCCAAGACAAAAAAGAAGGGGTGATGATACATGTATTCATTCATTCATTTATATTCTGTATCAGCTTGCTCCAGCTCCCTATTAAAGTTATATGATGTTTACACAGGATTAAAAATGTAAACGCAATATTAACATCAACTTGGAAACTTTTACAATAATAGTTTTGACCATCTGCACTTCAATCACGCTTGTTATATTTGACAACAAAAAGCGCATTAATTCATCTGAGGGTGAGATTCCCATTTCGATCCCGCACGGCGGCAAGGGGGATTCTGGGAAAAGCAGAGGGGGAGAAACGCTGACAATAACTCTGGAATCGTCGGCTATTATCTTGGCTCATTGGCTCAAACGGAGTCAAGCTGCTGCCCTGCAGCCGAGCCAGAACAACCCCGTCCACCTGCCGAGAGAGGAACTGTGTGTGTGTGTGTGTGTGTGTGTGTATGGTGTGTGTGTGTATGGTGTGTGTGTGTATTAAAGTGAGCCCCCATCAGGCTTTTGGATCCACAGTAAGCTTTTGGTTGAGAAGCTGCTGGAGAGAGAAGGGGAGAGAGAGGAGAGGTGGGAGGAGACAACTTCAGTCCAGCTCGCCCCGACCAACCTCACAAACAATACCGTCTCTCTCTCTTTCTCTCTCTCTCTCACACTCACTTTCTATTTTTCACTCAGACGTTTTGCCCTGAGTCACCACAAGCGGCCAGCTCTATTTTTCCTATTATCTCATATTTGTGAAGCCTGGAGACCTTTAGAGGAGAAGGGAGGGAGGCTTGTGGAAAGAGAGGGAAAGAGAGCGAGCTCGGGCCCTCGGGTGCACAACAAAGGGGCCTCTGTGCCAGCGCCAGGCCCAGCCGGGCTCAGAGGAGGGTGGAGGATGAAGGAGGAGAACCAAGACGAAGAGGGAGGAGGGGGAGGGCCCACAGGAAAGCGCCCTGGCTTGAGACCCGTGGCCGGCCCTTATATCCCGAAAAACAGGCTCCACATTGACTCGGGCCTTGGCAGCTATGGGGAGCGCTGGAACTGCCCCCCCCCCACCCCTTCCTTCTTAGTCCTCCTCCCTCCTAAACTGGGCAGGGGTCAGCGTTGAATAAGCAATTATACAAGCACTGGTGGAGTTTGTCTAAGACTGCCACCCTGAACACTGAAGTATTGAGATGGAGGGAAGAAGTAACAGAGAGAGATGGAGGGGGGGATGTGTGGTGACTTCTGTGCTGAAAACTCTTTTGCCGGCAGCCATGGTGGAGACGGAAAGAAAAGAGCATGCTTACATGTGATCCAAATATTAGATTATACCAGTCATGTAAACATCCTAAGCAGGTATCTTAACTGCATTACAGTCAAAAAGTGATAGGAATGGTCTCACTGTAAACCATATACACTAATGGAGAAGTTATTCTGAACCAGCAACACTTTCACTGTTGACTCTTAATCTGGGTATTCCGATTCCAACCCCAGTCCTCCGCATGGGCTGCCAGCTCTACTACGGCAGCCCAAAACAGCTACTTAAATAATTAACACTTACTTTAGTTTAAAAAAACTAGTAGTAACTATTTAAATAATATTAGGTAATTTGAGTCTTTCAGTACTAAGATGTTACAACCGGCTCTTTGACACTATGGAGATGTTCAAAGGGACTTCCAAAGAGATAAAACAGATGAATTCTGAATACAACTCCTCACTTATTTACTCCCTCTTGATACTGAAGCTTTTGATTTTTAGTCAGGCTATTCCCCCCCCTGCGCTGAAGGCACTAACATACTGCATTACGAAATGATGATGTTGATATTTTGATGATCAATTCATGTCTGGTTGTGCTGGGCCATGTGTCTGGACACATTTTTCATCGATTCCTTCTAAAGACAGTCCAATGGTTTCCAAAGCGAGAGGGGGGCCGTGCCAAGATTATGTGCAGTCTCTTGTCAAAAAACACTGTGTGGTGGCTTGAGAGTGGAGAATGAGATAGAGAGGGAGATGTATCAAAAAGCTTTTTGTCCAAGCCCACCTCGCACCAACACCTCCGCAAGGTTAGCTGCTAACAGTACCAATTACAGGCTTGTTGTTGGGGAGAACAGCGCTTGGCAACAGTTGCCGCGGTGGCCATGCCTCTGTGTAAACACCAAAATCCCTCTCCTCCTCCTCCTTCTTCTCCTCCTTACTTTCCAGCCCCCTCCCAGTGATCCCCATGTCCCAGAGTAGCAGTGGAGTAAAAAAGAATGTATGTGTGTGTGTGTGTGTGTGTGTGTGTGTGTGTGTGTGTGTGTGTGTGTGTGTGTGTGTGTGTGTGTGTGTGTGTGTGTGTGTGTGTGTGTGTGTGTGTGTGTGTGTGTGTGTGTGTGTGTGTGTGTGTGTGTGTGTGTGTGTGTGTGTGTGTGTGTGTGTGTGTGTGTGTGTGTGTGTGTGTGTGTGTGTTAGACTCCCTGGTCGGTCTCAGCATCCACAGCGACTTTTAATTCAGAAGCTGCTCCAACATTATTTATTAATATACACACACACACACACACACACACACACACACACACACACACACACACACACACACACACACACACACACACACACACACACACACACACACACACACACACACACACACACACACACACACACGGAGCTCCATGACACCAACTTCTTAGAGTTAAGAGACTGTTTCTCACCGTGCTAAGTCAGTTTTTGGGTGAAGCAACAAGGGACATATGGTGCTCCACTAACGTACTCTGACAATCACAGACGCGTCTCTAAACACGTTTTGGGGCGACACACCTGTTAACAGAAAATCGCACACACACAATATCATCTGCCAAAACACCCTAAGACAAACCAGACAGAGGGCTTCATTTGTGTCCTTTAAAAGCAAGATGAAGTTTTCTGAACAACAAAAACTAAAAAAGGACAAATTAGCTCCTTTTCCTCTTCTCATGTAAATGTGAGGCCAATCTGCTGACAAAAATATAAAAAAAGACATTTAGCTAACAAAACAACAGATGTAGAGGGATAATTTTTTCCAGTCTAATATTAGGAAATCTATGGATGTATAGCAACATGTTTCCAGTTCTATTCTAAGAATAGGCCACAACACATAAAGCAAACATTTACAAGGGTGTCAGTCAACAATTTAATAAATTGAAAATCCATTTATCTGAATACAGAGTTCTGCCCTTCACTCCACTGCCTTTCCCTAACAGATGGTGTTGTGGGTGCTTATGTCCTCAGCCAATTTTTACACTGGCATGAAATCTCAGCGAGCCAGATCCACACACTGGCAGTCAGAAATAGCAGCGGAGAGGGCGCGACATTGTGAAAGAACGACGAAGGGCAAAATCTGGAGCGACATTCGAGAAAGTCGCCGAAAAACTTTCCTTGTTGTTTCATTCGCTTGTGTGCTGTTTGTGTGCTGTGTTTTTCTTTCCTTTTCTTCTCCCACCCTCCTCCTCTGCATGTTGATTTTGTGCCGAGCTGGAGAAATTAGCGATGCTATCTTAATGTAGTGTTTTAGTGGGAGACAGAGAAGCAGTTCATTTCACACACTCGGACACATACACACCCTCTTTTTCCCAATTGCCTCTGTGAACTCCATTATCATTAAATGGTGTTTGATAGCATCTAGACATTTGAATCCGCGGCGGACTAATTCAGCTCGGCCCCTGATAACCGCTGCCACTGCACCTTATTAGGGACAAGCTATGGGACCGAACACTGATCCCATTTTCATTTTACTGCCTCATACTTTACAGGCTGAAGAGACCAAGTGTCAACCATGGTACTGATAACCACCACATACTGCCCGCTAATTGCCTGGTTAACAAACACAGCTTCATGAGAGACTCTTCAATAGATAATAGAGGGTTCACACGCAACAATGGGTCATGATGTATTTAAAACTCAATGTATTCACTGAGGATCCTTTGAAAAGCTGCAAGCTACAAGTCCTTTGTATCCTTGTCCTGCTGTCAGGTGCAAACCTTGCATCTCCTGAATGTAAAGTAAGATAACCACATTTTACCTGTAAGGTTTCTAGACTTTTTTTTAAAGGTTTCAAAAATGATTTTAGGCTGTTGAATACGCGCAAGTCAAAAAGTTTCCAAAAACAAGAGATACGTAATGCATAAAGGATCACTTCATTCGATTTCACCCAAAATATTTGTGTTAATTGCAGATCTAAATGTATTTTACAGAATCATGAAGTCATAGAAAAATCTGATTTATATCAGTTGCCTGTGAATCACCTAACAACGCTAGTTCGCATCTGCAAATTCTGCTTTCTCCACCTGACATCAGAGTGAGGAGAGGGTTAAATACTCAGGGCCGGCACTCTTTTAATGCGCGCGTATCCCTCCCTGTCAAAAGCATCCTGTTGAAGTAGGCCAAGGCATGTGTATCGGTGTGTATCTGTGTGTGTGTAAGTGTGTCGTACACAGAGGCTCAGGCTGCTGTAATGGAAAATGACACTTGCAATCTGTCTCGTGGCAATAACCCCTCTTCAGTGCTCTTGTCTCTACTCCACACACACACACACAACCACGCACACATGCACACACACACTCACTCTGTCACTGCAGCAGCCCCCGGGCCGTCCTTGTCACTGCACAGCTTTATTGCATCACTTTAACGTGACAACAAAAGAAGACATTGTGTATTGGGCCTGCCGTGTACAGGAGGGGAACGGACCCACGCATCAACTACGACAGAGACAGAGACACACACACACACACACACACACACACACACACACACACACACACACACACACACACACACACACACACACACACACACACACACACACACACACACACACACACACACACACAAATAGTGCCGCGTTTTCTCTTGTGAGTCGTGACATTTTTCGTCTGCCTGTCAAAGCGATGACAGAAAGACAGACAGAACAGCAAGGCACTCCTGACATACTAATGTGGCTTTGCATGTTGGGAGCTCATTCAAACACAGCTGAGTTACGACTTTACCTTGCCTTCCTTGCGCTGTGTGTGTGTGTGTGTGTGTGTGTGTGTGTGTGTGTGTGTGTGTGTGTGTGTGTGTGTGTGTGTGTGTGTGTGTGTGTGTGTGTGTGTGTGTGTGTGTGTGTGTGTGTGTGTGTGTGTGTGTGTGTGTGTGTGTGTGTGTGTGTGTGTGTGTGTGTGTGTGTGTGTGTGTGTGTGTGTGTGTGTGTGTGTGTGTGTGTGTGTGTGTGTGTGTGTGTGTGTGATGGGTAAAGACTGTTATTTCTGATGCTATCATAGTGTTGGCCCCGTGTTGGCCGTTTGATTGACAGTTGGCTTGGCTTTAGAGTGGCTCTGCTTTGCCGGACGGCGGAGGCGGGATCCACCTATTCTAGTTAACGCGGACGCTGTTGACAAGCACAAACAGACGCACATGCACACACGTCTGCCTCTGTTTATGTGTCTGTTTGAATCTTAATATTCGTCTCTGTCTCTCTCTGTGTTTCTTCATAGTGTGTGAATGTTTGTTCCATCTGTGCGTTGATCGGCCTGAGACAGAGCGCGTTGTAAAGCCTTAAGAATAGCCCACATTGTCCTGTGTGCTGCTCAAAGAAAGGGCGACAGGCATGTGAGAACCATTCGACCAATAGCAACAACAATCCTAACAGCACTGGAATGCTCTGCTGACTAGCATGTGTGTGTGTTAGTGTGTATGGAGCCTAAATGGTTGGAGCCTTACGAGTCACTGTGCTCCAATTATTCGCTCACGTCGACACCCCCCCCCTCCCTGTAAATATTTTCCTACTTCCAAATTCTCCTAGCAAGATAACATCATTGTTTGCTGTTGAAAAAAAGTTTGATTGGTTTATTAGATTTGCCTCCTCAATAAAGGCTGATGCTGGTGATTAGGTCAGATTTAGATCACTTAGCCATCTGTGGTTTAACAAAAAAGGGTAGAACTCAGACAAATGAAAGGACAACGACAGCGTTGGTGCTATTGAATTAGATCATGGGAAATGTAGGCTTGAATGTTTTCTGTACTGGGGAATTCAAGTTCAGCTATCTACTGTTGCTGCTTCTATTTGTAAAACTCTCTCTTGTGATTTCCTGACCGTTTTCTACAATTATTATTGTGTGCCATTTTAATCAACTGTCTTTTTTAATTAACGATTGCGCCAATTTGAACATTTGGGATCTCATACTTGTGCCTGACGTTGTGTCAATTACAAGCCTTTTTTAAAGATGCCTTTTCTGATTGTGTTTCTCTTCAATGTGCTCTTCTGGGTAAATTCAAGATATGGCTTTAACTCAGATTGAATAGCTTGAATCTAATTTCTCAAGTCAAAACACTAATTCAACTATAGATGCTAACACCATTAGTTTGTTTATGTTTATCAAATCAGTCCTGTTTTTTATCTGATCTTTCATATATTTATCAAAACAAGTTAACTGTCTATTCAATTACACTAATATTGACTTTATTTATGTTATTATCATACAATGTTTGACCTTAACCACCTTTCAGACACAGTTTTCTCAATCATCAGTACTTTGTTTCTTTCTTAACATTCCTGTCTGTGTTTGACCCCTCCTCCTCCTCCCCCCACCATTCCTCCGACAAGACACCCATGACTCTGTGAGTGGGCTAATTGTTTTAACAATATTTGGCTCAGAAGAGACTGGAGACTACAGTCGGTATGATAACCTTGGCCATAAACTCGTTAGTGTAATTAAACGAACCAACAAAACGGACGGGGAGGGCGTGATCTAAACTGGGGCTCAATCCAGTACGGTTTAGGGCTAGGAATCCAGCGTTCGCCTGTGTTTTCATGTAGTAAACTGATACCGGTGGGTGGGGGCAGGGTGGGCTAGACAGAGCGCTCAATGTTAGAGAGTGCGTTGGGTGTGTGTGTGCGTCTGGGTTTAAGAGTGTGTCAGACAAACAGACACGACCTGACAAACAAGTGTCCAGTGTCTCAGTGTGGACGGCTCCTTGAACGAGCATCACAAGACTGTCTAGTGTGAAGCTTGCAAACAAACATGAGTCCAATTTGTGCGAGGGAGAGAAAAAGTGTGTTAGTGGAAGAGAGCGATCAAAAATCTGCCAGAAGGAGAAGATGGATAGTGAAATGCTTCCCTCAATACTTTAGTCTATGGATGTGTTTGCGCATAAAATGGACTTATATAATAACATCAACCTTTTCGAAGCCCACTACTGACCATCTGACACGCACATACAGACAGGAAATCCATCCACATCTGACGGAGCCTTAAATAGCACCGTTACACACCACTAACACCCTGCTGATCATTGATATTCACAGCTAATCATTATTTTCACATTCTAAATTTAAGCGACCAAGAAAGGGCTGCAAGCGTAGGAAGGGAGTCCGTGCCAAAAAAATGGTGACGCACCCAGACGCAGTGATGTATAAGGCCAAAGTGTTATGGTAACGCTTTAAAATGCAGCAAAGAGGGATGAGGAATGTACGGAGGGATGGATGTTTTGGAGAAAAGAAAGGAACAAGTGAGTGTGAGGGACAGGGGGAGGGAGTGAGGGAGAGTGAAGGTGGAGAGGTAGGAATCATGTGTTGCCTTAGGAATGGAGAGTTTCTCCAACTGCAAACACAGTTACGGGCCAAGCTAAAACAAACGAGCCTTATTGAAGGTTTACTCACGGAATACAGGAGCAAATCCATCATTCAGCGGGGAACTTCATTCCAACAACAAGGCCAATTTAAATAATGGACTCAAAGGGAACTTACAGTGACTTTGACTATGCATTAATGATCTCTGTAGTATCATGTCACGATGTCCTCTTAAACCCACTGACTGTGATGTTTTGGAGAGAGTACAGAAACACACACCTGGGTTACAGACTGGCGTACAGCAGCTGATTTGCTTTGTCGGTTATTACAATGAGCCAAGAGTCCTTGTGTGTGTGCCCATGTCACTTTGTGTGTGCACGCTTACATCTGAGAGTGCGTGTGTGTGTGTGTGTGTGTGTGTGTGTGTGTGTGTGTGTGTGTGTGTGTGTGTGTGTGTGTGTGTGTGTGTGTGTGTGTGTGTGTGTGTGTGTGTGTGTGTGTGTGTGTGTGTGTGTGTGTGTGTGTGTGTGTGTGTGTGTGTGTGTGTGTGTGTGTGTGTGTGTGTGTGTGTGTGTGTGTGTGTGTGTGTGTGTGTGTGTGTGTGTGTGTGTGTGTGTGTGTGTGTAGGTGACAGCTCCAGCCCCCAAACTGACTGGCATCTGGCGGTGGCAGTTGTTTTAACAGCTGAGCTGACAGCATTAATCCGAACGCACCCAAATCAAAAGGAGACAACACCTGTTCACTGCTCCTGAGCCCAGCCGAGGAAGAGATGAGAGAGGGAGGGAGGGAGGGAGAGAGACGAAGTATGAATGGAGGCAGGGAGTGAAAGAGATGGAGGGGGAGTGATTAGAAGCAGGTGGAGAGAGTGACGGGGACAAAAGGAGGTAGGAGGAGAAGGATCGACGGAGGGTGGCAGAGAAGAGAAACAGAAGCGATGATAGGGAAAGGATGAACAAGCAAGGGATGAGGGGGGGAAGAGAGAGAAGAGGGAAGGATGAGGTCGAGAAAAGGATGAGAAGTGGTGGAGTGGTGGTGGTGGGGGGCGATGAGAGCGGGCATGCTGCCAGGCAACACACACACAACACTCTTTCCCCTGAGCGAAGCGGAAAGGGGCAGTGGGCCAAACAAGGAGGGAGGGGTGAAAATAGAGAGAAGGGGAGGGGAGATGTGAATGGATGGATAGAGGGATCCCACAGGGAGGGAGGGGAGGAGGGGGGAGAAGGACGGCTGGAGAGAGGGAGGATGGGGGGGAGCAGACAGACAGTGAAGTACAGCAGCGATCCATCCAGAGGAGTATCACAGCTTCAACATGAGTGGCTGCTGATGGCTGAGCAGCAGTGAAGGAAAAATAATGTGGCTGGGGTGAGGTGGGGGTTGGGGTTGAGGGGTTGCGGATGCTTGTCTCCCAACATCTGGCTCAAATAAGGCCGGGTAGGGCTGTGGGCTCGGGGTCGCGACCCCTGAGGCTTACAACGCAGACAGCACCACTTCATCTGAGGGACCCGCCCTCTGACCGGCAGACCAGGGGTTAATTAACGTGGCCCCGGTGGCTTCAAACACTGACACAGTGACTGCTGAAGGACCGGCAAGCTTGCTGATGCATTGTGGGACAGGCTAGCTGACAAATTGAAAGACCGAGCTGACTGACTTGTTGCTCGCTGACTGAAGTGCGACAAAACAGTATGCACACCACCTTGATATCTGTTGCAGAAGAGGAGGTGGAAACAGTTAGGGTGGCCCGTGGGTGGAGATTACGTGGATTGTTGGCATGAGTCCCCCTCGAGATCCCTGAATATGCGGCTTCCTCGTCAGGTCAACCAGGCCGGCGTGTTCGTCACCACTTGTTGGCGACACGCTGTATATGAGTGGTTTTACTGCCATATGTGCAGAAGATCTAACGTGAGCGACGCGGGGGTACGCACCAATCCGACGCCTCCACTCAGACTGTTAAAGCCCTTTTACATCCATGTCAGGCCTTAAATCCTGCACTGGACACTGCTGACATGGAGGATCGGGGGCTGCAGCTCGGATGCTTTCACATGTTGTGTTGGAGCTGAGATGTTAAATTGCGCTAAGCAGATTGTGCTACTTTGCACACAAGCCTACATGGGATTATACAGAGGGAACCGTGTGTAGTCTCTGTCACACACACATATGAACATGCAGTATGACGCCGAGATGCACACACATATGGACTGAGTCTTTAGCAAAAACAGCCTAAGAGCTCTAACACTTATTTACAGTCTATTTAAAGTACATCATAGCCTACAGTAAGCTTAAATGCTGCCATGACGGTGCACCTACAGTATAGGACCTGTTTTAAATAGGTCACATAAACATAAGTGAACGTGTGTATATGCTATAAACATACTGTTAATGATCATATGCATCACAAAAGTCACTTTAATCTAAAGAAATGTGTGTGAATATGATCATCTGTTTCACCGAGTTAGCATATGTTTTACTGAGCTATTATACATCTTGCATTGGTTTCAGGTTCCCCTGTGTATATTGATTCATGGCACAAACATTTAAGGAAGTGTTAAGAAATGCTCTACAGGTTACAGTTTAATAATCTCCTAGGTTTTTAAGAATGCTGTCATTTTGTCCTCTTGTACTCTGCTGTTGGTAGAATAGGTAATTACGTGTGTTCCCCCCCCCCCCCCCCCCCCCGAGAAATTACCAACTGTTTCACAAGTCAACACAGCTCAGTAAAATCTGACTTTTATTTTCCCTACTACTAACAACTAAAATATATAGTCCTAGGAAACTTCAGAATAAAATATAGACTTTTAAAATAAAGCGTTACCAATTGTTTTAATTTAACCTGTGATAAAAAGTCCCGTACTGTAAGGCATAAATGATGAGCACTTCCACCTATTTAGAGCTTTATTTAAAGTGAACTTTGAAGTTCCTCCCACATAATATTTGGATGTTCTTTAGATGTTTTGGAAGTGATAGCTTTTCATATTTTTCTGTGGCACAATGTCAAAATACGTTTAATTCCAAAATGCAGCATCCACCTACTCACAAAGTAACTGCTGGTTTGTCAGTGAACTCTAATGGAAGTTATCGACTAACTTGACAATTCTCCTTATTAAGTGAAAGTGCTTGAGGCTACAGTCGTCTGGCCTTTTGAAAAACGGATAAACCTCCAAGAGGCAATTCCTCTCCACAATATTTCTCAGAGAAAAGTTTTAAGATTGTTCAGCTGCGATTCATATCCTTTTGATAAAGCAATTGAGGGACAAAAGTCAGCGCACTTCACACAAAACTCATTCATCTCGCAGCCATTTTGCAGCATAAAAACATTCCTCGGTCTCTCCATGGGAATGGGAGAGAAGACCAAGAAAGGAAAAATCACAGAAATAGAAGAAAAACAACAACAGGGCGTGCAAATGAAGAGAGTTTATGAGAAAGCTGAATAGATAACTCATGGATTCCACTGATTTGGTCATGGGACATGGCGCTGAATGGGAGTCAAAGGGTGGATGCCAAAACACTGGGGCCTGTCTAACATTTGGGAGTCGGGGACAGGAGGCCTTTATGTGGGACAGTCAAACAAACACACAAAGACATATTCAAATGAATGACTCACAGGTAATGCAGAAATACATTTCTAATGTAAAGAAATATGCAAATAGTAACTTCCTGATTGCAAGGTACAAACACACTGTACTGTAGGGCAGTCATACGGTGGGTAGGTCACAATGGCTAAGCTATGGAAGCCCTGGCTGATTCATGAACCTCAGGCCTTTGTCCTTAACTTAATGCAACGCTGGGAGGCCAATAACACACACTCACGCACACACACACGCACGCACACATGCACACACACCATCAGGAAAGCTACAGGACCCTCTCTCCTCTCTCTAAGCCCCTTTATGCTCATGTATTGGACAAAAGCTGGGGCACTGCTTTTCCTCTAAAAAAAACCCCACACACACACAGACACACACATGCACACTATTCATCTCCTTAATATCGCTCATCTGGGCTGGGAAGAATGGTAGAAAGGAGTTTCATCCCCACTGATTGTCTCGCGCAGGGCTGTGGAGAGAATGCCACGTTGAAAAGCAGACGCAAAACAATTCAATAAGAAAAGTGACTTGAATGCGCCTTTCATCGAGCCAACAATGGCCAGCCCCACAATAGGCCTCAGGTTCGCCCCATGACGTTGCCTGTTTCTCATGCCACAAAAGAGGGAAAAACACCACGAGTTGACTCGATTTGAGTTGTGAGCCATGTCAGATGATGATTTCCACCCCCCCACCCCCCTCCTCTCCTTCCATCTTTTACAAACGCAGTGGAGTTAACTGACACAATGACGCTCCGCTAACTGGAAGGAATGTTTGATACAACTGTTTTTCTTTGACAAGCAACATAAAGTTCTTAGTGTGCTTTACATTGAGTTTTATTGGCATAACGTCAAAAATGTTTTCCATTACGGTGATCCTACGGAGCAACACAAGTTGGATTTTTATCATTGAATTGAGTTCGAATCTCCTTCAGTAGGAGGTTCAAGGTGGTTAGTCTCATGATTATGGTGTCAACTTGTGTTGTATTAGAGCCCTTTAATTGGCGAACGGGACAAGATCTTGCTTTTCCTGGCCCAGCTGAACTTTCCTTTTCGCTTGTAGTGAATCAAAAAAACAATTCTCTCTTTTAACCTCCCCCTCTGTTTCATTTCATTTGCCTTTCCCTTTCCCAGCGCGAGAAGAATGATCGCGACAAACAATGGCTGAGAGAGTCCTGCTGCACTTCATGTTAATTTATACAACTAACTAATTACCGACAAAGGGTGGAAATCACATAAAGACGTTCTCTCGCTCCCACGCTAGTGCTGTGAACCCGCTGCTGTATGTGTGTGTTTGTGAGTGAGTGTGTGTGTGTGTGTGTGTTGCAGTCTTCAAATTCCCCTTAGGGATATGTGCTTAAGAGTCACAGGTCCATGTGATGACTTGCAAGGATTGTATATGCCATTGTTGATGTTTATCGTGTGTGTGTGTGTGTGTGTGTGTGTGTGTGTGTGTGTGTGTGTGTGTGTGTGTGTGTGTGTGTGTGTGTGTGTGTGTGTGTGTGTGTGTGTGTGTGTGTGTGTGTGTGTGTGTGTGTGTGTGTGTGTGTGTGTGTGTGTGTGTGTGTGTGTGTGTGTGTGTGTGTGTTGGACAACCCCCCCCTACACAGTAGAGCGGTGGAAGGATTAAGCAAAGTGAAGGGGGGCTGTACTGATGGACGGATGAACCAGAGACTGCCTCGATCCCTCCACTTCTCCGGCTCTTTTTTTCCCTCCCTTTCTCTCCCTCTCTCCTTCTTCTTCTTGGCAGAATGTATCCGCCCTTCCCATTGTCACCCATTGGAGTGTAGGGAGGCGTGAGGGAGCTCCGGCCACTGTGTGCTTGTGTGGCACAATGGCCTCGCCTAAGTGCTGTCCTATAAAATGCCTCAGTGCTCTCTAAAAGCAAGCCCTGGGTTCCCTCCCTGCCTTGAAAATAGATGAAGTGCTGAGCGTGCATGTGTGTGTGTGTGTGTGTGTGTGTGTGTGTGTGTGTGTTGTGTGACATCTGTCATTGAGTTGGCATTTTCAGTATGGAAACCATTGCCTCGGAGCAGCGAGTAAGCTCAGCCATAAAAACACCATTCTGGTTGACCTCAAGGTCGCCCGCGCTGTTATAAACCTGCACAACGCGTGTGTGTGCATCAGTGTGTGTGTTGTGTCTCTGCACGTGTGTTCAGGTCAAGGCTGTGCAATATAAAGGCCGGGGTCTGACCCCAGAGCTGCACCTCTCAGTAACACAACAAGAATATTGCCATTTGGTGACCCTGACAACATATTCCCCACGAGAGGCAAGTGACAATTAAAGCCACATAAGCAAGCTCAGTGCAAAAATGGTCACTGGTAATAAGGATTTTTCTCATAGCATAGCAATCATTGTGTCAAACTGGATGTCTGTTTACAAGAAATTGGGCAATTTGTTGTCAATCCATCCAATATGCTATCTTTATCAAACAGTTTTTTTTATCTTGTTAAGGATAGGACACCAAATGTGTTTAATCAGACATCCCAAAAGTGTAATTCTTATCTTTCTGTCACTGTGCAGTTAGAACATTTCAAACTGCTATCAAATTTGTTTTTCATAAGGGTGAAGTGTTGACACGGGAAGTCCAGAAGAAATACTGTTGAATTCACCTACACTTACAGCAGATTAAAAGGTACTTTCCAAATATCATAACAGAAATGGAACTTGCGCCATTTAGGCAACATCTAAAGGTTTATTCAGCTACAAAAATACACAGCAGAAACTATGGCAAAAAAAGAGAAATCATAAAATGTCCCAGAGGCCGTAGAGCCCAAGTGACGGGTAGCTGGAGCTGGGGAGCATAGGGTCAGCAGAAGGGTCCAGAGATGGAGCTCAGCTGGCACTCACTGTGAGACACTTTCTGCCAGAGAGAGGAGAGGAGAGGAGAGGAGAGGAGAGGAGAGGAGGAAAGGAATGGAATGAGGCTGAGTGTCTGGTGAAAGTCCAGAGCAGTGAAGGCACCACTCCAGGGGCCGAAAGGAACATCTGTGCCCCATTTAGTGATGTTTCTTCTCCTTTTAAATCGCCTCGTTTGAATTCTCCTCTTTTATTTTGCAGTGTCTCATTTTATCCATCTTTCCAGCTATCCATCTATCTCTCTATCTATTCATTCCCACTGCTGGGCAAATAGATTATCACCAGGCCTTGCTCTGTGGCACAGGGGTCACAAGGGGTTAAATGGCAAGTCCAAGGGAACAGTCCAGGTGTGTGTGTGTGTGTGTGTGTTTAACAGTCCAGGTGTGTGTGTGTATGTAATCTCTCTTGGGTGTCAGCACCGGCTCTCCTTTCGACCCCGTGCCTCCCGCGACGCTCTACACTCTGCTCTCATTATTCCACGTAATGACACACACACACACACACACTCGAGCACGAGCGGCTTGCCCTGCGGCCTCTCGTCTCGGGTCCGGACAAACACACATAAACAAATGCGCGCACACACACACATGATGGTGTCATGGCTTTCTTATCTCCGCTTTTCCTCCCTGTCGCTCCTGAAGAATGTATTGAAGACGGCGGCTAGCGGTGTGTGTGTCTGCATGTATTTGTACCGTGTGTGTGTGTGTGTGTGTGTGTGTGTGTGTGTGTGTGTGTGTGTGTGTGTGTGTGTGTGTGTGTGTGTGTGTGTGTGTGTGTGTGTGTGTGTGTGTGTGAGACAGTGAGTGTGTATCTCCAGGGTAGCAGGTGGCCGGTGGAGTAAGACAGGAGATGAATGGAGAGAGCAGGAGAGCGGTGGAGCATGGTTGGGCCAGGCCATGGGGGACAACATGGCTAGTCATTTATTAGGGGACAACACATACACACACACACCTTGTGCACGCACCTTGCATGTATGCCGACTAATGCAATCCTTCCCATGACACACACACACACGTGCTATGTCACAAATATATATGCAAATACACAAACACAAGTGTACATGCTCCCAAAGGCTTAAACAGCACACGCACACTCACACACACACTGACCTAGTATCTACCACTCTCCATTCATCTAGCCTAAGTAGAGCAGCACTAGCCACAACACAGAAATATATCTTTCAAACTCAAGCCATACTTGTGTGACTGAGTGAGTGTGACTGTGTGTGTGTGTGTGTGTGTGTGATCTTTAGCTCAGGGCCTGCCTTCGACAAGTTAAGCTTCTTACTCTGTTCCGAGATGTTTACAGTTTACTGACCTATTTTGTCTTTTGCCCCTTGTTCACATCCCTGCTAGTGTTAATGCTCCTACACTCTGGATGTGTGTGTGTCATTGATCCAGCTGGAAGCAGTGTGTGTAACACAGGGAGAGAGAGGGAGCAGTAATATTCCAGGCCTTTCATAATGATTAAAGCCTTCATTACATTTTCATCCCAACCTGCTGTTTGCTGCTAATGGCCTTTGTGAGCCACGCAGCCAAACAATAGCTAGCTGGGCACAGAAAAGGGATTTCTATCTCGCGCTCAATGCCGCCCCTCGTCGTTTCTCTAACTCTCCCCCCCCTCTCCATTTCCCTCTGCCTCTCTTCATCTTTTCTCAGCATCCCTTTTCTTCCTTTACTCTCTTTCTTCTTCCTTTCTCTGTTGCTTGGCCTGGGCTTTAGAGTGTGTGTGTGTGTGTGTGTGTGTGTGTGTGTGTGTGTGTGTGTGTGTGTGTGTGTGTGTGTGTGTGTGTGTGTGTGTGTGTGTGTGTGTGTGTGTGTGTGTGTGTGTGTGTGTGTGTGTGTGTGTGTGTGTGTGTGTGTGTGTGTGTGTGTGTGTGTGTGTGTGTGTGTGTGTGTGTGTGTGTGTGTGTGTGTGTGTGTGTGTTGGGTCTGGAGGCGCTGGGGCCTTTTGTTAGCGCGTTTCATTTAAACGTAGGGCAGATAATGCTCGCGGTTGGTTTGGATGCCGCACCACTGTGGCACTCCGCTAATGGGGTCTGTGAAGACACTGCTCTCCCTCTCCTTCACTCTACTCCTCCTCCTCCTCCTTCCTTTACATCTCCCTCCCTCCCTCTCTCTCTCTCTCTCTGTGTCTGCGCTGGCTAACTCCATAAAGGTCCATTATTGCTTTTTTTCCCCCCGTGCAGCCAGTTCACGAGGTCCAGTGAATCAGCGGACAACCCAAAACACACCTCAATTACAGCTCAGCTCGACAAACAACCTACTTTTTCTTTTTTGTTGTAACATGTGCCACAACAGGCCTCTCTATTCAAAGGAGTAAAAACAAGCAGACGGCGAGAGTTTCGACCGCTTTGAAAGCCTTATAGAGGAGTCTGGAAAATAAGGTTAGCACATCGCAGCTTGAAATGAAAGCCTGTTGATGTACTGTCTGGAACACACACCGACACATGAACACTCAAAAGACAAACACACACTGCTCTGCTGCACTGTTCTTTCACCTTTTGGGCATGGTGTCGTACAGGCTGCCTACAGTTCAGAGCTGTTTGAATAGAAAGCCCAGGCACAGCAGTGGTGGATTTAGAAGCAAGAGAAAAGTATTTATGAAAATATTTAGTTTTTATAACATACACCTGCCATAAAGGGCTAAACCTTATTTGGGATCAGATCTTTTTAGTTTGGTCGGTTTTCAAACTTTCAGACACTTTGGACCAATGAAAACCTCTGGTCTGCTTTCGCTTCAAGGGGGCCTTTAATTCCCATTTTCACAGTTTTACTTTTTCTCTTGGTTTTTTTTACAACATGTTTACATCATTTTTCTCTTGCTGTCTCACACAGACCTCCCTTTGTTGCCCACGAAATTCATATCCACCAATGTTATTTATATAATCCCATTAGAAGGACACCTGTCTGTAATCTCTTTATCACATTATCACTATCACATGCATTTCACAGTGACTTAAGCCCCTCTTTATCTGCCCAATGAGAAATTAGAGATGGCCACGGGCTAATTATATCTCTTGACTCCAAACTGTTAGCCCAAGGCTAAATGTGTGAATGAAATGTCGGGGCTAATTGAGCTAAGCTATGTAGCCCTGAGCAAAGAATCTGGTTTAGTGTCTTCAATCGTTTGTCTCTTCCTTTATCTGAGGGCTGAGACGGTGTAATCCCAAAGGTTACAAAGGTAGCAGGTAAGGTGCGTTAAACAATCCCTGGTCATTCAGAGGAAAGGTAATGCGAGTGAACGAAAGGTTTCAGGCCTCTGGCTTTTCACACACTCACATGCATGCACACATCTTATTTGTCAAGTTGTGGTAGATATGCAAAGCGTGGTGGACAATAGGCGCTAACAGCTGATGCTGTCTGTCTGTGTGCTGGGAAACAAAGGCTCGCCTCTCGTCTGAATGTGTGTGGGTTCATAACAGAGCATGAGAGCGATAGAGAGAAAGCAAGACAGAGAAGAAGAAGAAGAGAGAAAGGACAACAGAGTGTGATAAAAGAGTGGCTCAGAGCCAGGGAGACGGCGGGAGCAGCAGATCACACATCTGGCCGCACAAGCGTCCCCTTTCATCACTGACCTTCTGGCTCGTTCTTGATCAGCTCCTCCATCTTGCGCTGCTTCAGTGTGTCCACAACGTCTGCCAGGCTGCCCTTGCGTCTCTCTGGGGTCCCGAGGGTACCTGTGGCTAAGCTTCCGTCGCTGCAGGGCCGCCCACCTCCTCCACCATCCTCTTTGCCTGGTGAGGTAGCATTGTGCTGGGGGTAAGGACTCAAAGAGCTCCGCTTAGTGCCGTCCTGCTCCTGAAAGGTAAGGAGGAGAGAAGACATCAATGACTCAAAATGGACCAAAACTTGAAGACGGAAATAAACAAAATGAGAGAGAGATAAATGAGAAGGAGGTGGAGAAGGAGCTGGCAAACACCCTTCATTATCACCTACACCAATCTTCCCTTTATTCTCTCCATCTCCCCTTCTCATAGCTCAGTGCAACTGTCATCCCCGGCCAGTTATCTCAAGTTAGGGCACATGTCTTCTTCTTTCTACCCCTCACATCCTGGGGAATCTGCATTTGACTGACTTGGAGGTACTTGACAGAAGGAGCACATGAAACAAAAGCAAAAGACTCCGCACTCTCTCAGAGTCGCACTAACTCTTCATTACAAAGACTCCAACGGCTGGGCTTTGAGGGACGTCCAACGCAATTGTACCCGATCCCAAGCCTCAACGCTGCGCCGCTTTTGTCCTACGATTCGTGACAATTAATGCTGAGAATGCAACTCCATCAAACAAAACACAAAGCTTTGGAGAGGTGTCAAATCATTTACATAAATCCATGAAAGAAGTGACAAAAAACAATCAGCACGACTGATACAAAGTATAATATATACAGCTCAAAGTAAAGCAACTTTTGCCAAGCTGTCGTGATGAATAATTTTCAAAACTGTCTTGTATCTTAAGTCTATGCAGTCTTTACCAAGTTGAATGACCTTTGGAAATCACATTTGTCTTTTAAAGTTTGAACAAAACCAATACACATTTGAATCCTTAATTCCTAATTTAGAAAACTGCAGTTTTTAAGGTTTACTCAAGGAAAGTACGAGCTTCAGTCTATACATTTAAGGTGTGAAGATAAGAGCACTGGGATAAGACTTTCTCAAAATTATTGTAATGTGTTTTTAAAGAGGCCATATTATGCAAATGTTCAGGTTTCATATTTGTTTTGTGTGACATGTTTTGGAGGGGGAGTGTGTGGGAGAGAAACTCCCTCAGGTCTGAACTTTGGGATTTAATCCTTTGCATACCATTTACATGCACATAAACCATAATAGGGGCCCTTCACGAAATTCTAGTTAAGTAAATACACAAGTTTTCATTTACTTGTTTTGAAAACCAGACGTAAAAGTTGTCTGGAGTGTATCCTTTAGTTTCTATCATCTTTTAAACAAAGAGTTCAACAGTAAGAAAGAGAGCTCTTGACAGCCGCTGACTCGTAAGTAACTTCCAGATTCTTAATCTTTGACCTAATGAAACCTGTGTTTGTTTGGATAGCGCTTGTGATCAACGTAATGCCGGCTAAGCCCAATTAATAGTGACACTGAGAAGGAGGATGTTGTCAGCATAGGAAAGGAACACACACACTACCTGCTTGTCACACACACACCTGTGTAGGTTCTGTATAGGTGCTCTAACACTCGGCATCCTCACACACACACACACACACACACACACACACACACACACACACACACACACACACACACACACACACACACACACACACACACACACACACACACACACACAGGTGTTTTAAAGGTGTGTGTAGTGCTCTTTAATGACAGAAAACAAGTGAGTCAGTCTGTCAGCTCAGCTGTTCGTAGACGGGAGGGTCAATGGTCCACAGGGTTAATCTTTGGCTAATCGCACGACAATATGGTGCACGCCACCAGACACACGCACATATACACACTTCTGTCTGTGTGGTACATAACAGCTGTAATAATGGCATTATAGTGTATTAAGACAGAGATAGTTGTATTAATCATTAACTCGCAGGCAGCTGGTGGAAGTGGAATTTAAAACTGAGGTCACAGTCCACGATGAGGTCATCTCCACCTCAGACACTCTTTTGTTTCTCTCAGAAAAGAAAAGGAAAAACTTCCCAATCTTTCAAATGATTCCTCTGTGTTTTTATTGAGAGAATAAAGCCAGGCAGAAGCTTTCAATATTGACGACGCTTTCATTGTCAGTGGCCAAACACTATGTGAGGGGTACAGCAGACCATTATCACTTTTCATTTTATACACTTGACTGACTCCCTTCTCTTAGGCGCCGTGTGTTTCCACGCTCTGAATAAGTCAGCACGCTCAATAATTCACTAATTCTTCCCTCCGTGGGTTTGCACATGCATTGTAATTGAGGGACAGAGTGTGACAGCGATGATATGGCTGTAACCAGTTGTGTATATGCAGTATATGACGCGGTGATGAGGCTTTAAAACAGACGCTGCTGAGGCTCTAACACTCGGCCTGAGGGCTGAGCTGCGATACTGTCCCGTGATTCTAAAGCGCTGAAAGACTTTACTCTTCTCCACGCAGCGCCTGACCAAGTGATGGCCCGACCTGCTCCTGTCTCTGCTTCATTTCTTGCTCTCCTGTTCTTCAGATTAGGGAAATTCAGACTTCAAATGAGCGGCTTTGTGATTACGAGTTGCATCAGCGCCGGCACGACATGCAAATGTAACGAGACAGAGAAGGAGTGTAAGTGGGTAGAAGTCAAAGGAAAAGAAAGGAGAGAGAGGCGATGTTATTAGAGGAAATGAGCGAGAGAGTTGACATAGAGAGACACACGGAGAAAGGGAGAGAGGAAGGCAGGCATCTTGAAGGCAGCGGTCACACCTGTCACATCCCATTTATCTAATCCAGCGCCTACTTAAAACAGCCGCACTCTTTCTTTCGAGAGAGATGTCGCGCAAACAAAACAAACAGAACAAAAATACGGTGGGGGGGAGACGGAGAGAGAAATGGGGGGGGGGGGGGGGGTGGAGTCAGAGGGGTGAGGGATTCTTTTTTTTGAAAAAATCTGCCAGAGAGATGTCATCTCACTGCGTCCAACAATGAAGGTCATTTCCCAATCAAGAGGAATTAGCAGGGGGCCGTGGCTTCTTCAAAGATCTTGTAAATTAGGGCCCATGACATTATTTATGTGTGAAGTCAGACAGACAGCCTTATCCCGGAGGCAACTTAAATGGCTTATGATTTACAACCCCCCCCCCCCATCAAACCTCCCAGCATATAATCCATGTGCCCTGCTGACACTCTTACCCCGGCTATTCTGCAAAGTCCAAGACAGAGGGATCAGAAAGACAGGAGAGATCCTCTATTGTAAGCGGATGTCACTCACTGCTTTGACACGGGCTGCAAAACTTTTTCTCATCAACATGCATTTATTCACCAGTACAAACAGAAATCCTGGATACTGTAAACGTTCGTGCCCTCCACCCTGTGCATGCGGTTGATCAGGTTTTTTTTTTTTTGCCATTTCTGTGTGTACATGTGTGACACTGTGAGTGCAAATAGCCTGTAGGTGTGTGTGTGTGTTTATGTGCGAGTGCCTGCATATATGTATTTATATGCACTGGATGTGGCAGGCTGGCAGTGTGGGCGGTTCTGCCTTTAGTTTGCAGATGTCAATTCTCTTCCAAAATGACTGGAACAAAGTAAAAATTGCGCCTCACTCTCTTTATCCTTTTACTGCCTCTGCAATGGAACCGAATTAAACAACTTTTGTCTTCTTAAGCTCATCTGTGAGGGGTGGTTGGTTTAAAAACACATAACTCATGCCAAAAAAGAGAGAGGGGGGGAATCAAATGATGTTTTTTTTTTCCTACAGCCAGCACAGATGCTGCTGTTAATGTTCTTCTTTTTCAAATTCTTCCCTTCCTTCTCTGTTGAGACTCTATTTCTTCCTCTCCTTCTATCTCTACTCTCATAGCCTGACATGTCTCGGGCTGTGCAAGGTGTATGTGTGGGAAAACAATATTTGATGCTTGGCGCGTCGTTGTGGATCAAGGCATGGACAATGTGGCAGTAGGAAGAGCTGGAAACAGCTGCTCAACTGAAATACTCGCACACAAATACACATCTAGAGAATGTCACTGATCACTCCTGCAGGGGGGTAAGGACTTAGCTCCACTGCCAGAGCTGCCAATCTCCACCACATGCACTTAACACACCTCCGATTACACTGCCAGACACACACACATGTAGCAAATCCCTTTACATGCCATGGCTAAACACAGACACTGTCAGTTTTGACTCCGATGTCCCTCAGGCTGGGACAAGCGAAAAAAAACACACATCCTCCTGTTCCAACAATATGGTGGAGCTTTTCCCCAAAAATAGATAGCCTTTTTTTTTTTAAACGTGGTATATTAAACAAAAAAATGTGTATTGTCCACGAATGACACACCTGCTCTTTCCTTATCCAAAAACCAACATGCAGCTGTATTTTCTCTATTTTAAATAGCAGTTTGGCGAAAATGCACGCCAATATATTTTACCACGACCCCTCGCTGTTGACAGGCAAGCGTGTGTTGATTCATTAGTGCATCACTGGCATGTGAAATTAAGTGTGACCACTGTGTCTCAAGACTGCTCAATGACTGTGTTAAATCTGTCAAATTCACATATATACACACACACACACACACACACACACACACACACACACACACACACACACACACACACACACACACACACACACACACACACACACACACACACACACACACACACACACACACACACACACACACACAATATCACACATACAAATGACAAAAAAAAGAGGGGAAGAGAGGGCTCGTGGAGGAAAAATGAATAAGAAATAATGCCTGATGAAATATCTTTATAGTTTTCAATCATGGCGAGTATCTCGCCTATAAATGAAATAATGAGTGTTTGTGCATTAACACATTCATGAGAGAAGATGCTTGCCTCTGTATGATGTGAAAACAATTTTTTTCGTCAAGGATTTGCCAAACACAAACATAAAAGACTTAAAAGAAATCACGCAAGAAGGATATTTTTAAATGCACGCGCATCACCAATTAAATGCACCTTTTTAAGGTCATCCATTATTTTCAGAACTGTTTCAGAAAATATCCATCTGTGATTACTTTTTGTATCACAACTGGATTCTGTGTTGATTGGCTGACCTCACTGAACTACCACTAAAATCCTTCCCATCAGGCATTTGAACTGAACTATTATCAGCCAATCAGGGTCCAGCAGCACGGCGAGAGCTTCACATTCGATAAAAAGCCCATTTAGACAAACTACATTCATTCGCAAACCATTATGAAAACATTATTCTCATGTGGAGCCAGGGTTCGTACAAAAACAACATTTGAAAAAAGAGAATAATGTGGCACTTTCAGCTTTACATTTTTTTGAAAGTGCTGTTTTTTATTCTGTGTGTGTGTGGCAGCTGCAGCAGGCAGGTAGAGCGGCAGGCGGGATGAAGAGGTCAGTGTGTGGCTGAGCGCTTCTCCTCCGCCGTGTTAATTTACTATGACAAGATAAAGCTGTAATCTCGTCTACCCCCCCTCTTTCTCCTCACGCTCTCTCCCCGCTGCCTCACTTCCAAGTCAACCGGTCGCAGATGAGCCATTTACTTCCCCCTATTACTTTACGACAATTGCCCTGGGAGAGATCCCCACCCCACTTCCTCAGAGTCCCACCGACACCCCCGCCAAGCTGTAAATCTCCCCTCTCCATTTCTCTTCATCCACTTTTCACTGACAGTCAGCGGCAAAGGGATTGGCACTGTAACCCCTCCCCCCACCCAAAAATATAACGTAACACACATTTTACAACATGCCAAGCAGGCAGTCGGATAAGCCCCCGGTCCACCTGCTAAACACACACACCACTTTATTAGTCACATCAGCTATTATGCTATGTATGCTCCCCACACACACACAGACACACACACACACACATCAAAGCTGTGACCCTTCTGCTGTCAAGTAATGGACTAGAAAATAAGTTGTGTATGATTCATCATATAGTTCAAGAGGGGTCTCTTAATAATGTCCTTAGGAAAGCCAGTGATAGGGCCAATCTTTTTTTAAATATTAATAATACTTATGCTTGTAATTTGTTTGATTTAATTACATTTCAGTATAAATATAAAGATATATTTAAACAAACAAAGGAATAATCCAATACCTGTCCTGAACAACAAAAGATAATACTGTGTGTGTGTGTGTGTGTGTGTGTGTGTGTGTGTGTGTGTGTGTGTGTGTGTGTGTGTGTGTGTGTGTGTGTGTGTGTGTGTGTGTGTGTGTGTGTGTGTGTGTGTGTGTGTGTGTGTGTGTGTGTGTGTGTGTGTGTGTGTGTGTGTGTGTGTGTGTGTGTGTGTGTGTGTGTGTGTGTGTGTGTGTGTGTGTGTGTGTGTGTGTGTGTGTGTGTGTGTGTGTGTGTGTGTGTGTTTGTCCCAGGACTTTGGTTTACAGTGGGCACCAGCAGCCACACATGCAGAGTCCACAGTGGGCGGGGCCTGACAGATAATCAGAGGGCTAATTAGAGAATTAGCTTCCATTACGGCTCCTAAGCACTGTTTCATTGTTTTACAGCATACAGGGCTTTTATCATCAGCATGGGGGAAAGGTCGACGGTGGTTATCAAAACACCGCTGTGACAAGGTGTGTATCAAGATCAGGGCCCAGGGGAAGCTGAGACAGTAAATTGCACACTGTAACTGTAAGTTAATTATTATAAATGTGGGTACAAACAGATTTTAAATAAGTCCCTTAACAGACACCCTTAAATGTTAATGACATATTCTCGGGGTGGGGAGTCCACATTTTGTTGCGCAAACTTGATTTAAAAAAACAAAATAATTCATACACGTAATACCCTATTGAGTCACATCCTCACACTGTACTGAACATGCATTGTAAATCGCGCCGCATGTATAGAATGTGGAATAAGCCCGGATACAGCGAGGCCTAGCTCATATTTAACATGAATCACGGAAAGATGCAATTCAACTGTACAAATACACACACAGATGCACTTACACACACAGCGCCATACATCCAGCACCACCACACAAAATGACTCACTGCAATGCCTCACTTTTTGCAGTCACACAACTGTGCATCAATCGGGCTCAAGGCGAAGGCTGGTGGCGCGCTCGTAAAAGCAAAAACACGTGTGCACCAAAACAGTAGCCTTGAACCGTCATTTTTTCCCGTTTTCTGAATAAATATCAACATTTCTGCCTCTGTAGAAATCTCACTCTATTCAGTTCTGAATCACCCAATATATATATTGTTATTGTTGATTAAGTTGTTTTGTATTGGGGTTTAAAAGTTGAATCTTAGTAGCTAATAGAGAAGTAAACAACATACCAAAGATATGATTCCAGACTGTATAAGCCTTCATTTTGAAGATATTTCTGGGCTACCACTGCCATTATTTAAGTGCCAGTGTTGAAAGGAGGAGACAGAGGGAATGAATGAAAAGCAATAAAATGCTTTTACTTTAAACACCATTTCAGAAGACACTAAATAAAAAATGTCAATGATGTTGAATTCTCGCTAAATAAGTCTAACTAAATATTTTTTTTGTTTTAGAGTTATAGCTCACAAAATGTTTATGGCGGATGTACACAATAATGATTATAATGCCAAGTCAAAAACTTGAGCGTCACCTTTTAAAGCTTTCATCTGTTTATATTATGGCAAAATGGCCGCATTAAAAGTTTGCCGACTTGGCTTGTAGCAGTTCCAGTTTGCAGTGTTGCCATGGATATACAGTCATTTATTATTGGATGACTTAGACACTGAAGGACACTTAGAAACGCACAATTTCTCAATCCTGCTCCAGTCCACCAGCATCAACAGGTGGGTGCTTCCACAACACAATAAGCAAAAGAGGCTCGCTGTCCTTACCATGTTGGGGGGGCTGTCCAAGTTGCGGTTGTGAGGCGAACGAGGGGACACCTTGCCGCAGTAGGAGGCCAGGGGTAGGTGGATGACACCGCCCAGTCCCTCGCTATCCTCATCCTCCATTCGCTGTCTGCTGGTTGCCATGGTTACCTCTCCATCTGTCCCCCCATATGGAGAGGCTGGTCGCTTGGAAGACATCCTGGAAAAACAAGGGAGATAGAAAGACAGAGGGAGAAGGAAAAACAAGAGTGAGCAATATTCAAAGGGTGATATAATGGCTTGACGTCTGGAGTTATATGATGGACGTTTCTGTGGATAAGACTAGTTCCTGGAACCTCCTGGATAGCCTGATCCAACTTGAAATCTACTTTGCTGTGTGTTTACTGTTAAATAACCTAGCATGAAGACATATTTCCCCCAGCAAGTATACAACACATTCATTCAACCATTCTCTTTCCTCTGGATTTGATTTTGTGAATGTCTAAAAAGTTTGTTCAGTGGACACAGCTCTCAAAGTGAAAGTCCAGACAATGTCCCCTCAGTCAGTCCGTGAGTATCCAGCTTTCTGGCAGACCTTCAAACACACTCTCAGGTCTTACAGTATGTTTACCACGGGGGCCATTCAACGTTCACATTTCCAAAAGACGGGGCCATTACTGCAAATGGAGCCCGCTTGCACTGGCATTGTGGAGGAAATGACCATGTCTTGACAATAGGCTTTTCAGAGAGAGAGAGAGAGAGAGAGACACACAGAGTGGGAAAGAGTAGAGAAATAAGAGGGAGAGAGTGAGAGCAGTATATGCACGGTGGCAATAATTTGTGTTTATGAAAACCTTCGGACAATGGGAGAACCGGAGGAAAATAGCTAGCAACGCGAAGGCCCCGCTGTTTGCATTTGTTACCATGGCTTTGTTCCCTTGAAAAGAAAGAAAGAATATAAAGCCACATCTATTAGGTGAACTCTGTCTCTCACAAGGTACATTTGCCTCCCTGTACTTCAGCTGAATAGGGATGCAGTGACTATGCAGCAATAATAGAATTTAATGTGGTTCTCAGCATCGCCTGAGTGCTTTCAGATGCACTTGTCAGCCTTGAAGGCAGTGCGACTATGACCCTGGGTAATAGGCTGCTAAAGCTCAGTCGCACAGAGTGTGACAGGGATGGGGGCGTGGAGGGGCCTGTGAAAACTTGAGGGGATGGTTGAGTAATGGGACGCGGTAAAAAAACGGCGGAATAAGCAACAGGCGTTTGGCTCTCGTAGTCCGCTCATTTGTTTTCTCCGTTAAATTTAACAAGCTGTTTTCTGCTCATTCTCTCCTTCACCTACTCCATCATATCTTCATCCTACATCTATACCTCGCCTGTGTCTGATTGGCTCTTCCTCTCCAGCCTTGCCCTCTCAAATTCTTCCCCGCTCGTCTCCGGTAAACTGATTACACTCTTGACTCTATTGGATTTCCTCTGGACTGTACATCTGGCATTGTTCCTCGGAGCAGCCCTGCCACTAATTCATTGCTTATTTACCTTATGACAGTGGAAGGGTAAACGATATTGAGTGCTGCTCACCGGAGGCGATGAGGAGAGCGCCACGCTAGGAAACGCAACATGCGCCCTTATCACATCACGGGAAGGATACAGTAAAAATCAAATAATCTCCACTTCAGAGATACCAGAGAAAACTCTTCACCACACTGATGTAATTTCATTACCTTTAATTGTTTTCGTTAGAGTTTGCCTGCAAGAGTCATAGAACTCACAGATAACCTAATAATTGAAACCAATTTACAAATTGGTGTTATCATTTGCATATTGCTGAGAACCTTTTTATCTAAAAATGTGAAGTTTTCAGAAACACAGATCACAGATGTTGCAGGTTTTTATAGATTGTATGATTATATCCACTTATAGGGAGCCCTTAATTACCTTTGAAGTTCATCAGGAAAATCACCATTACAGAGACATAGAGCTTTGGCTATTCAATCAAATTGAGCAAAACAACGATCTTTAATAACCGTATTGAACTCTTTGGTTAAGGTTATAATAATCCAATTCTATCTGTCACAAATATGCTGACAGAATACAAATCCAGTAACAACCACACATACATATCTGCTTTATCTGTTGCTCCTGGACGCTGTATCTCTGTGGACTTGCTCAGCAAGAACTGAGGCCATAAATGACCAGTAAAGAGTTTGTCATTCTTTCTATGACAAAAGATTGAGGAGATAAAACCGCTCACTGGTATGATTAAATCATATCAGACCGGAATTGACATTTATGATGCTTGCGTTACAATGACTTAGGAGAAATAAGTGTGTGTGTGCACGAGGATCTGTTGTTCCACACACCATCCAATAAGAGCGGGGGGTCCAGCTGTACAAACTGCAGGGCTTTGAGCCACGCATTACACACACACACACACATATGTGCACATACATAGAACAGAGGCCCTAACACTGCAGGTCTGTCTTCATCCCCGCCTGTTTACTTTGCCGCCTTTCACTCTCTCACACTGAGGCCTTTTGTTTCAGACGCACACACACCTCCCCTTGTGTCCTGTGCACACCTCTGCCTGCCCATAACCCCCCCACACAGACCTGGGGTGAGCTCTGAACCCTCTCTCCTCACTAATGTCGCACTTTGGCTCAGCTGCATAAGCATCCATGTGCATGTGAGGATTTGTAGTTTCATTTTTTTACAATTTTATAATCCGTCATTTAAACACAGGAGCCACACGGACATATCTATATTGACAGAGAGTCTGTAGACAAGAGTAGTTACACATTAACACAGAAAAACAACGCGCGTAACAAAAAACTCTGCGGGCCAAAGCACTTTTCTCTCAGTGGAAAACATTTCATCATGCTTTTTGCCCCTTTTCTTTTTCCTTTATACCTCCTCTCTTCTTCACGCCCGTCCACCCCTCCCGTACTTCGCTACTTCTTTCTAGGTGGGTGTCTATGAATGGGGAGGCCGTTCACAGCTCCTCTCCGGCTATGAAATCCCCCTCTCCCTCCCGTTCGCCTTTGAAGTCGAATTACTAAACAATTGGGCACGGCGGGTGTGCAAGTTACGCCGGCTACTTCATTTCAAGTTTGGCAGGCCTGTCATGTCGCTGGAGACCTGGAGGTTACCTGGAGGAAGCTGCTTGAAAGCGCAAAACGATGCAAGGATTAAGACAAATTTGGTTTTGTTAAGTAGATAAATTGTCTGTATCGTCCAGGTCAGAATATTAGCATAATTTTACCCCGTCCAACAACTCAAATCAAACCAAACACAGTCATTAACACACTAAAAACACACACACATGCTGCTAGCCTTTTCCACAAAGCAGCACTGAAGTTATATTTCAAATGACATAACACAAGCGCAACAATATGGCAGTATATATATTTTTTTACAAATAAAAAAAACATATTTCTAATGTGCTGTTTATCTCTTCTGACCCCCAAACTGTCACTCCTCTTGCAGGAAGTACACACACACATAACTGTGCACACGGTAAGAGCGCTAAGCTGAGATTAGAGCGCCACTTCCCCTTGGCTTTTGATGATTAGCGGCTCCTCAGTTAAGTCCCTCTCATATCACATATGTCCACTGCAGCTAAGTCACTAATCGGACAGCGACGCACGTCCATTAACGGGCCGAATAATCGCCGTGGACGGTGGTTAACCGTCTCCTGGCCTTGGCTTACTGTGATCAACGCTTCTATTTCATGTTGGCACGCCAGCAGCGGAAAGTTTACTCACACGCAAGCATCTTTAAATACAGGCCGCGAGCTTATGAACACGCGAGAGAAGCCGCTCGCACACACACTTAAATCTGCTGAATTTAGCAAAATGGGGGCAAAGATTAGTTTCAGCTTTATTGAAGAGTGAGAAAAAAGACAAAGCAGCCTATCGCAGAAATGTCCCCGTATAACACACACACACACACACACACACACACACACACACACACACACACACACACACACACACACACACACACACACACACACACACACACACACACACACACACACACACACACACACACACACACACACACACACACACACACACACACACACACACACACACACACACACACACAAATGCACGGCATTCTCGCACTTTGTGTCTGGCTGCTAACATAATCATGGTGCTAACTGCTCTTGTTAACTCCTCTACTCAGAACAAGCTTTCAGGGAGCGTGGGAGCCTCCTCTGGAGAATTCCACAGTAAAGTGTGTGTGCTTCTGCATATGTGTGTGTGTGTGTGCTCAGCCTCTCTGTAAATTACAACCCATTATTTCAACCACCACAAAAACACACGGTCAGTCGAATCTATCTACAGTAAAACGAGCACGTCGGCTAATTCCAAAGTGCTGTCAGGAGTCAAAGTGACATTTGTGTTTGTCTCCCCCCCCCCCCCCCCCCGCCACCTTGTGCTGCTAAGAACTGGCTGCCTGTCACTCAGGTGCAGGTGTGGCGTGGAAATGTGAGCTATCTTTGAAATTGTTCTCCGAGGGAGTGGAAGGGCATATCAAAATAGTTGAGCGGAATGTGCCTTTTAGATAAGGCACCCAGGGCGTTTTGCCTCGGAGGAGCCGACCGCAACATTTACATCTCGATGACACCTCAGGCGGGAATTTAAACAAATGTTTCCCCCCTGCGCCGCGCGATCACTCGCTTTATTGCCACCGTTTTTTCTCCCCATCTCTCGCTGCATTTGCTCTTCCTTGTCTCAGCTTTCAAAACGATTTCTCCTTCTCTCTCCGTCACACACTCTTGAACTTATTTTAACATCGTCTGTCCTCCTGCTCTTGCCTCTCTCTCTCTCTCACTCTCCCCCGGTTTTGTCTTACTTACTGTTCCCTCTTTACACAATCAGCTGTTTGTAAGAATGTCTCTCCATCTCTCCTCGCCTCCCCTCCCTCCCTCCCTCCCTCCCTCCCTCCCTCCCTCCTTTCCCTACTTCTCTGTGCAGACTCTTAAGGATATTGCCTAATATCTATTTATAGGCTGTCCTTTTGAACAGTGGGAAGAGTGGGGCAGCAACACAGAGGGAAGGCTGAGATGGAGGGACACAGATTAAGAAAGGGAGGACCCGGAGGAGGGGTCAATGATATTCCATTTTCCTTTAGTCTGGCTATGTTTGGTTTATACATTTTTCCAAGCATGGCATTTTGTTGATATACTGAGTGTGGAAAAAAGCTGAAACAAATGTCCAGAGTGCAAAGGCACATTTAAAAAGCATCTCTAAAGATGTTTTCACATGCAGCGTAGCATCGTAAAGTGAAAAATGTTCTGCTTGTTAGTATTAGGGGTGTTAAACGCTGGATTTCCCCTGATGACTTTCTCCACTGTAAGCGGGAGAAAATGGGAACACAGCTCCTGCCTGTATATGCTCTCTCAAACACACACACACACACACACACACACACACACACACACACACACACACACACACACACACACACACACACACACACACACACACACACACACACACACACACACACACACACACACACACACACACACACACACACACACACACACACACACACACACACACACACACACACACACACACACACACACACACAAAGCATCCTCTGTGAGGTGCCCTAAATCGGTGGCCGACAGCCCAAACCCTGTTTCCTGTCCAGCTTAACCACAAAAGGCAATAACACACAACTTAATGTCACCGCTGTTAATCACACACACACGCTGGAGAGTTGGTCATGTGTTGTGTATGTGTATCTGTGTGTGTGTGTGTGTGTGTAAAAAGACATTGGCCAACTCATGTGGCCTCTGGGACTACCTCTCTCTCTTTTTCTTTCTGTCTCTCTCGTCCACTCAGAGCTTTAGTCACCAGCGAAGCATCGCTCTTCATACTTTCCTCGTCATCTTTTCAGCTTTTTTCCCTCTTTAAAACCATTTCGATGTCTTTAATCTGAGTCACCCGAGTACGTGAACAACACTGACATTTTAGAACAGAGCAAAGATGAAGGACAGAGGGGGAAAAAAGGATATACTGTTTCAACCTACTTATCTAATTATCTATCTATCTATCTGGTTTGTTGTCATCTGCTTAAGGCTTAGGGAAGACAGCTCGTGGGAAATTCTCGAGTGTTGCTTTAGAAGAAGAGAGGCAGAAGGAGAGAGTTGGGGCGGGGGGGGGCAGCGGAAAAGTGCATCCGGTGGACGGCGGCCCCGCTCCCCTGGTGTTTTGCGAGGGGAAGACGCTGCATAATGTTTATTGAGCGAGGGACAGTGTTTTTCCATTGTTGTGCCGGACCACTATTTGCGCTGCGTTTGTTAAGCAATCCATAAAGGAGTCGCAACATTTGTCTCACTGTCAAAGACTTGGTCTGCCCCTGTGAACCAGACACACACACACACACACACACACACACACACACACACACACACACACACACACACACACACACACACACACATACACACACACACACACACACACACACACACACACACACACACACACACACACACACACACACACACACACACACACACACACACACACACACACACACACACACACACACACACACACACACACACACACAAACTCATTCTCTCACATAAATGACAACACACAAATACTCTCACACACACTCCCAGCTGGCCTTTCTTTTCGTCCCGCACTTTGAAACTCTCCCACCTCTCAGCCCAAATGGTCTCCTACTTTTTCCTCTCCAACACCCCCCACCCCCCACCCCCCCCATGTCTCCCTCTCTCTCCCACTCTATCTTCTCTCTGCCTCCCTCACTACCTGCAAAGACAGAGCTTTCATTGTAGCGCACTGGGAGAGGGCTCCGAGCCTCCAACACACTGTCTCCTATTGTGGATTGGAAGGATGGCAAGTGTGTGTGTGTGTGTGTGTGTGTGCGTGTGTGGGAGAGAGAGAGAGAAAGAGGGGGAGCAATAGAGTGGGATTAGTGAAGAACAACAGAAACAAGAAGAGATGGAGAGAGAGAAAGAGGTATGTGAAGTGTTAAACCCTGGATAAAAACACACAGACGTTTTCCTGCTCTGTTGACAATGCAATACCTTGACCTGACCTTTGACCCCTTCCCCATGACCCCATGTCATATGATCAGTCTCTAGTTAGCCTGCAGGGATACCTCCGTGTGTCTGTCTGTTTACCACACAAGCACACACATGTTCTCCTAAGACTCCATCACTCTCTCCCGTTTACCCCCCCCTCCATAAACAACAACAACAACAACAAATGCGGCCAAATAGTCCCCCTCCCTTTCTTCTATTGGCTATCAGAGAGGGTCAGCTGATCGCACCGGGGTGGGAGAAAAAGGGGAGGGTGGGAGTGTGCTGAGAGAAGGGAGGAAGTGGGGGAGGAGGTGTGGAGGGGGGGGGGGGATTTAGCATTCTCCTCTGGTATTTTTCTGTCTGTCGTTCCTTTCTTTCCTTTTCTTTCTTTTTGCCCCCCTCTCGCTCCTTGGATGGAGACACGGTTATCAAGGCTCTCTGGGGACAGACAATATGGCCCAGACAATGGCCTCCAGTCCGAGGAGGTGGTGGGAGAGAGAGGGGGGAGAGAGTGAGGGGGAGAGAGAGGGAGGCCGGGACAGGGCCACAGGGGAAGAGAGGGGCAGAATGGCGCATTAGTTTGCAGAGCACGGACACTCTACTCAATTACTCCAGTCGCTCTTTCTCTCTCTTTCACAGACACACACATTCTCTCTTTTTGCGAACACACACACACACACACACACACACACACACACACACACACACACACACACACACACACACACACACACACACACACACACACACACACACACACACACACACACACACACACACACACACACACACACACACACACACACACACACACACACACACACACACACACACACACACACCACTTTAATTTAAATGAAGAACAGAGAAACACTGGAAGCCGCACTGCTCACTTAAATTAGAAATACGTTTTTATCATAAGTCACAAGATGTGTCCTCTTAAACTGACCATAACTCTGAAATGAACAATCTGTAATAACTAAAATACGTAGGAATAAACATCAGTGGTAGAAACTTAGTTAAAGTTGAAAACACACATTTAAAAAAAAAAAATGAATTTCAATTACCAGTCACCATCTTGAGGGAAAATTGTTACTTTTGTAAAACGATCTTCAGCACAATATTCTAAACATTAACACAAGTAAAAGTATGGCATTATTCACAAAATGCTGCACTTAAGGTGCTTTAATAACTGAATATTAATACGTGGGCAATAATGTGTACGCTGCATTTTGTGAGACAATTTTTAACTACTTTGTATTTTTGATGGTCTGTTAAATCTAAAATGATAAATCTTATTTTTACAGATTATTGAGAATAGCTCAAGTTGATTTAGCAAATAATTCTAGCTACATAAT